>NC_086101.1:129835119-130143730 GCF_963921235.1 Mobula hypostoma | reverse complement strand
GTTATCTTTGCAGGATACCCACTCCTAGGGAGAGTAGCAACAGTGTTGAAGTTCCTTCATTTGTAAACAAGAGAAAACCTGCAGATGCTGGAAATCCAAGCAACACACACACAATGCTGGAGGAACTCAGCAGGCCGGGCGGCATTTGTGGGAATAAAAGTACAGATGATGTTTCATGCCGAAGGGTTCCTCCAGCATTTTGTGTGTGTTCCTCCATTTGTAAGCAGATTCTCTTGCTGTGCACTGATGAACACTCAAGTCTTTAGAAATGCTTTTGTAGCTTTTTCCAGCTTCATGCATCTCTATAAATTCTTCTGAGGTCCTCTGAACATTGTTTTGACCGAGGCATGGTGCACATAAACAGATCTTTATGAGAAGAGCAGGCTCTGTCAGCAACCTAACTTTGTGTGCCTTTTTTGTAGGGCAGGGCATCTCTGCAACCCACACCTCCCATCTCATCTCATTGATTGGAACACCTGATTTCAAATAGCTTTTGTAGAAGGCATTACTCCAGAGGTTCACATACTTTTTGAAACTAGACTGTGATTATTTAAATGGTGTACTCAGTAATGACAAGAAGAAGTACAATTGTTTGTGTGTTATTAGTTTAGGCAGATTGTGTTTGTCTATTATTGTGACTTAGATGAAGATCAGACCACATTTTATGAGTAATTAATGCAGAAAACTAGATAATTGCAAAGGGTTCACAGACTTTTTTCTCACGACTGTAAGTATAAGGAGCCCTTTTGTGCAATTCAGCGTGGATCAGGGACTGAGAGAGATGAAAGTTGTTTCCAATAAAACATAAACAGAAAATTCTGGAAATAATTAGCAGGTCAGACTATCTGTGGAGAGTAAAACAAGAGTTTTTTTATTTGATTTGGATCTGGAGGTTCGTTGGGCTGTGATAGCAATTTTACAGAGTTATTGATGTAGAGCAATGCTCTGAAGAAAATCTGAAAACCAAGAGAAAATGGAACAAAAAGGTTATTTGATATATGTGGCATAAATCTTGGGATATCCAATATTTAGGTGATAGTTTAGCATAATGTAGTGTTGGTCAAGCATTATCAGACATCCCACCCTGCAAAAACTCATTTCAGGGAGGTATCACCACCATTTCAGGGAGGTTAGCACCCCCACCACCCCGCAATACCATATCCTGCCCCCCTCCCCACCGCCCGTCGACCTCCAAGGGTGTATGTAATACTTTGTTTAGTGATTTTTGTCTAATCTGTAAACCAAGTTGGGTATATGCAGCAAATGTGACATTAAAATATGTGCTTATATTATCATGTTTATTCTATTACAACTTTAAGCAAGTCTACCGGGAGTTTGGCCTCATCACGTAGGGCATCAATAGCGTAGCTCCTTAGCAGCTAGCCAGCTAGCTTAAATAGCGTTAGCTATGCTGTAATGACACCTGTTAAACTCACCGCAACATGTCTTTTACATTTTAACCCACCATGGGCAATAGAAAAGTCACTGTTGCAAACAGTGCAGCGAGCAACACTGTCATTATTTCTGAGGTCGACTGTAAAGCCCGCCCACAGGGAAAACTGATAGGTCTACTTAGCACGGGTACCCAACATTTTTTGCACCGCAGACCGGTTTAGTATTGACAATATTCTTGCGGACCGGCCGACCGGGGTGGTGGGGTGGGGGTGTTAATCACGACCGGAATATAGGTGATAAGTCAATAGCATCATAACGTTTTAAGTAATGTTTGGATATTAAACATACAGCGCATATTTTCCCCGTATGAACATATAAAATCATTGTAACACACTAATATCGCTGAATCAGTGCGAGCCCTGGGCTTGTTTCCCTTCAACAAGACGATCCCATCAAGGGGTGATGGGAGACAGCGATACTCGAAGGGGGTTCCTTATGTCCAGTCTATTCCGCAATTTAGTTTTTGTTGTATTCATTGCAGAAAACTCCGCTTTGCAGCGATATGATGCTGGAAATGGAAGCAACATTTTCCGTGCTTTTGTGGGTACCTCAGGATATTTAGCCTTGACTTTGATCCAGAATGCCAGCAGAGATGTTATGTCAAACAAACTTTTCAGCCCGTCGTCATTTACAAGCTCGAGGAGTTGATCTTCCCGCGCTGACATGGATGACGCGCGCGTAATGATCTTGTGTGTGTTCAAGTTCAACAGTGCGCGACAGGGAATGAGGAAAGGTGCAAATCACTCATATCATTACATATCGCCAAATCATATTGTTTCCTCACGGCCCAGTAGTTGGGGACCACTCTTAGCACGAAGAGAGACCAATCAGGATGCTCGCTCTCCCTCTCCCTCTCAAAAAAAATCTATTTCCAGGATATTGTATATAATTTCCGGGCGTCAGGGAGCCACTATTGATATGCGGGAGATTCCCGGATCTTCCAGGAGAGGTGGGATGTCTGCATTATGCAATACCACATAATGCTTGGCCTGAACATATTTTTGGTTTCTCTACTTTGCAGTATTTTTCAGCTAAAACAATTCAAATACTATCTTTTTGTCTGTTACCTATATCCTTAATATATTTTCCTTAAGATTTTAATATTGATTAGTTAAATCAGCATGACATTAGCTCAAATATTTTTTATTAGGAAACACCATGTTGTGTTTATGTTACAGGATCTCGCCTTTGCTTGTACGATCTGGATCCCAGTCAGTATATACCAAAAAATTCAAACTCCTGCCCTCAACTTCCTGTTAAATCAAGGTGAGGAAATTCAGATTAAACTGGAGAATTTTTTTTATTGTTAACTATAAGGCTTTTGTACAAGCTATGAATCAGGTATTTTATTCATTTGAGTTAAGGCTTGAGTAGTTTCTAATTCAAGCAATTATGCTTCATGCGTCATAAAGCTTTAGAGTTGTACAGAAACAGGCCCTTTGTTGCCCTTTTTGCATATCTATACTAATCCCCTTTGCCTGTGTTAAGACAGTACCTTATCTTGCTGTACCTTGCCTTTTCAAGTGATTGTCCTGCACTGTGAATGATTTTCTTTTTAATAATTGAAATATCTTGATATATTGTAAGTTCTTCTGTTTTGTTAAGGTGTTAATTCCTGGGTTTCTTCGCAATTCTACATTATTTTTCACTGCTGTGAGCAAGGTTATTGTTGCTACTGCTAAATGTAAAGTACCTTGACCTAGAAATTTGATAGCCTTCTTTCAGGCACGCACAATAACCTGTTCCCTAAGCATGCAAAATGTTGGGGGTAAGATTAGCTGCTTTGCACATTTGTTTTGCTATCCCATCATCACCATTTCTTTTAGACCATTGCCACGGTTTTGTGGATGTGTTTTCTTATCTCCAGCCTGATATTTAATTTCTGCTATTTTATTCTTTTTGAAAAGAAAACTAATATTTTCAAGCTCAACACTTTTAACATCCTATGATCTTGTTTGGGAATAGTTCTATACACAATCCCAAAGATTCCCCAACCCCACTGATGCTCTTGCTTTTCTTCAGTTTTCAGTCTCATGTTTGATTACGCTACCATATACTTAAGTATGTTCCTCAGTTCGATGACTTCCCATTCCTGTTGCAACATTATTTTTTTCAATTACTCTTAGTTTGCTGGATATAAGCCAATTGAATCAAATTGTGCTAGTGTGAAAAGCCAGCTGTCATTAGCAAACTGATTCTCCTGTCAAATCAAATGTGCACCTTTCAGTATGTAGAAAGAGCAACAGAATGCTAAAGGGCCTCCAGTTTCCTCTTAATTGATTCATAGAATGTTATTGAATTTGTATGAGGAGAAATTAAACAGAATGGATCTATTTTCATCAGAAGTGACCTCATTCAAAGTCTTTTTGTGATCTTGGCAGGCTAGATGCAGAGTTGAAATTTCCTCTGGCCGTGTGTGTCAAAATAAGTGGTAGATTGGAACAGATGAGAAGACATTTCCTCAATTTAGAGAGTCACGAATTTCTAGATCTATGAAGGCTCAGTCAGTGAGTATATTCAAAATAGATTTATAGGCTTTTGAATATGAAAGGAGTACAGTGTTACTGCAGGGAAGTGGTTCTGAGATTAAACGCAGCAATGATCTTATAGAATGACAGAGTGGGTATGAAGGGCCCACTCCTGGGTTCTATTTATATTTGCTTTTTCTGAGTTTGTGAGGTATTAAATTTAGTAACTGCAAGACATAAGGATTAATGTTTTGTTTCATGATCACCAGGTTTATTGCATGTGAGTTACAAGGGAGTATTGTGTGACAATGGTGAGGTAGCGCAATATTTTAATGTTGAAGGATTTCGTTATAAAGTAAGCAATTGGGAATCTTGTAATTAGCAAGCTAAAATTACAGTGGCTTATTGAATCACTGTTAGCTGCTCTGTGTGGTATTGGCATTTATGAAACAGCTATCCTGGGATTGAGCCTGTGGCAATTTGGATTACCTAAACTGATTACGTTCATTTCTGTGATAGTGTCTGAGGTAGCAATCATTTTTATTATTTCATCCAAGTTATTAATAGTGGTTTATTAACATGTTTTTGTTACAGCATACAATCTGCTCCTTGCTCCTTTAGAACATTTTGGTACATTATCCTTTGCACTGTAATGGCTTTTGTCTACCATCTCGCCATACAAAACCTGTGTGAAGCAGTATAGAAAACAACCTATTTAAGGCATAAATTTTCCAAAATTATGTTGAATCTAAATGCTGCTGCTGTCAGTACCAAAATATTGTCCATGGATATATGTCAGTATTGCAAAACTTCCAGTGTGTGGAGCAGTGGCAAGTTGGAAATCAACTGTCTATCAGTATGATGTGTTTTGGTCATTGTGATCCAACCACCCTCATTATTTCAGTAACATTGCTTTTGCTTCTGTTGGAACCATTAAACATCATAGCAGTCAATTAATGTACTTAATCCATAAAAATGGGGATATTTTGACTTGTTTTCTGCTTTGCCCTTTTTAATATTCAGTTAGTAATGTCTGTGCATGCAATCTGCTTTCTTTCTGAGCTTTGGCTGTAGCTCAGTTGCTCTAAAATACAAGTAACAGTACCTAGGTTGGTACATTGTTAGTTAAGTTTCATCACAGTACGGTTGCTTAGTGGATCTTTTATAACTCCGGTACTAGAGAAAAGAGAAGATGAAGTATTTTGGTTTTTGAAGTGAGTGCAGAGCACAAAATTGCTTCAAGACCATATTCTTCTGTTGTTCTGGAATGACAGCAATAGCAAATGAAGCTTACGTTGCAGAGTGCCTGCAGTTAGCATCTAATGAATCTATAGGATAAATGTGTGAATGGAACAGAGTTGTAAAAATGAAAGAAATTTGTTAAACAATATAGTTAATAATGGATGTGAAAATATATATTACATAAATAAGGAAGTAGATTTTAATGTGCTTTTTGACAGGTTTATAAACTGCTTTAAAATGTATTCTTGTATGCTACCACCTCCCAGTGCAATAAAAGCAAAATTTAATGAACTTTGAATTGGCTGGTATAGTTTGCGTAGTGCATTATCAATGTGAAATGTATATGCACAATCGATACTCAATTTGATTTGTCATTTGAAAATTAATATATTAAAAATATAATCATGAATATCATTGTCATCATCTCCATTATTGATATTAATTTGACATTCCATTTTTTCCTGTCTTTTTGTTTTACACTAGTAAACCTATGCCATTCTTCCATCGTTGTGTCCCAGTGGATGGTGGCTGCAAAATCAATATTAAGGCTCTGACCACCTTCATCAGTTACAATAGTGTGTTGCAGAGAGTGATTACTGGAGTAATGACCAGCAAAGAAATTATAGTGGGACTTTGCTTAATGTCTCTAGGTAATGATTCTTGAATCTATACATTTTTGTTTTTTTTTTGAAAAGAAACATTTTGAGAAGGTGGTGTTATGTTATTGAATAATGTAATTTGAGCATGTGCATTGGTATGTTTAACAAATTATTTTGCCCGTGAATAAAACGTATTCTCTTTTTTTCCTAAAAAGGAAAACTTGACATTTTAAATGAGTCTTAAGTAAAGGGAAATTCTGAGTAACCACTGACATTGTATATGCATGTATTCTCTCCAGCTCAAAAGCCACTTTCTTTGTTTTTTGTTTGTTCACCACAAGTAATTTTGTTAGACCTTCAACTGGGAATGTAGAATCTTCTGATACTTTGATATGCTGTAGAAAAGTCTAATTCAGTCTTATTTGATAAGTTGGGATAGGAATGGATCAGCATTATAATAAAAATTATATAGAACTCTGTATAAAGAATAGAGAGTGGCTTTGTTATTCTTCGGGTTGGATTTCCATCAATTTAAATGCTTTGAAAGGGTTATTAATACCGATTTGTATTTTATTAGAATTAGTATCAAAGATAGGATAGAAGAATTTTGCTAAACAATGACTGTTAACATTTATAAAGTGCCTTTCATAACTTCATTGTCTCACAGGGATAGACAAGGAGCAAGGTTTAGTTGATGCAGATTGTAGATTGGGACTCAAATTCAGTTTTTATGATGTGTTCTATTTCTTGTTCTAATTCTGATTGCTCTTTTTTTTTGCTACAAAAATGGGGAGATTTTTGAAATTGGTAGCCTGTAGATAATGTAGGTTGAGCTGAACTGTACTAAAATATGCCTTTTGTGTTTTATATTCTGTGTTTCCAGTCTTTTTGTTGTTGCAATTTGCGCGATTATTTTTGCGCATGGGGGAGGAGAGGTTGATGTTCTTTGAATGGGTTCCGTGGTTCTTTGTTTCATGACTGTCTGTGGTGAAGATGAATTTCAAGGTTGTAGACCACATACATACTTTGATAATGAATGTTCTTTGAATCTTTGACACCTAATACATTTGAACTAGTTATATGGGGAATATTGTAGTCAATTTTAACTTCCACAAATATTGTGATAATGATCTTTCGGTCTGTTTTGATAAGGACCAGAATACCAGAGAGAGAGAGAGTTCTTCTTCCTTTGTTTTCAGCGGATGCCCATTTTATTTGCACTTGATGCTTTTGTTTGACGGAGTAAAGTTTAAGTTCAAAACAAACTTATTATCAAAGTACGTGTATGTTATCATATACAACCTTGAGATTAATTTCTTGTGGGCATTTACAAAAAAGAATAAAGCAATTTAAAGGAATAATGGAATTTCCAACAAACTATGCATACAGACTGACAAACAAGCAATGTACAAAAAAGACAAACTGCAATTAAAAAAAATAAACTGAGATCATGAGTCCTTGCAAGTGAATCTTTGTCTTGCAGAATCAGTTTTGAGTGTTGTCAAGTTGAAATCAAAGGCATTGCAGCGCACAAATTATATATTGAGAGTAAAGATTTTGTTGTAAGAGAAAGACAGATCCTCTCTAAATGTCAAGCTTTCCCCATTTGGTTTTCCATTGCTCCTGCATTTGCTTCTGGGGTCTTGGAATTTGCACCCTTTTGATAATTGCTAACTTACTGCACTTCATGCATATTATGTGTTTATTGGTTTTGTATTTATTTTCTCTCCTTCTTAAAGGACTACTTTTGACAGAAGCTCAACTGCTTGGGAATCAAGCTTCATTTGTTGACTTAGCAAGAAATGCTGAACTCTAGTGCTCTCAGTACTCACTTGGCCCCCCAACTCTTCTATTAAATAACTAATAATATTACAAACCAGCTGACATTTAGAATGCAGAATAAACAGTTTCAAGTAATTTTTAGCTCTGGACAGCTAAAGATTAAATATCATGAAACTGGTTCTCATTCATCCTATTGAGGTTACATTCAATTAGCTCTCACTGTTCCTATGTTTGGGAATATAGAGAGGATGGCTAATAATTAAGCTGCTTGGGGATTCAGTTACAATAGTTATTGTGAAAGTATAGGGAAAGCTGGTCCTGGAACCTTAGACAATTGGTTATCATTCTTGAACCTGGAAGCAAGAAGGATACGTATGGGGTAAACTCAGGATGTTGTGATATTGTGGATGCCTGCAGGATCTTGCAGTTTGGGATTATTAAAGATTTCTACATAAAATAGAAATGAAATAGTTGTTCTAAGGCAAAAAATGTAAATCTCATGCAAATAAATCCAGATATTTATTTTACTTGCATTTATGAATTAGTTGGCACTAATTCATAGTACTGTTTATCCAAGGGATCATGGGTCTGCTTCTGAACAATTGTGGCTATCTAAGTAAGGCTAACAGGTATCGTGTTGCTCAGTTCTTTTTATAACCACCCATACAATCACCTGCCCCCACCCCAAAGCTGCACCACTTGATTTCTAATGGAGTCGAAGCATTGTGGTGTCTCTTGTTTCTTCCCACGTAGTCCTGCTAAGGCAGGCAGTCAAGGCTGATCAGTGCAGCACTGGCTCTTTGATTGTAAAGGGTATCTGCTCTTCCATTATGGTCTTTTCAGGTGGTGACCCCAGGTTCATTATTTAATCTGTCATTCAGTAGGTTTCAATAGGTACATTAATGTCAGAGAAATGTATATAGTATACATCCTGAAGTTCTTTTCAGGATGTATACTGTATACAGAACGAATGTAAAGAATGAATGCTGTAAAGAATGAATGACAGTTAAATGTTAGAATCCCAAAGCACCCCCCCCAACTCCCCCCTGCCACGCATAAGCAGTAGAATGAAGGTATCAGTCAACATTTATTTATTTATTTGTTTGTTTGTTTGTTTGTTTGTTTATTGAGATACAACATGGAATAGGCCTTTTTGTTGCTTTGAGTTGCGTCCCCAGTTTAATCCTAGCCTAATCATGGGACAATTCACAATGCCCAATTAATCTACCAACTGGTAGGTCTTTGAACTGTGGGGGGAAACCGGAGCACCCAGAGGAAACCCACGCAGTCGTGGAGAATGTACAAACTCTTTACAGGCAGGGGCAGGAACTGAACCCAGGCCATTGGTACTGTAAAGCATTGTGCTAACCACTGTGCTACCGTGCCGCCCCATGTGACTTAAACCATGAAGGCGCTTTAGAATTTTTGTTCTAAAAATACCCATATTCATGATCAAACATATTTAACCTTGCTGATTTTGATCTGATAGAGCGTTGCATCCTTCTGCCTACGTGTTCCCAGTGATTTTAATGGGCCTGCGCCTTTGGACTCCTGATATAGGGGGAGTATTCTTAAGCTGACACTAACTGGAGTTGAAGGTTGCATTTTAACCAATGTTTGGGATCTTCAGGAGTCATGCAGTCAAATGCTTAACAGCTAAGATTTAAGCAGATTTGCCATTAAGTGTGATTTTTGGGTCCATCATTTTATGTTTAACTTACACTTCCAAATTGTGTGCAGTTCCAGCTGTGCCTTGTTTGGTGTAAATTTAAACAAAGTGCTGAGAATATAGTGTCATAAATAGAGAAGGATAGCAGTTTACCTTTGATACCATTTGGGTGAACTAATTAAATCTCTGAAATTATGTATTTCTACACATTACGTTGGGCAGCTGTGATTTGTTGGTGGAAAAAATTGTTTCAAACAAATTAATCACTAAAATTAGCTCCATGAAAATCTTTTTTGGATTTTCAAGCAAGTTCTCATTAAATATCTTAGTTTTGCAAATTTTCAGGTCAATATTTTTGCATTTGTACAGTGTGTGTAATTAAGGTCATTTTGCTGACCAAAGCTGTGGGAATCTCAATCTGGATGGAACTGTGGGAACAGAAATTTGGCTTGTACCGTAGGCAGAAAAAAATTGTATTGACTTACTTTACATAAGTATTACTTTTACAAGTCTCGCAAGGTGAGGGATTACATTGAGTAATACCAGAGTGAATACAGATTGTTGTATAATGAAGCAGATCTTCGAAGCCATGTCAGCAGTGACAGGTCTGACAAGCTTAACAAGATTTTCTCTTCAGAAGCTTGATACTCCAGGCAACAGTTCTGATTCACTGTGCACCACATCTGGTGTGTGTGCTGGACTGGAATGTAAAGCTCTTCATACTACTTCCCGGGTCAATTTTCCTTCCCAGGTTTCATCAGTCCTCACAGTGCACACCTGGGATTTAAAGCAGCACCTAGAACGGAGGGAAGTGCCTTGACCTTTGTCCTTTTTAAAAGGAACATTTTCCACATGATATCCTGTAAACTTGGTGCAGGAGAATTGGGACCCTCACCAGCTAACTGGAGCACTGTAACTTAGTGATAATGTATTTGATTAAAAGTTATTCATCAAGTATTGCTAATGTCTGGATTAAAAATGTGAGATTGCTAGAAATAGTGATCTTCTTCATCTAGCCAAAAATATTCCCAGGCATCTATGTAACTGAATCAGGATCAGGTTTATTGTCACTGACATAGGTCATGATATCTGTTATTTGTGGCAGCAGTATAGTATATTAAAAAATTACTCTGTTACAATGAAATAAGAAATACGAGAGATAGTGTTCATGCATCATTCAGAAATCTGATGGCAGGGGAGAAGAAACTTAAAATATCAAGTGTCTGTCTTCAGATTCCTGTATCTCTTCCCTGACGAGAAGAGAATTGTCCCAGGTGGTGAGGTTCCTTCATGATGGATGCCACCTTCTAGAGGCACTTGGCTGTTCAAGGTGGGCATGCTTGCATCTGTATAGTCTTAATAGACTCTTTCATGAAGAAATGCAAAGAAACTCCTATTCATCAGAGTTGGACAGTTTGTCAGTTCATGGACTCACCCTTCAGTTTTTCTAGTGCATCAATAGCAGTATTTGCTGTTCACTGTATTGAAAGTCTGAAACCTGTATTGACTTCAGAACCTTCAAATATATGCTGAACATTTTTTAGCGCAGGATATTTTCATTATGAAGGTGATGTTAATTGCCTGTCCAAGAATGTAGAACAGTTACACAATAAGAGGCTCCCACTGTGATATGCAATTCAAATCAGTTGTAAAATAATTCTTTAAAATGGCAGTTCCTGCTACTTTTGCTTTCAGCACTTGGGAAAAGGACAGAAAAGGATGAAATAGGGAACTGTTGCTCGAGAAAGAAAGGCAAAGAGAGTATCAGACAAACAGTGGAAGATTAACAGAGAGGGAATGGAAAAACAATTTTTTTTAAACTAGGACTGATTTGCACCTGAATGTTTGTAGAATTGTTTAATAAGGAAAGTGTTAAGTTATGGTAAAGTAATAACCCGAGGTAAGTACAATTGTTTAATAAGGTACGGACAATCTCACCTGGACCCTCAACATCATCTCTCAAGTCAAGAAAGCACATTGGCATCTCCATTTCCTGAGGAGATTGAGAGTAGCAAGCACCACCCCCCCATGATTTTATATGTACACCATTGAGTGTCCTGACCAGCTGATTATCATTTGATATGGGAATTGCAAGGCATTTCTGACCCCAAGACCCTACAAAGGAATGTGAGAACTGCTGATAGGATCATCAGGATCTCTCTTCCACCCATCTGAAATATTTATCGGGAGCTCTGCATATGTAGGACCCTTAGCATTGTCAAGGATCCTTTCCATCCATCCCACAACATCTTTGTCTATAACATTAGGATAAAGACAGTTAGGGTGAGAAACAGCTTCTTACCCCAGACCATGAGTCTACTGAACTCCCTGCCCCACCCAGGTCACATCACATATGAAATGCCACTGGAGTTGTACTGTTTACCTTTTAACTTGTGTTGTAAATGCACCTTGTACTAAATATCAATCTTCTGGAGTATATTGTATTATTTGTTAATTTATTTGTGGTAATATCTGTGTGTGTGTGTGAGATATGTACTGTATCATACACATTGCACCTGAAATACTGTATGTACTGAGTCAAATGATAAAACTCAACAGCAAAGTCTTGTTTCATTGTTTTGTTCAAAGACGTAAGTTATTTGATGCAAGTTTTTATTTTACTGTTATTTAGAGGTACCCTGTGGACATAGGGAGAATGTATGAACTCCTTACAGTGGTGGAATTGACCCCGGGTCACTGTTGATATCATAGCATTGCACCTGATGTGCCTAATACCATGGTCGCTGAGTGTAAGTTTGTGGTCTGCTTTTGTAGTCCATCCACTTTAAGGTTCATTGTGTTGTGCATTCAGAGATGCTTTGCTGCACACTGCAGTTCTAACGCATAGTTATTTAAATTACTGTTGCATTCCTGTCATCTTGAACAGGTCTGGCTATTGTCCTTTGACCTCTGTCATTAACAAGGTGTTTTCACCCACAGAACTGTTACTCACTGGAGTTTTCTTTGTTTTTCACACCATTGCCTGTAAACTCTAGAGACTGCTGTGTGTGAAAATCCCAGGAGATCAGTTTCTGAGATACTCAGATCACCCCGTCTAGTACCCATTCCGTGGTCAAAGGCACTTAGATCATATTTCTGAATGTTTGGTCCGAACAACAACTGGCCCTTTTTGACTATGTTTGCAAGCTTTTATGCTTATAGTTGATGCCTCATGATTTGCTGATCATATGTTTGCAATAACAAGCCGGTGTACCTAGTAACATGGCCACTAGGTGTATCTTAAGTTGAAATAAGTTGTTAGGATTCCAGGGAAGGGACCAAGAACTTCCATAGGTTACCTCTGCCAAATTTATCTTTTGTTTGATTGGTCAAGATTAAAGCTCAAGTTCATAGAGGAAGAAAATTTAATAATCCATCCATTGTCTTCATCCCTAAAACTTATTGAATTGTACAGGACATAGCTATAAAAATTCTTTGCAATCTACTCATCAGTGTTGCTGATCCACCATTATGGTTCAGTTCTTTACAGTGTTTGTATTCATGTTTTTCAGTATTGTCGATGTTGTTAATGGTAGTAATCAGATACATCTCCAAAGTGCTAGTTTGGATCCTTGCAATTCTCACAATTATTGGTTCAATTGGTAAGTCGATTCTAATAAGTAACTAAAGATATTTGATAAATCTGATCTGAACATTTGATTTCAATATGTTTGTATTTTCAATTAAACATAATGAGGGAACATTTTGATACATAGCACTTTATAACTAACTATTACTGAGAAGAACTAACATAGAACTTTAAGATAAAAAGGAACTGATATATTTTATTGAAGTGTCAGGTCATGCCAGAGTTCCAATTTAAAGCACAAATTGCACCTTCGTTGTTCTCAATATAGGTGTACCACATGGCTTTTCAATTTCTTTCATGTTGTTCATGCTATTCTCTTTCATCTCCCAAATTTTTGTCAGCATTGGCTGTGCTTTCTGCCTCCCCTCATCACTTGTAGGACATAATTTTTTCCCAGCTAAATGTTGCATTACGTTTTGTTACGTACCCCGTAACTGGGTTGCCAAACCAGCAGAAATGGATCACTCAGTTGGAGTCTGGAGTACTAGAACTAAGAAAGTTTTATTAAAGAAATAAGCAACACAGTAATCGAAAGGATAATAAATGCAACAGTTCAGCAATGATAACCACTCATGTGCACAGAATTAAGATAATAGCATCAATCAAGCTCTATCGTTGTCTAGGGGTAAATGACCAAATTTCAAAATGACTCAAAGTTCAGTCCAGTTCAGTTCGCAGTAATCATTGCCATGGCGATGGACAACGTGGGGGAAGAGAGAGATAGAACAGGAACGACTGATCATTCAGAACACTGCTTCACTCACAGACCGGCGAGATTGCTCACAAGCAACTTTTTGGGCGGGTCCTTGGTGATGTCACCTGAGGTCACCGACTGTGACCCCTCCTCCAGATGCGGTCGATCCTCTGCAGTGAACCCGGCACCCAGGCAAGGGCGGACACACACCGGGTTCCCGCTGATCGTACCTTTCCACCCTGGTCGTTGTCTGGTACTTCTCACCCACTCGTGAGAGGCGCACCGCTTCCAGGGTCTCGTTACCTCGGGTGGCGTGTGTCTGTCTTAGCGAACCTGTCCCTTTTTATCCCCCTGCTGGGGTATCGCCTGTCCATCACTTCAAACAGTTCAGGATTCAAAGGGGGAGCCGCTCCAGACAGCTCTCTCTCTCCCACGTCCCTTCATTACACATCTCCAGACGCTGCTCCATTGTTCCTTATCTCTCCTTCCCCTGAGGGCAGGTGGCAGACCAACTGCTGATGTCACTGATGCTAACCCAGGCCAGCAAACATCTTAATTTTATGTGTATTCTCGTAACACTTCCCCCCTTTAAGGATTTTTACCGGGAGGTAAAAATTACAAACATGACTACATTATTTGATACGTACACAATATACATCTTTATCAGCTATTTGGCTAACACAGCGAGTTTGAAGCTGTCAACACCTTGACAGACAGTCATCACATTTTCTGTTCCTTTTACACGTGTTATTAATAATCCCTTAGACCAGGCTCCAACTCAGCAAACTTCATAGTGGCCAAAAACACTGATGAATTGCGACCAATGTAACCTCTCATTTGGTTTTGTCCCGGACCACAACAAGGGTCGTCCCATTCCGACTCAATTTTCTGTCGCAAGGGCTTAGTAGGAGGGGGACGGGTATTGACCGCAGAGTTATTGCAAAACTTCCTGCAGTACCCCACCATCTCCAAGAGCCTTCTGAGGGCCCTCTTGTCTGTCGGGGTTGGGAGGTCAGCGATAGCCTGCACTGTAGCTTGCATCGCTGCCAGCTGCCCCTGTGTCACCACAATTCCCAGGTAAGTGACCCTCGTGTGGCCGAATTCATTTTTTTCAAGGTTCACTATCAAACTGGCTTCAGACAGCCGTATTAAATTGCCAATACACACCTCTGTGTTCATCAGCCCTTTAGTCACTGAATTACTCAAAAAATATGGGTGTTGTTTACTTGGCTGCCCTATTGTAACCACAATCACCCAACGTCCCAGTTCTTTGCATTTCCTCGGGACAATCAAACACATGGGTGCGAGTCGTTTAATTACTCCTTCTAAAGATTCGCTTTGTTCGGGGATTAAGGGAGAGACCTTATCAGTAGACCTGGCCAAAACAATAGCCTTCTCCCATCTGACCGATCCCATCCTAATCTTTTCAAAATGGTTTTTTCCTCTTATCAGGGGGCCCCTAGCTTCATTGATTTCCACGCTAACATCGACTAGGTTTGTTAGCATATCAAAAGCTGGTGACCGTCTCAGTTCGCGTCGGTCATGATCAATAACATTCTTCCCCCTGGGCAGCCGGTAAATCTCTTTCATGATTCCACCAACTGTTTCCTCCAGCACCGCAAAATGTCCACCGGGGGGTACCTCGTGGGCCATGTTAAAAACCTCATCCCCATAACTCTTTTGCACCACCCCCCACTCCTCATCTGCGGATACTGTACTTGATTTCCCTTTTCTCCTTAGCACTTCCTCCTCAGCACAATAGCCTACTAGTTCCCTTGTTAAAGCTGTGTCAGAGAGAGCTGTCTCTGCAAAAACCATCAGCCCCTCATCTCGCTCCTGCGTCTGCACAAATTCTTTCCTGGCTACTGCTACGTCCGTCCCAGCTCCCTCACTACCTCTTATCTCACTACACCCTGTCTCATACAAGGTTGGTAGAAATGTTTCAGCTAAATTTACCACCACAGCTAAATCCACCACTGCAGCCCCATGATGAACCTGTGAGTCCATGGGCGGGGCCTCAATGCTGGCAGGCTGACCTGTCAATCTCACGACTGGGAACACGATTCCTCCGGCGATGTCATTACCGAGCAAGACTTCCACGTCTTTCATCGGTAATTCGGACCTCACCCCAATTGTGACTAGTCCAGAGACCAGGCTGCTCTGTAAGTGTATCTGGTGCAAAGGGACTGACTCTGTCCCTTTCCCAACACCTTTGACCTCTACCTCCCCAGTCTGGGTCTCTGAGCTAAACTCTAATACACTCTTCAGTATTAGTGACTGACACGCTCCCGTGTCTCTCCAGATCCGCACTGGAACTGGTTTTAACCCCTCCTTCACTGACACCAGTCCGGCCGAGATAAACCTCTCGCGCCCTTCCTGGACTTTTTCAGACCTGTCCTTCCCTAGCGGTTCGCTCAACAGCTCGATACAGCCATTCAAAATTTCCGCTTTGCCTTTCCCCGTCTCCTTCCTTGGGGCAAAGCACCTGGACGCAAAGTGTCCGACTTTCCCACAATTATAACAGACGACCCCAGGAGACTTCCTACCAGACTGCTCCCGGTCTACCTTATCCTTTTCACTAGTCCCCGGCTTACTTTCTGACTTTTCCGGCGGACTCTCCCCGCCGTCCTGACTATCCTTCTGGTAGCCTTTACTCGGGGCAAACTTCATTTTATGCGTCAACACATACTCATCCGCTAACTTAGCAGTTGCGGCTAACGTGGCTGCCTCTTTCTCATCGAGGTAGGGTCTCATACCCTCAGGGACACAACCTTTAAACTGCTCAATCAGGATCAGTTGTAGCAGTCTGTCATAATCCCCCTCTACCCCCTTCGAGGCGCACCAACGCTCACAATATGTTTGCATCTCACGGGCAAACTCCAAATACGTGCGGTCCCACTGTTTCCTCGCATTCCGGAACCTCTGCCGGTATGCCTCCGGGACCAACTCATAAATCCTGAGGATGGCCTCTTTCACCACCTTATACCTCTGGGCATCTTCCGCGGACAAAGCTGAGTAAGCTTCTTGGGCCTTCCCTTTCAGTACACTCTGAAGTAAAACAACCCACTTATCCCTCGGCCAGTCCTGACTTACAGCCACTTTTTCGAAGTGGAGAAAGTACCGATCCACGTCGGTATCGTCAAATGGGGGAACCAGCCTAACCTCCTGGGTCGCCCGGAACCCTCCACCTTGGTTCAGCACGAGCCCCTGCTCGGCCCTTATCTTTAACTTCTCCAGCTCAAATTCCCTTTCCCTCTGTTTCTCCTCTCTCTCCAACTGTCTGTCCCTCTCTTTCTCTTCTCTCTCCAACTGTCTTTCTCTCTCTTGCCTTTCTAACTCTCTCTCCTTCTCTTCGTGTTCTAACTGCCGTACCCGGAACTCGTGCTCGAGTCTCAGTTTTTCAAGCTGTACCTGTACCGCGTCTCCAGCAGGTTTTTCAATAGACACCACCCCCAGCTCACCTTGGGGAAACACACCTTTAGATACATAGTGCTCTACAATAGCTCTGTGTATCTCCTCTCTCCTCATTGTCGACTTCACCTTAGCAAGATTCAACCGTTTGGCCACAGCTACCAATTCCGATTTCCTGGCATCCTCTAATGCCTCCAAGGTCGGCGCCTTTATAAATTCCTCAGCCTCCATTTCTGCTGTTTGTCTTTTCTTTCTTTCGGGAATTTTAACCCAATCAATTTACTCCGTCCCAAATTTAGCGTTCAAAATCGCGGACGAGAACCCCACTTATGTTACGTACCCCGTAACTGGGTTGCCAAACCAGCAGAAATGGATCACTCAGTTGGAGTCTGGAGTACTAGAACTAAGAAAGTTTTATTAAAGAAATAAGCAACACAGTAATCGAAAGGATAATAAATGCAACAGTTCAGCAATGATAACCACTCATGCGCACAGAATTAAGATAACAGCATCAATCAAGCTCTATCGTTGTCTAGGGGTAAATGACCAAATTTCAAAATGACTCAAAGTTCAGTCCAGTTCAGTTCGCAGTAATCGTTGCCATGGCGATGGACAACGTGGGGGAAGAGAGAGATAGAACAGGAACGACTGATCATTCAGAACACTGCTTCACTCACAGACCGGCGAGATTGCTCACAAGCAACTTTTTGGGCGGGTCCTTGGTGATGTCACCTGAGGTCACCGACTGTGACCCCTCCTCCAGATGCGGTCGATCCTCTGCAGTGAACCCGGCACCCAGGCAAGGGCGGACACACACCGGGTTCCCGCTGATCGTACCTTTCCACCCTGGTCGTTGTCTGGTACTTCTCACCCACTCGTGAGAGGCGCACCGCTTCCAGGGTCTCGTTACCTCGGGTGGCGTGTGTCTGTCTTAGCGAACCTGTCCCTTTTTATCCCCCTGCTGGGGTATCGCCTGTCCATCACTTCAAACAGTTCAGGATTCAAAGGGGGAGCCGCTCCAGACAGCTCTCTCTCTCCCACGTCCCTTCATTACACATCTCCAGACGTTGCTCCATTGTTCCTTATCTCTCCTTCCCCTGAGGGCAGGTGGCAGACCAACTGCTGATGTCACTGATGCTAACCCAGGCCAGCAAACATCTTAATTTTATGTGTATTCTCGTAACAGTTTGATTTCAGTAAAAGATTCAATTTCACACATTACCTGTTGTTCACTGAGACTAGATATTTTCCTGAACCAGAATGCTATTGGATTTGAATTTCTTGCACTTGAGTTGAAATTTATTCATGGTCCACTCAGAAACTCTTAAGCCCTTTTAATATTGTTAATTTCTTAAATACATTTTTGACCTTAACTCCAACACACGCTCCCCACCTCCACTCCACCCCTTCCCATCCTACCTCTCATTTCAGGTGGCACAGCTGTCCTTTGGTATTTGTATGCTGATCATAAAAAAGCACTTCAAAAGGGGCCGAAGCAGAATGATGTGGGTGAAGATAATGTTAAAGCCTTATTTGTGTATGCCATTGCTGCAACAGTTATCACAGTGAGTTTTCCATTTAAAATTAATTGTGACTGATTTCAAAGAAATAATAGAATGACTTAAGAATTGAGAGCTTTTACCTGCAAGAAAAAATGGAATGGATTGCTTTGGGTAAGACAAGTCTTAACGTATAACCTCCTAAAGCAGAGGTTCCCAACCTGGGGTCGGCAGAGCCTTTGGTTAGTATTAAGGTTCCATAGCATAAAAAAAGATTAAGAGCCCTGTCCTTGAGATTCACTAAACTATGAAAGGGTTGGAGAGACTAAACATGGAGAATGTTTTACCATTTCTGGACAAGGCTAGCATCAAGGGCAATAAGCCTATGACTGTCAGTAATACATAACTAATACATAACAATCTCATAACTAATGAATGAGAAACTTGTTTACCTGGAGAATACTAGGAATATGGTTATAGTGATGATGTGGAGTAGTTAAATCCAGATAAGACATAGACAAATGTAGGCTTGAATGAAGCAGTGTTAAAACAGTAATGTTGATGTGAGCCTTTTGGTTATTTTTGTTTTAGAAATATGGAATGTTTTCTAATACTTCTTAGCTGACATTCAGGGGGTCTGGCTTCGGTAACAGGCAAACCCCAATCTTTCCTTTGCTGGCTACAAGGGCTACTTCAGGGGGTGGGATTTTCTCACTGAATCCTGGAGCCTGATGGTTTCTCAGACCATGTCACCAGACTCCAAATGAGATTGGCCACATCTGTTCCTCATAAGTACAAGAGTGGGTAGACTGCGTGCACCTGGAATGGTATGACGTAATCTAGCACTGTGCACTGAATGCCTTCTTCGAGTTAGAAATTTCTCCATTTGAGATATTACAGGGCAGAATCTGTTTTATTTTCTCTATGTCATAAATGTGGATGAGTATTTCATATGATGTTATCTGTGACCCTGTCTAATCATGTGTCAGTTGCAAAGAATGAAAAGAGCAAGATTGTGAGGTCAATAATATTGAATGTAATGCTGGGCATGGCAGAGGGGTGTGGCAAAGGCTAGATATATGTGGGATAGGAATCTCTAGGGAATTTGTGTAATAGTGCTGACCAATTGAGTTAGCAGTTTGATTTTTGCTGCAGATTCCAGGAGGAGTAGTCTCTTATGTCTCTTACTTTTTTTGGAGGAAGTGAACTGGTCCACAGGTGGGGAGAAATCACCATTTTGATGGGACTTAATGCAAAATAGGTTATGAATTTCTAGATTCAGGTGTACTCTTGGGAAGCTTTCAGGAAGGGTGTTGGGGTACTGAGATTTAACCACGTAGGATGGCTTCTTTTGTCATTTAACAAAGACAATCAGTAGTAGCAGCTGCAGTAGCACTTGAGTTGAGTTTGATGTTCTCCTAAGGGCTTGTATATTTGTGGGTCCTCGGGTAGCTGTAGACTCCGATCCAATATCCAGTTATCCTGATGCAGTGAGGGCAACAACAAGAGGTGGCTGTGGTTAGTGGTTTCGTCCTTTGGTTGTTCAGTCTCTCCTTTCACAGCTGCCGCTTGTTCTGTTTGGCACGGTTGAGATCAATCTCATGTATCTACTGAGTGCAATGTCTGCTCAGTTTTTAGATGTAATTTTGCATTTCTTCAGGCTGATTTTGATATCTATGAAGCATTTCCTTTGCCGACTAGGGGCTTGTTGACCTTAATTCAAATGGGTGTAAGGGATCTGTTTGGGGAGGCGTAAGTTAGGTATCCGGATGACATTACCTATCCATCAAAGTTGGTGTTGCTTTATTGTGATGGAGATGCTGCTTATGTTGGCATAATGTGCCAACCTTCCAGATGATCCTCAAAATCTTTCATAAAGTTCTTTGGTGACTCCAGTTTCTGCTGTAGGTGGTCCAGGATTCAGCTCCATACAAGAATACAGAACGGTCAACTGCTCTATGGATCAAATGTTTTGTTGTGACTTATAGGTCACAGTCTTCAAAGTCTCTTTTCCTTAATGTTGCAAAGGCTCCACTGGCACTATGCAGCTGATGGTTGATCTCTGAGGCGATGGCTGCTTTTAAGGAGAGAATGCTGCAATCTTTAATACTTGCTAAGCAGATATTTGGCATTGGATCACTTATGCTGATAGGAGCCTCGAGTTTGTTGTTATCACACTTCTCAAGGCCATTAATGATAGTATATTAAAGTGAGAACAGTAAAGGTCACAAGATTTGTGTGCTAGCTATTAGGTGTCGCCATTATTAACATAGAGTAGTCAGATGTGGGAATTTAGGACACCTGACAGTTTCATTGATGGCTACATCTGAGAGAAATGCACCCAACTTCAGTGCTTGACTGACCTGGTCAAGCAGTTGGAGCTGGAGTTGGATGTACTCAGGATCATTCAGGAGGCTGAAGATATTACAGATGAGACTTCTGAAGAGGTGGTCACACCCAGAGTACAGGCTTTGGACAGCAGCTGGGTAACCACCAGGAGAAGTAAGGGGATTAAAAAGTCAGTGCAGGGTTCCTCTATGACCATTCTCCTCAGGAATAAGTAATCTTCTTTGGATACTGCTGGGGGGCAGGGAGGGTGGTGTAGGGAATGACCCATCAGATAATGGCGGCAGTAGTCAGGCTGATGGCACTGTGGCTGGCTCTGAGGCTCGACAGGAAGGGTAAAGGCAGGCAAGGTAGTAGTTATAGGGGCCAGAAGGGAGATACAATGGCTGCAAAAGAGACACTAGGGTGCTGTGTTGCCTCCCGGTTGTTATGGTCCTTAATGTATTGGAGCTACTGCAGGATACTCTCAAGGGGGAGGGGGAGCAGCCAGGGGTTGTAGTGCATAATGACACCAATGACATAGACAGAAAAGGGGAAGAGGTCCTATACAGTGAATATATAGTTAGGGAAGAGGCTGAAGAGAAGAACCCCCAAGGTTGTAATCTCCGGATTACTTTCAGTGCCATGGGCTAGTGCAGGCGGGAATGTGGTGAAAGCACAGATGAATGAGTGGCTGCGGAGATGGTGAAGGGGACGAGGTTTTGACTTCTTGGATCATTGAAACCTTTTTGGGGGAAGGGGTGACGTGTACAAGAGGGAGGGGTGGCACTTGACGGAGTGGAACCAATATCCTGGCCAGGAGGTTTGCTGATGCTCGGGAGAGTTTAAACTAGTTTTGCAGAGGGCTGGGAACTGGAGCACCAGTTCAGTAAGTGAAGAATCGGACAGGAAGGTAGATGTCAGGGAAAATATTGAAAGGCAAAATGGAAATAACTGGTATGATGGGTTGGATAGTTTGAAGTGGGTATATTTTAATACCAGGAGTATTATGGGTAGGGGTGATGAACGTAGAGCATGGATCAGTACATGAAACTACGATGTTGCAGCCATTACTGAAACTTGGTTGAGAGACGTGCAAGAATGAGTGATTAATGTACCAGGTTTTCGAAGTTTTAGAAAAGATGGAAGAGGAGATAAAAGAGAATGGTGGGGAGTTGCACTTCTAATCATGGACAATATCATAGCTGCACTTGAGAGACATAACAGTGGGGTCAGACATTGAGTCCATTTGAGTAGAACTCAGGAATAGAAAGGGTGCAATCACACTGATATGATTGTACTACAGACCCCCAAATGGCCACCAGGGCATTAAGGAATAGATATGTAATCAGATTAAAGAAATGTGTAAAAATAATATTGTTGTTGTCATGGGGGATTTTAACTTCCCTAATATAAACTGGGACCTTCTTAATGCAAGGGGTTTACATGGAGCAGAATTCGTTAAGTGTATCCAAGAAGTTTTCTTAAGTAATTATGTGAATGGTGCAATGAGAGGACGGACTTACTGGTCCTGGTGTTGGGTAATGAGCCTGGCCAGGTGACTGACCTTTCAGTGGGTAAACAGTTAGGGAACAGTGACCACAACTTCATAACTTTCAGGACAACTATAGATAAAGATAGGTATGGTCCTTTTAAATTGGAGTAGGGCAGGTTACGAAGGCAATAGGCAGGAACAAAAAAGTGTTAATTGCGAACACCTTTTCTCCGGCAAGTCCACATCAGACATGTGGAGGGTGGTTAAAGATCAATTGCACAGAGTACAGGAAAGATATGTTCCTGTTAGAAGGAAGGACGGGGATGGAAAGATGAGAGAACCTTGGATGTCCAGAGAGGTGATGAATTTAGTTAAGATAAAAAAGGAAAAGTATGTAAAGCTTTAGAAATTAGGATTAACTGAAGCACACGAAGAGCATAGAGAAGCAACAAACGAACTGAAGAAAGGAATTAAGAAAGCCAGGAGGGACCGTGAAAAATCCTTGGCAAGTTAGATTAAAGTGAATCCTAAGTCATTCTATACATACTTCAAAAGGATAACTAGGGACAGGGTGGGAACACTCAAGGATAAAAGGGTGGAACATTTCCTTAGATGTGGAGAATGTGATTGCGGTACTTGATGAGTACTTCAGTATTTATCAGGAATTCAGTGCTGAGTGTATAAATACATTAGGGTGTTTAGAAGTCAAGGGGGAGAAAATGTTGGGCCTCTGATGAGTATTAAGGTGGATAAGTCCCCAGTGCTTGATAGGATTTACCCCAGGTTATTGAAGGAAGCAAGAGATAAGACCAGTATGTTCATGTCCTCTCTAGCCACAGGCGAGGCCCTGGAGGACTGGCGAGTGGCTAATGCTACACCTCTGTTTAAGAAGGGAACCAGGGAAATTCCTGGTAAATGTAGACCAGTGAGTCTCACATGAGTTGTAGGAACATTACTAGAGAAAATTCTTAAGGATAGGATATATGAGCATTCAGAAACCCAATTAGGGAGAGCCATTATGGCTTTGTATGTGGCAGGTCATGCTTTACCAACCTGATTGAGTTTTTTTGACAGGGTGACGAGGGAGATTGGTTAGGGTAGGGCAGTGTGTGTTGTCTACATAGATTTTTATTAAGGCGTTTGACGAAGTTCCTCATGGGAGGCTAATCCAGAAGATTAAGATGCATGGGGTCAATGGTGGATTGGCTATTTGGATTCAGAAATGGCTTGTGCATAGAAGACAGAGGGTAGTGGTTGAAAGGACTTGTTTGAGCTGGAGGTCTGTAATTAGTCGAGTTTCACATGGATCTGTACTGGGACCTTTGCGGTTTGTGATGTATATAAGTGACTTGGATGAGAATGTAGATGGGTGGGTTAGGAACTTTGTGGATGATAGCTAGAATGGTGGAGTTGTGGATAGTGTGGAAGACTGGCAAAGAATACAGCACAATTTGGATCAGTTACATATCATCATCATCATGTGCCATGCCCAGTTTGAGCTTTGACTGCCATGGCTCACACACTCCTGATTCGAGTCAAGTGGATCAATTCATTGGTATTCATTTCCAGTTCTCTGGCTGCTGTCTCCATCATCATATCAGTTACATATATCGACAGAGAAATGGCAGATGCAATTTAGCCCAGATAAACGTGCAGTGTTGCAATTTAGCCCAGATAAACGTGCAGTTCTTGTAGGGAAAATGCAAGGCGACAGTACACTGTTAAGGGCAAGACTTTTAACAGTGTAGCTGAGCAGAGAGATCGTGGGATCCAAGTTCATAGCTCCTTAAATATGGCTCGATAAGATGGTTAAGAAGGCTTATTTGCTTTTATTAGTTGAGGCCCTGAGTTCAAAAGTCAAGCGGTTATGTTGCAACTTTATAAAACTCTGGTTAGGCCACAAATAAAGTATTGCATACAGTTTCGGTCACTCCACTACAGAAAAGATTTTGGGGCTTCGGTGAGGGTGTAGGAGAGGTTTACCAGATGCTGCCTGGTTTAGATGGCATGTGCTATATCACAAGAGGCTGGATAAAGTTGAGCTGTTTTCTCTGGAGCACAGGAGATCTGATAGAGGTTTACAAGATTATGAGAGGCATAGATAGAGTTGACAGAGAGTATCTGTTTCCCAGGGTTGAAAAACCAGAGGGCATGCTTTAAGAGGATGTTGGTTCAAGGGGGATGTGAGGGATAAGTTTTTTCACTCAAGAGAGTCATGGATGCCTGGAATGCACTGTATGGTATGGTGGTAGAGGCAAATACATTAGAAGCTTTAAAGAGATGTTTGGATAGGCACATGGATGTAAGGAAGATGGAGGGATTTGAACATTGTGTGCATAGGCGGGATTAGTGTTTGGGTGTTTTTGATTTGTTTTTTTTTAGCTGGTTTGGCACAACATTGTGGGCTGGATGGCCTGTTCCTGTTGCTGTACTATGTTTTATTCTGGAGAATAGTTTTTGTTGGATCACTGTGCTGGGTGCAGTAGGGTGCAGACCTTTGGTAGTTGAAAAAATATTCCTTTCAGTTGCCACCATTTTTTTCTTTATAATCGCAGATATGACTTGCCATATATTCTCATATGCAATGTGCTTTGAGTGAAGCAGGTTTTGGCTTCATTGCAACAACCGACCTTCATTTGAAACTAATGAGCTGAAGATTCCCTGTCCTTGATTTCTACTATAGTCGAAAGTTCTTTTAGTTTCGGTTAAGTAATTAACAGATTCCTCTTCCTTCTGCTCCCAAATATCTTGGACTAAGTCTCATTTGGTGGACAGAAGGTTGGGCTTTAAAATTTCCTCGAAGTCTTCAGATGCTTTTAAGTCCGGTATAGGCCTTAAATCAATACAAGTTTCATATTATCCTGTAAGTCTGTAGAAATTCTTGCATCTGTTGTAAGTAGTTTAAACAATATGACAGGATAGTGTCTTGCCTTTTAGGGGACTAATGAATTGTACTTCAATGCATTGCTGCTCCTCCACTGTTATTCATTCATATTAGAAGCATGGACAATGAAAGGAAACTAATTTATAATCTATTATTTTGTAGGTTGTTTTACTGCTGTTAATGCTAATAATGAGGAAGCGTGTGGCCCTTACAATTGCCTTGTTCCATGTGGCAGGAAAAGTGTTCACTCACATTCCACTTCTCATGTTCCAATCACTCTGGACCTTCATTGCCTTGGCACTTTTTTGGGTCTATTGGATTGCAGTGCTGCTGTTGTTGGCCACAGCAGGTAGGGTTATACCTGTTCAGAATTTATTTCTGTAACCTAAGTTGTCATATTTTTGTTATTTTCTTCAGTTCTTCCCATTCTTGTATGGAACATCTGAGCATCCTTGCACGCAATAAACAGATTCCAAGAAATGTTTTCATATTTACTCTTTGTAGAAACTGATGGGACTTTTGTTTGTAAAAAACAATTAAAGATCTTTGTGAAGAGCAAATTGTGGATTATATTTGTACATTTTTGTTTTACATAGGGATGATGAATATCCCAAGTTAATAAGACTTGTGTGTGGTAAAATGAATTTGGATCAATCTTTCATCCTTTGAGACTTCAAATTATAGTGTTTTTACCCGTACAACTGTATGGAGAGAAAAGAATTAGGAAATTCAAGCCTAATCCTTTTGTATGCTTAATTGTAGATAGTTTGTAATTGTATTTCATTGCTGGGAAATAGTTTTCCTTATAGAGTCGCAGAACATACAACAGCACAGAAACAAGCCCTTCGGCTCATCTAGTCTGTGTTGAGCCATTAATCTGCCAAGTCATATCGACATGCACCCACCTGCGCCATAGCCTTTCATACCTCTCCCATCCAAGTACCTATCCAAATTGTTCTCAAGTATTGACATCGACCCCTCTTCCACACTCTCATCGTCCCCTGAGTGAACATTTCACCTTCCACTCTGAACTCTTGTTCGAGTCTCACTAAACCTCAGTGGAAAATGCCTGCTTACATTTACCCTGTCTATACCCCTCATAATTTTGAAAACCTCTATCAAATCTCCCCTCAGTCTTCTACATTCTAGGGACAAATGTCCAAGCCCATTCAATCTTTACAGATAACTCAGGTCTTCTAGACCCAACAACATCCTTGTAATTTTTTAAAAATTCTTTCAAACTTATTTACATCTTTCCTGAAAGTAGGTGACTAAAACTGTATGTGATACTCCAAATTAGGCTTTACCAATGTCTTATACAATTTCAACATAACATCCCAACTTCTGTACTTGATACATCGATCTATGAAGGTCAATTTACCAAAAGCTTTCCTTATGATCCTACCTACCTGTGATGCCACTTTCAAGGAAGTACTCCCAGATACCTGTTCTATTAACTCCTCAGTGCCTTACTGTTCACCTACTCTCGTTGGTCCTCCCGAAGTGCAACACCTCATACTTGTTTGCATTAGATTCTATTTGCCATTTTCCAGCTGGTCCAGATCCCGCTGTATTGGGTCCATGACCTCGCTGCTGCATTGTCTCACATCTATAGGCTCTGTGTCCATCTTCCGAATAAATACAGATATAAAAAATCCACGCCTACATTGCCACTTCGATCTTCCAGAGGACCAATTTTGTCCCTTGTTACACTTTTGCTCTTAATATATCTGTAGAAGCTCTTAGGATCCTCCTTCACCTTGTTTGCTAGAGAAACATCACGTCTTCTTTTAGCTCTTCTGATTTCCTTCTTAAGTGCTCTCTTGCATTTCTTATACTCCAGTTCAGATGCAAACCATCCCTTCTGTACAGTTCCACCTTCTCTGGAAGATAGCCCAATGATCCAAAAATCTGAAAACAGCCCTCCTGCACCAACTTCTCCGCCATGTGTTAAACTGTAAAACCTTTCTATTTCTGGCCTCACTAGCATGTGGCATGGGTCACAGTCCTGAGATTGCATCACTAGAGGTTCTGTCATTTAACTTAGTACCCAACTCCCTGAACTAACTTTGCAGGATCTTTTCTCCCATCCTACCCATGTCATTGGTACCGACGTGGACCATGACTTTTGGCTGCTCACCCTCCCACTTAAGACTGCTGTGGACTCGATCTGTGGTATCCCTGACTCAGGCGCCTGGGGATAACAACCCATTCACGAATCTTGTTCACATCTACAGAGACTCCATTCTGTTCCCCTAATCAACAAATCCTCAATCACTACAGCTCGCCGTTTCTCCCTCTTTCCTTCACAGCCACATAGCTAGTCTCATTAGCAGAGACCTACTCACTGTGGCTTCTCGCTGATAGGTCATCCCCTCCAACATTATCTAAAGTGGTATACTTATTATTAATGAGAGGAACAGCCACAGAAGTACTCTGCACTGGTCGCTTATTCCCTTTCTCTCTCTTGACCATCACCAGCTACCACCTCATGCAACTTAAGGGTGACTACCTCCCTGTAGCCCCAGCCTATCACCACCTCATTCTCCTGTATGGCCCAAAGGTCATCGTGCTGCAGCTCCAGTTCATCACTATGAACAGAAAAAAAAACTTAATAGAAACTTACTTAGAGCCTGTGTCTGTGCTCACCCAGGCCTGTTGAGCCAAAGCCAGACTACTCACACGATGGCTGCTCCCACAATAGTCAATCCGATTACTTCTCCTTTCTGTTTATTGGCTCAGTTAATCACTCCCAACAAGATTTGCAGTTTTCAAATGGCTCTCACCCTGCAAGATGTTGTTGTCTCACTTGCTACTTCAAACGGAGACCACACCTATGAGACTTATTCCACTTGTTTCTAAGCCTTCATTATGCACCATCTTCAAGCCATAATTAGTAAGTTGCAGTGATGGAGGAAATGGTGTAAAGCACAAGATTAGGAATTTATTCTTTAAACACAGAAATCAGATAACATACTACCGTTTGCAACAGCCAATTTGGACAAAATTGAATGCAACTCCACTTTTTCAATGTCAGGGTAGGCCCATTGTCTCTGCCTGCTCCTGACCCACTGAACTCATGTCTGCATACCTCGAATCCATTCTGTCCCCCTTGGTTCAGTTTATTCCTACTTACATATGTTGCACTTCACATTCTCTCAATCACCTCAACATCTTTCAATTCTCTGTCCCAGACCGCCTGATTTTTACCACAGATGTCCAGTCTCTATACACCTCTATCCCCCCCATCAAGAATGCCTTAAAGCTCTCCGCTTCTTTCTCAACAAAAGACCCAACCACTTCCCCTCCACTACCACCCTCCTCCATCTGGCAGAATTGGTCCTCACCCTCAACAGTTTCTCCTTATGCTCCTCCCACTTTCTTCAATTTCAAGGGGTAGCCTTGGGCACCCACACGGGCCCCAGCTATACCTGCCTGTTCATTGGCTATATAGAACAGTCCATGTTCCAAACCTTCCCAGGTAATGCTTCCCAATTCTTTCTGTACTACATTGACAACTGCATAGATGTTGCTTCATTCACTCATGCTGAGCTGTCAATGTCATCAACTTTGCCTCGAACTTCCACCCTACCCTTAAATTTACTTGGTCCATTTCTGACAACTGTCTCCCCTTTCTCGATCCCTCTATCTCTATCTCTGAAAACAAACTGTCTACCAACATCTTTTATAAACCTAACAATTCCCACCGCTAATTTGACTGTACCTTTTTCCACCCTGTCTCCTGTAACAACGCTATTTCCTTTTCTCAGTTCCTTCAACTCTGCTACATCTCTCGCCAGGATGAAATTTTCCTTTCCAAGACATCAGAAATAGCGTCCTCCTCCTCCAAAGAATGGTTTAGTGTGCACCTATACCATTGATGCTGTCCTCACCCGCATCTCCTCCATTTCCCTGACATCCACGCTCATTCCATCTTTCCATTACCTTAACAGGGATAGAGTTTCTGTTGTCCTTGCCTACCACCCCATGAGCCTCCACATTCAACACATTATTCTATGCAACTTCCAACTTTTTAAACAGGATGCTACCACCAAATATATTTTTACCTCCCCACCCCCCCACCCACTCTCTACTGTCTAGAGGGATCATTCCCTCTGTAATTCCTTTGTCCATTCCAGTATTTTTTTCCCTTCCCTCTTCCCTCTTCTATTTTCCTCTCTGGTCTCTTACCTTTTCTCTTCAGCTGCCTGTCATCTCCCCATGCTTCCCTTAATCCACTCACTGAACTTATGCATTACCTTCAGTTGTGCATTTAATATTTCAATAATATTTAAATAATTTTGTGTGTGCGTGATAGTGTTAGTGATGGTGCTTGTGGGTCCAGGATAGGACTGTATAGTCATCAAAGATCTCACTGTTAAATAAGTAGAAGTCGTCATCGGATTTCGATGGACAACCGAAGAGAGAGAGAGTGTGTGTGTATACATATTTATTTCCCTTGAATTAGTTTAATGTTTTGAAGTTACAAAACGTAACACCTTCCATCTTTTAATTGTAATTCTTGGTTCTCCAACTTTTTGCTTTCGTTGTTCTTAATTGCCATTTGCTCTGGCAGTACTTTACTTAGCCTCATTGTGCATTTGATTCATTTTCAAAATGTGCAACTGAACTTGAAACTGCAATTTGTTTCTTCTGCTTCCACTCCCCACTACCACCTTCTCCATTCTAGGCTATCCTGAGAAAGAAGACAAAGGTTATGTTGAATTTAAAGTTTCTGGCCCTCTGCAGTACACTTGGCTTTATCATTTAGTTGGCCTCATTTGGATCAGTGAGTTCATACTGGCCTGTCAACAGATGACTATAGCTGGAGCTGTAGTAACTTACTATTTCACAAGGTAAGAGCTTGATTGGAAATTAAAACATATTTGATTATATTTAACCAAGTGACATTGTTGATCTCATATTTGTAAATGTAATAATTCACTTGTAGACTTCTGCATGTGTTTCAACACCATTAGTTTGCTGTGGCTCTCAAACTTGGTATGAACATAAGAAATGCAGCAGTCACTGGGGAGCTAGGTGCCACAAGGAAGGTAGCAGCATTATCTGCTGAGTCAATGCTGCTGTTCATATATCTGCTGCATAAATCTGACACTATTGTACCATGTGACACATCTTTGGTGTATCACTATTTTGCACCCTTAGTAGATCTGATAATTAATAGGCCACACACTTTGCATTCTTACTGAATTGCAAATTTTATATTCTGTCCTGATGTCCTCTGCCACTTATTGTGGAATTATGTAAGTGGGGAAACTGTTTTGCTTTTGGATTTAATCTTGCTGACAATTGCATAATTCTAGATTGTTGTTTTTGCAGTCAAACTATTAAGTCAGCCTTCTTCCGAAACCAGTTCTATCAAACTAGCCTTTATGCTTCCATTTTGTAAAATTGTTATTGGGGAATAAACACAATTTGTGATGGAAGTAATGCATCAATGTTTGTTCAAGATTTAAGATTGTTTACTGTCATTTCCTGTATAAAAGTATAAGCAGAACACAATAATAATATTAAGAAAACACACAATAAATATAAATACTTAAGATAGCTTATATGCATAGATTATATGTCCATAAAGTGATGCTAGGCTCATGAGGTGGGGAGGGTGGGAGGGGAGGGAACGTCGACTCAGACCACGAGAGGCCTGCGTCGGGCATTTTCATTCCTTCAAGGCGCAGATTGGAAGTCTGTGTGGGGCGCTACTCCTCGCACAGACCAGAGCAATGTGTGATTAAGTGCCTTGCTCAAGGGCACAAACACGCTGCCACAGCTGAGGCTCGAACTAGCGACCTTGAGGTAACTAGACGAACACCTGAACCCCACTTGGCCACGTGCCCAACAACTCATGAGGTGACTCACTGAAAATAATAAAGTAGTGGTGGAGTTGGTGGGTGGAGGTGTTGATCAGTCTTGCTGCTTGGAGAAGGTAACTAGTTTTGAGTCTGGTGATTGTGGTGTGGATGCCCCTGTAGCCTCTTCCCTGAAGGGAATGGGACAAACAATCCATGTGCAGGACATGTGGGATCCTTTACAATGTGGTGTACATTGTATGTTTCTGTACATTGATTTCTGAAGTTATTGTATTTCCTGAGGATTGTCATAGAGTGAATCGACAATGTTGATTTTCTATGATTCGTAGCACATGCAGAATTGAAAAGTGCTAGCTTATTGGGGAGTGGTACAAAATTCAGCCCTATCTAGTTCGATGTTTCAGGTAGTTGTGGATCTGATATTTTTAAAATATGGAACACATGGGATGGCATGGTAGCATAGTGGTTAGCACAGCGCTTTACAGTACAGGCGTCCAGGATTCAATTCCCACTGCTGCCTGTAAGGAGTTTGTATGTTCTCCCTGTGACCGCTTGGGTTTCCTCTGGCCGTTCCTGTGTCTTCCCACAGTCACTGATTGGTCATTGTAAATCATCCTGTGACTAGGCTGGGATTAAACTGGGGGGTTGCTGGGTGGTGTGGCTCGAAGGGCCCACTCTGCGCTGTATCTCAATAATAACAATAAAATGTAAATGAGCTGAAAGCATAAATGTAAAAAACAATTTAAAATCCTGATTTAACTTTTCAATCCAAATTGATAATCCCATTCAACAATGGGGTTGTACTAGGTGATCAGCTTTGGCTGTTAGAAAGCTAAGAGGCATGTTACCAACCTACTCCAGCATTTCAGTTTAGTACATTATGAACCTGTTGTATGCCTCTGTGCCCAAAGGTACAGCAGGAGGCTAAATGTGCTCATAACTAACATATAGCACATTCCGTGCTGCAGTGAGAGAAAACAAAACTGACCTGCACTGCAACTTCTGAGCTAGCCATCAGTTCATCCATTATATTGTCAGTTACACAAACCAAGTTCTGAAATACTTAAAATAGTTAGAATTTTCTGATAGCATGTGACTTCAGTGAACTAATTTTAATTGTTGAATTTTGCTACTAAAATTCTAAGGTGAAGTTCTGCTCAGATGGGCATACATTAATGTACTGGAATTCTGATGTAATAAAGTGCCTGTGCTTCTCAAATGATCATATTCCAATTACTGCTTTTATCTGAATTTACTCAGAGACAAAAATGACTTGCCTGCAACTCCAATCCTATCTTCCATGCGTCGACTAATTATGTACCACCTGGGAACAGTAGCCAAGGGTTCCTTCATCATCACCTTAATAAAGATCCCACGAATGATCCTTGTGTACATTCACAGCCAACTCAAAGGCAAGGTAAAAATTCATATTCTCTTGCAAACCTTTACATTCATGTTTAAGTATATTGTCATCTGACTGTACATGTATATAACTAAACGAACAACGTTCCTCTGGACCACAGTGCAACCAAATAACATATATCACACACTGCACATAAACCAAAACATTATACTATTAAGTAAGATCACAAAAATATAATTCAAAATACATGTAGTAATATGCAGCATGGGTAAACAGTAAAGTAAACAGCTCACTGTCCTTGTGATGTGACCTCAGTAATGGCAGGGTAGATATTAGTCTCACAGTCTGAGAGAAGAAGCTGTTACCCAGTCTGGCAGTCCTAGTCCTGATTCAACATCACATTGGTATAACTGAAACCAAGTTTTGTCATATTTAAAAGTTTTTTAACACCTTTGTTTAAAATCTAGGAAAATGCCTGTGCAAAGTGCATGCTGAAAGCATGTATGTGCTGCCTGTGGTGTTTGGAAAGGTGCCTGCTCTATCTCAACAGGGTAAGTTTTCCTCATTTTAATTTTGTTTTAATTTGCTTTTAAGTAAGTCTCATGGACTTTTTTGGAAGCCTTTGGACAAGTTACGACAAGAATGTGAACAAGTCACAGCGTAAAAATTTTTAAAAATCCTGAGAATTTATGAATGAACTGTACATCCTTCTGACTATTGTGCAAGTTACTTATTACTGTTGTCATGATTTGGTTGTGCCTCTCACTGTTCTGAAAAAGGTATTAAGCTGTTTCATATACTATGTACAGTGCCTTGAAAAAGAATTCAGCCCCCCCAACACTTGGTTCGGATAAATGAGTATTACAACCAAGGATTTTGATCATTTTAACTGAGAATTTTTATGTGTGAATCACATAACGGCTTTTTTCCCCACGGTAGAGCCCAAAAAAAGCAAGGAAAATTTTAAAGCATGTAAAATACAAAAATTGAAATGTCAGCAGTTCAAAGGTACTCTTTCTCCTTTCCTCACTACTTATTTGAACCACCTCTCGCAGCTATTACAACCAATAGTCTTTTAGGATAAGTCTCTATTAGATTTGCACAGTGTAATGCAGCAAGATTTGCTGATCCCTCCTTGCAAAATTGCTCAAGCTGTGCCAGGTTAGTTAGGGATTGGTGGTGGACAGCAACCTTGAGGTCTTGCCAGAAGATGTTTGTTCGGGTTAATGTCAGGTCCATTCAAGGGCATCAATTTTTTGTTTTGGAAGCCACTCCGTGGTCACTGTGGCAGTATGCTTTGGGTCGCTATCCTGGTGAAAGATGAAATTCCTTGCCAGTTTAAGCTTTCTGGCAGAGGCTTGCAGGTTTTTATCCAGGATCTCTCTGTATTTAGCAGCATTTATCTTCCTGTCAATTCTGACCAGATTTCTATTCCTTGCAGCTGAAAAACATCCCCATTGCATGATGCTACCTCCACCATACTTTGTAGGGATGGTGTCACCTGGTTGATGCACAACATTAGATTTATGCCACACGTACCACTAAAAAAAAACACTTCCTTCTCCTTGCTTCTCCGTGAAGGCTTTGCTAAGTGTCACTTAGAAGATCCTGTAAGGATGTGGTAGAAGGTCTTGTGGTTGGTTGAGATTAAAGTGGAATTTTTTGGCCTCAACACTAAGTGAGACGTGTGCTATAAATCTAATTGGAGCTCGGGGCCTTTCAGGACGTTTTAATGGGTTTCAATCATACGACCTATTAGGCACTTGGCAAAGGCCAATAATAAAAAGTTAGCTTTAAGTGGAGTGACCATCGTGAGAGCGGCTATTGTTTGAGTGGGTCAATGTTAAAGTGATTAGTTTCACGCTTTGACTCAATTGGCCGAGGCGAGAAGAGGTGAAGGCCAAGGTAAGTTACTATCTTCCTTTGTCTATTATTACATAGCTAGTGCAGTGAGAATGGGTCCATTGTTAGTGATGTGTGCTTTATCTGGGATGTGGGAAATCTGAGAGATCTCTAGTCTCCCTGATAGCTACATCTGCATGGGGTGCATCCAGCTGCTGCTCCTTGCAAGCCATGTTAGCATGCTGCAGTTGGATGATTTTTGGTTCATATGGGAGAATGAGGTGATAGAAGCTACATAGAGGTAGTCACCCTTCAGTCGAAGGCAGGTAGCTGGGTGACTGTCATCACAGGGAAAGGGAATAGGGTGACAGTGCAGAATACCACTGTGGCCATTCCCCACAATAATAAGTACCACTTCAGATACTATGGGGGTGGGGGAGGAGGAGGGGGAAACAACTTAGTAGGGAAAAGCTGTAGTGACTAGGTCTCTGACACTAGCTCAGAAGGGAAGAGAAAGATAGCGTGCAGTAGTGAAGGGGATTCCACAGTTAGAGGAGCAGACAGGAGATTTGTGGATGTGAAAGACACACCCAGATGGTGCGTTGCCTCCCAGGTGCCAGGGTTAGGGATGTCTTGGATTGAGGCTACAGCATTCTAAAGTGAAAGAGTGAACAGCCAGAAGTCATGCTATATATTGGTACCACCAACACAGGTAGGAAAAGGCAGGTAGCATAGGGGGTTGGGAGGGTCTGTTGGGAAAAAATTAAATCAAATCTAGAATTCCTGGGAGGAGGGAACCAAACTGAAGAGACAGAGGAAGGGGCAGTTGGCTCACAAATAGAGAAAGCTTGTAGACAGCGCGAGAGGGAAAACAGCTAGGTGATAGAAAAGGGATAGGCTTAGACCGATGATTTGAGATGTGTCTATTTTAATGCTAGGAGTATCATGAACAAAGCGATTGAGCTTAGAGCACAGATCAGTACTTGGAACTATGATGTTGTGGCCATTACAGAGACTTGGATGGCTCAGGGGCAGGAATAGTTACTTAGAGTGCCAGGCTTTAGATGTTTCAGAAAGGATAGGGAGGGAGGCAAAGGAGGTGGGGACGTGGCACTGCTGAACAGAGATAGCACCAAATTTCTTGGTGTTCACTTGGCGGAGAATCTCACCTGGTCCCTGAACACCAGCTGCATAGCAAAGAAAGCCCAGCAGCCTCTCAACTTTCTGCGAAGGCTGAGAAAAGTCCATCGCCCACCCCCCAGCCTCACCACATTCTACAGAGGTTGTATTGAGAGCATCCTGAGCAGCTGCATCACTGCCTGGTTTGGGAATTACACCGTCTCAGATCGCAAGACCCTGCAGCAGATAGTGAACTCAGCTGAGAAGATCATCGGGATCTCTCTTCCCGCCATTACAGACATTTACACCACATGCTACATCCGTAAAGCAAACAGCATTACGAAGGACCCCACGCACCCCTCATACAAACTCTTCTCCCGCCTGCCATCTGGCAAAAGGCACCGAAGTATTCGGGCTGTCACGACCAGACTATGTAACAGTTTCTTCCCCCAAGCCATCAGACTCCTCAATACCCAGTGCCTGGACTGACACTAACCTACTGCCCTCTACTGTGCATATTGTCTTGTTTATTATTTATTGTAATGCCTGCACTGTTTTGTGCACTTTATGCAGTCCTGGGTAGGTCTGTAGTCTAGTGTAGTTTTGTGTTGTTTTACGTAGTTCAGTGTAGTTTTTGTATTGTTCATGTAGCACCATGGTCCTGAAAAACATTGTCTCATTTTTACAGTGTACTGTACCAGCAGTTATGGTCGAAATGACAATAAAAAGTAACTTGACTTGACTTAGTGTCACAGCTGCAGAAAAGGAGGAAGTCGTGGAGGGATTGTCTACTGAGTCTCTGTGGTTGGAAGTTAGGAACATGAAGGAGTCAATAGCAGGTGTTTTTGATAGACCACTCAATAGTAACAGGGACATCGAGAAGCAGATAGGCTGACAGATTCTGGAAGGTGTAATAATAACAGGGTTGTCGTGGTGGGAGATTTTAATTTCCCAAATATTGATTGGCATCTCCCTAGAGCAAGGGGTTTAGATGGGGTGGAGTTTGTTAGGTGTGTTCAGGAATGTTTCCTGACACAATATGTGGATAAGCCTACACGAGGAGAGGCTGTACTTGCTCTGGTATTGGGAAATGAATTTGGTCAGGTGTCAGGACTCTCAGTGGGAGAGCATTTTGTAGATGGTGATCACAATTCTGTCTCCTTTACCGTAGCATTGGCAAGGGATAGGAACAGACATGTTAGGAAAGCTTTTAATTGGAGTAAGGGGAAATATGAAGCTATCAGGCAGGAACTTGGAAGCATAAATTGGGAACAGATGTTCTCAGGGACATGTACGGCAGAAATGTGGCAAATGTTCAGGGATATTTGCATGGCACTCTGCATAGGTACATTCCAATGAGACAGGGAAAGGATGGTAGGGTACAAGAACTGTGGTGTACAAAGGCTGTTGAAAATCAAGTCAAGAAGAAAAGAAAAGCTTACGAAAGGTTCAAAAAATTAGGTAATGATAGAGATCTAAAAGATTATAAGGCGAGCCAGAAGGAGCTTAAGAATGAAATTAAGACAACCAGAAAGGGCCATGAAAAGTCTTTGGTGAGCAGGATTAAGGAAAACCCCAAGACATTCTACAAGCATGTGAAGAGCAAGCTGATAAGACATGAGAGAATAGGACCAATCAAGTGTGATAGTGGAAAAGTTTATATGGAACCGGAGGAGCTACTTTGCTTCAGTATTCACTACGGAAAAGGACCTTGGTGATTGTCGGGATGACTTACAGAGGACTGAAAAGTTTGGGCATATAGACATTAAGAAAGAGGATGTGCTAGAGCTTTTGGAAAGCATCAAGTTGGATAAGTCACCGGGATCGGACGTGTTTTCCCCCAGGCTACTGTGGGAGGCAAGGGAGGAGGTTGCTGAGCCTCTGGCAATAATGGGGACGAGGAAGGTTCCAGATGATTGGAGGGTTGCAGATGTTGTTCCCTTATTCAAGAAAGGGAGTAAAGATAGCCCAGGAAATTATAGACCACTGAGTCTTACCTCGCTGGTTGCTAAGTTGATGGAAAAGATGCTGAGAGGCAGGATTTATAAATATTTGGAGAGGCATAATGTGATTAGGAATAGACAGCATGGCTTTGTCAAAGGCAGGTCGTGCCTTACAAGCCTGATTGAATTTTTTGAGGATGTGACTAAACATATTGATGAAGGTAGAGTAGTAGATGTAATGTATATGGATTTCAGCAAGGCATTTGATGAGGTACCCCATGCAAGGCTTATTGAAAAAGTAAGGAGGCATGGTTTACAGATGTGCTATGGAGGGGCCACTGCACAGGATCAGAAAAACTGCAGAAAGTTGTCAACTTCATCATGGTCACTATCCTCTCCAGCATGCAGGACACCTTCAAAATGCGATGCCTCAAAAAGGTGGCATCCATCTTTAAGGACCTCTATCACCTAGGACATGTCCTCTTCTCATTGCTACTCTCAAGGAAGAGGTATGGGTGTCTGAAGAGACAAGCTGAACATTTTAGCAACATCTACTTACCCTCTGCTATCAGATTTCTGAATAAACAATGAACCCATATACACTACCTCACTATTTTTTCTTTTTTTCTGGCTGTTGCACAACTTATTTCATATCTATATTTCCTATTGTAATTTATAGTTTTAATTATTATGCATAGCAAGGTCCTGCTGCTGCAAAACAACAAATTTCATAAAATGTGCCAGTGATATTAAATCTGATTCTGATTAACATCTCCCTTGCTGACTATCAACACAAGCATACCTCAAGTATATGCACTTAGCCCTCTGCTATACTTTCTCTACTTGTGACTGTGTGGCTAAGCACGGCACGAACACCATATAAACATTTGATGATCCCGCTGTTGCTTGGAGAATCTTAGATGGTGATAAGGAACCTTCAGTAGTGAAATAAATACAAGAAAATCTGCAGATGCTGGAAATCCAAAGCAACGCACACAAAACGCTGGAGGAACTCAGCAGGCCAGGTAGCATGTATGGAAAAGATTACAGTCAACGGTTCGAGCCGAGACCCTTCATTAGTGCTGATGAAGGGCCTCCACTCGAAATATTGACAGCTTACTCTTTTCCATAGATGCTACCTGGCCTGCTGAGTGCATTCAGCATTTTGTGTGTGTTCTAAGGGTGAAATAGATCAGCAGGTTGAATGGTGTCGCAACAGCAACCTCCTGCTCAATGTCAGCAAGTCCAACGAGCTAATTGTGGACTTCAGGACAGGGAAGTCAAGAGAGCACACACCAGTCCTCTTTAAGGGCTCATCGGTGGAATGTTCCTGGATGTCAACATTTCAGACAATCTATCCAGGGCCCAAGACATCAATGCAATCCAGAAAAGAGGCAATCCAGTGATTCTACTTCATCAGTCTGAGGAGATTTAGTATGTCCACCAATTATTGTTGTACATTTATATAGATGTATCTGGAGAATATTCTGACTGGTTGCACCACAATCAGGTACAGAGCCTTCAACATGCAGGACTGCAAGAAGCTGCAGAGGATTGTGGGTCAGCCAGTTCGGTCAGGGGCGCAACCCTCATCATCATCAAGGACATCTTCAAGTGGCCGTGCCTCAAGACTGCGGCATCCATCCTTGTTGTTTTTGCTAATTATCGTCGTTTGTATCTGGCTAAAAAGCTGCAACCCTGCTGTTCCAGTAGCCACTCTTGTTACTAACATAAGAAAGCTCCTATTCCTATTTAACCTATGATTCAACTGGTTTTCTGTTGCCATTAATTGCTTAATTTTCAGGAATAGAATCACCTTTAATGTCAGTCAGATCAGTGAATCCTGCCAAGAAGAATTTATTATCACCAAGCTGATTGTTCCATTTGTAATATTCCACATTTCAGGGATTTCTCTGGACAAATCCCAAGAGGGAATTTTTCTTTTAATCTATGGAATTACTTAATCATCTGTTTATTAATTTGAATGCTGGGTATCTGAAATAACAGCTGGAACTATTTAAGTCAGACTACACTTGTGGAGAGAGGAACAGTTAATATTTCAGTTCTTTTGTGTCTTTGCCAATTTATTCTGATCCAAGGGCATTGAGGAGAACCTGTTTCCAGTGGCAGGGGAGTCAGATAAGTTTGTTGATAGTAGAGCAATAAATGAGATGAAGAGAATATTTGTGAATTGATGTTTTCTGGAATGGATTGTCTGAAAAGATGATCAAAGCCTATTCAAGATTGACCAGTTTGCGCTGAAGGTTCTGAAGTTAAGCAAGTTTCAGACTTATGTAAATCCACTACATCCAGCTTGTGATGAATGCAGCAGCAGAACTCTGCTTTACTCGTGTTTCTCTAACACTAGATTGAGTAATCTATCTTTCTGCCCACCTTCCTCCTGTCTCACCATCCCCACAGATAGCTTACCACCAGCACTGACCAATCCTCAACCAGTCAGAACTCCCAAAGGATTAGAGTCCTGATTCATTTGGATGGAGATTCCAAATCTGGAGGTTAGGAGGGAAATAACAGGTTACTTATTTTGTTCATAAATATTTCATTGTGTTTTAATTTTGCTTTTAATTTCTATAAACTTTTTTTGCAGGAATCTTATGGTTTCAAGTGTCTTTGAATACCAGATGCATTTAAAAATATGTTAAATTATAGACCTGGGTTTGACAGAAGATGAAGCCCTCCCATCTTCCCCCACCCCCAAACTCTGTCCTCTTTGAAAGCTCATAGGGGTATTTTGGAACCTAATTGTTAATTCACCATCTGACTGATTTGCCTCTGATTATGGAGGATTAGATGAGTTAAATAATAGGTCTGGAATTCCAACTGATGGGTGAATTTGCTGCAGTAACTTTTCAGAAAAAAAAACTGTGAAATGTAACTGGGCTTTATTTGAAAGAAAGGTAATCGGGAATATTGGACCACTCTTGCATATAGCTGACATTGATATAATGGGAGAAATGGTTTTAACTGTATTTTGATTCTCTGATGACCAATAGGAAAGTGCCGATAGAAAGTGTGCAGAGTACTCTCCACTGAGAAATATAGGACCCCACTGAAAGGTAGGCTCTAGGGAACTTCCAATTGGAAATTTTAAGAAAGGTTGTTGTGAGGGAGTTCTTATAAGTGAAAACCAGAGCAAACGACACATGAAAATCATGAAAAACTCATGTGATGAAAAAGGGAATAATGAAGTATGTCATGCATAATGTAGAATCTTTACCTCTAGGACAACAGTCATGGAAACAACTGGCTGCTTAGAAAGTAAGCATACGGTGTGGTGTAAAATATAAAATACATCAGTCTTTTTCCAGAATGTCAGCCTTGTGTACTTAATCATTCCAATCTCAATGCTACAGTGTGATGGACTTTTTCAAACTGATGCAGATAAATTATTCTATTAAAGGAATATTTCATGAAATTAAAATAGCTCCACTTGAAATATAGATGTTAATAAAGCTGTATCTTTTGTATTTATAGAATGCATACATAGCAACAGCCATAAATAGTACCAGCTTTTGCACATCTGCCAAGGATGCCCTTGTGATTCTGGTGGAGAATGCTATGAGAGTGGCAGCAATAAACACAGTTGGTGATTTTGTTCTGTTACTGGGAAAGGTTTGTAACCTGCCTATTTATTTTGGTTTTGTTATATCTGACAATGTCTTTAAGAACAATCCTTATCAGTACAGAATGCTGCATCTAATGCAGTTTGGATCCGTAAGCAAGAGATCAGACAGTATCAGTCAAGAGAAACTGAAAAGCCAATGATATTTCATGAGAACTGGGGGAAATGATTTAAAGATGATAGTTAAAATACAAGGAAGTAGAGGAGGTGAGGAAGAACACAAAGGGATTTGTGTGATTAGTAGAATGTTGTGGAGATGAGCAACAGTTCAACACAAAATAGGGTTAGAGCATGGTATATTAAACAAAGGAGTGAAGAACTTCGAGAAGGTGCAAATGAAAATAGTTGAATCTAAATTTAGTATCCTGCGCACTTCTATATTGGTGTGGAAAATATGCATCCTGATTAGTCTAATTCATGATCGTCTCCTTGTTCTTGATTCCTCCTAATGGATAAAATTTCTTTTTTCTGTATGAGACTCACCAGATCCTATATGCCAGTAAATAAATGCTATGTTTCTCTTGCTGGCCCAGTACAAAATGTCCAGTTAATTTGTGAATTGAATTTCTATACTTAACATTTATTCAGTTTAGTAAAATGGCAGTCCCATTGTCTGGCACATCTAAAAAGGAGCTGTTATTGGTTAACCAAGTTTAAAGCAACAGCGAAGAGCCTGTTCAGCACTGCTGATCTCTTGTTTAAATTAAGATGAAGCCAAGATGTAAGTACATTTGTGCCTAGAACTGTTGACCCTCACAATTACTGTTTTCACCCATCACACTATTTTATTTTGAGCACTGAAGCTGTACAAATCTTTACAATTTATTTAAACTTGCTACCCTTCAGTCAAAGCTGTAGAGGTAACAATAACCCATGGAGAGACTGAAAGCCTGTAGTTCTGGAGATTGTAATACTAAAAGTAGGCCATTAAGGTTCTTTATAAATATGCAGGCAGGACTTGATTATCCAGTAGAGTCTAGAAAGGTGCCAATCTCCTAAATGTATCGAAGAAATCACATCAGGTGTGTACATGCTTTCCTGGCTGCAGCTTTCCTTCCCGGTTTCTCTCGTCTCCAACTGTACAACCTTCCCAAGATATTTTTGCCCTTCCAATTCTGGCCTCAGTAACTGTAAGTTTATTTGCACCACTATGGATGACTTAGACTCTCAAACCTGGAGGTTTCCTACCTCACCAACCCATATTTTTTTTCAGCTTTCTCTGTTAGCAAGGAGGATTTGAGGAGCCTCTTAATCAAATATAACATTGGTCATCTGCCTTGTTGCATTTTTCCTGAGCTTGCTTTGTGAAGCACTGGGGTCTGTTTATTTTATTGTTTATTCTTAATGAAGACAGGGTTCACACACATGGCGTTTGACATATTTGAATTTAAGAATCAATTTTTGAAACTTCTATTGAATTACTTATGAAGCATTCCAAGATTTTGGAGTTTTGTGAACAAAAATTATTTATTTTTATTTTCCTAAGCCCATGTAACAATTTCTACCTGCAAAGGCATGTAGACAGATTAATTGCTATAAAATATTTCTAAACTTCTGATTCAATTGTTAATCTATTGCCATTTTGTTCTACTTTCAGCTACTTATAGTGTTAGTCACTGGTTTTATTGGGATAGTACTTCTCAACTACCAGCGTGATTATACCGTGTGGGTCCTCCCGCTCATCATCATTTGCCTGTTCGCCTTCTTTGTGTCACACTGCTTCTTGTCCATTTATGAGATGGTAGTGGATGTCCTTTTTCTGTGCTTTGCTGTTGACTGCAAACACAATGATGGGAGTCCTGGTCGAGAGTATTACATGGACAAAAGTTTGATGGTGAGTTGTAGAGAAAGTTCTATGTGTGACTTGTTGATTGATATTCCAAGAGATTTGTGTTGGAATGTTTGGCAAACTTTAAGGGATCAAGGTCAGGATTTTGAGCTTGGAGAACCTTAAATGATTTCTCATGTTGGACCAGAACTAATAATTAATGTTCTGTGTCACTGATCTCCTAATGAATAGCAATTTGATCTGATTTCATTTTGCAATATACTTTAATTTCCCAATGCTGATGTGTTGAGTTGAAACAATGCTGATTCATTCCCCTTTTTAAAAGTTCATTTGCTGTGTGGTATCTGATTTGATAAACTTGAGTCCACATATATAATTCAATATTGCATCGATCAGGTGAGAAATTCTGATTTTGATTTTTAAATAATAAATTGGCTAATGGATTTTTTCACAGATTGCATACAAAATTAATTACTTTATGGTTAATTAAGATCTAATGTGAATTCTGATCTTCAGCACACTTAACTTTATACTTATTATTTGTTTCAGGAATTTATGGATGAGAGTAAGAAAGCAATGCGATCTGTCTCTGGTAATAGAGCTGAAATGAAGTCAATGGTAGGTGATAGTGAGGAATTGACCACCCTCCACGAGTTTCACTGTTACTACTTGTGTGTCTCTTTCTTTGTGGACTGGTCTCACTCTGGTGAAGTCCTTGCTTTGTGCATTTCTCAGGATTTTCTGCTCTTCCTCTTTATCTATTTACCAATCAGCTCCATAGGAGAGATTATTTCTTTATTTCGCCTTCCTCCTATAGCAGTAAGCTGAAACTGTGACACAGTAAGAATTTTAGCTTTTAAGTATAAAAGTATAAACCCCACAATTTTCATCTTGGCATGTGGTAAAGAATTGAAGTCTTAAACATGAGAATTTTTGCAGGTGCTTGAAATCCAGAGCAACACATTAAAATTGCTGGAGGAACTTAGGAGTTCAGGCTGCCTCTATGGAGATGAATAAACAGCTGACATTTTGGGCTGAGACCTTTCTTCAGGACTGGGAAGTGTTGCTGATGTAAGTAGGAAGGGACTAAATTAAGGGGGATAGAATGGAGTTGAGGTATGCAGGCACAAGTTCGGTGGGACAGGAGCAGGCAGAGAAAATAGGCCTACTTGTATGGTCAGGTTTGTGGATCTTGGATAGGAGGTAGAAGCAAGCAGTGTGGGGTAAAGGAACTATGAGAGTGACAGGGAATGGGAGTTCTCCAGAGTTGATGAGGCCAGTGATGGTGTCAGAGACATTTATGGCTCAGAGTGAGGTCCTCTTCAAGGAGTAGGTATGCAGAGGTATCCAAGTGTTTCTTTGTGGCTTTCAGCAAGGTAGAGGTCAGTCCGCCTCACTACAACTGTGAGTTTGTTGGTAAGGTTGGGATTGGTGTGGAGGGCAGTGTGTTCAGAGAGGGGAAGGTTTGTTGAGGAGTGCTGAAGTGAAGAGAGTTGATGTCTCATTGGCAATTGGAGATGAAAAGATCCAGAGCAGGCAGAAAACCAGAGCGGGGTGCCCAAGAGGAGGGTTGGAGATGGGAGAAGAGGTCATCTTCAATGTGGGGTGTAAAATTCCTGCCAAAGTGGGCTCGGAGACGGAGGCTACAGAAGAAGAGCTCGGTGTTGTGACGGGCGCAGACTCACTGAGGCGCCGGTGAAGGGGCCCAGACCTGAAAAAGGGTCTTGGCCCAAAATGTCATTTCCATTGATGCTGCCTGACCTGAAGAATTGAAGTTTAATATCTCCGCAGCATACTGACAGAAAATTATTGCTTGTACTGGCAACAGCATAGATAATTATTGAATATTTTGGCTTATTCTGTATTGTTGTTCCTCATTCACTGTTGCCATGATCTGCGAGTGAATGATGGCATTTTCTCAAGGTCAAATTGCCTTGTCAGTTGTATTTCCTGCTAGAATGATCATTGCTGAGCCCATTAAGATTAGGTAGAGATTGCAGTTGGTATATAGCAACTTTGCAGAATGAGACATTGAGTTCAAAATGCTACCTTTGGATTTAGAAACACTCAAATGAGTTTGATCAGGTTATGGGATGATCATTTAGTAAATACATTTGTATTTGTATGTGTCCAGCATTGTTTTGATAGTAAATATTTGCAATATTGAAAAAAGGGCTCCCTTGTTAAAAGATTACAGTGTGTGATCTGGTTTGATTTTATTTTGTAACTTTTTCTGAAGACAGATGCATGGAATGTCAAATATCAGAAGTCATTAATAAACAAGCTTGAGATTATGTTACTTCTTTAAAAAAAAATCTTTATTATGTGCAGGGAGGCTATGAGTTTCAGAATTCAGTATTCATCAACACTTCGCTAGTCTCAGGTGCTGCTGTTGAATGATGACCATATTATAACACTGTGCAATAGCCGAACAATTCCATTCTCTCTGCTTTGCTAGTTTGCCATCTTTTTTGTGTTGCACATGAAACTAATAAATTGCTTTCAGGCTTAATTTTTTTCTGTCTTTAACATATCATTGTTAATTTTCTTTAACATCACTGTTAATATGTAATTTTTTTTGCCATATGTATTTGGAGTAAGTAAACATTCTTTTTTCTGATGGCTGTCTTTTAAAAAAGTTAGTTTAAAAGAAAACCATTTTGGGAATTGTAAAGTTTGTCAGTTTGAGCACTTGAATAAATGCTTGCCCTAATAAAAGGGCCAATGGAATCCTGTTGATATGGGTCACTAATGTAGGAAGCATGACTAGAAATTCAGGAAACAAGATCTGACAATATGATAGGTAATGTATTTTAAGGCCATTGACTGAGGGGTAAATAGTATTTATTTTCCTTTATCAATTGATCTTTTTTAATTACCTCCATGCTAACAATAAATGTCAACTGACATTTAGATTTAGATTTTGCTTTCAGAATGCTGCACGTGGTTTTCAATACATATCACTCCAATTTACCTCTGGGATGGGATGAACTACTCAGTGGTTCCACAGTCACTAAAAGAAACAGAAGAGTTAAAGCACTGACACAAAGTATTTGTACAGTTGCTATTCAGATAATGAGAATTCTGTTAAAAGTTATAGAGTTGTGGGGGAGGGAATTGTGCTCCAGTCTGTTTGACCTAGCAGGAATGTTATGAATGATCTCCAGCATTAAAAACCAAGCACCTTGTAGCAACAATCTGTAAATGATGGAATCACCTATGGTGCTAAACACGTTTAATGATGGATTGCCAAATAGGCTTGTATGAACAGCTGTTTGAATAGATCACCATGATCAGTGAAGAAACATGCTGTCTTAAAAGAAGCAACACAAAGCTAGTGTTATCACAATGTATAACTAGCAGTTTGGCTCCTGCTCTGGTATCCTCCAAAGTCAGGCTAAATGGTTGGCATAATCATGGTACATCATTCTGATATGGTCACATTTGGAGCTCAAATGCTAATGCACCTGATTGAAGATTTTAATACTTGAAATTTAGTTTTACAAACGCTAATAAAATCCACAAAGCAACCCCTCTCCCTCCCCAAACAGAATCAGAATTAGAAACTTATTAAATTTTATCATGGGCTTGAGCAAGGATATCTTTCAGAATAGTGTCATATGCAGATGCGGCTGCAGTCAGTACTTTGATGAAGTTTCAGCCAGGATTTCAACTCTGGCGTAAATATTGAAAGCACAACTTTTTAACTCTAGCAACTATGCTTCTCACAGAGCCATGGTTGATACTTATTTTAGCATAAACCTTTGTGATGTGAAATGTGTGAAAGTACCAGACTTTTTGGTAACTTGGTATTGGAATTTTACATATTTTAAAATTGGCAAAGCAAAATCTTAGTCACAGAGTTTTGATTATCATATTAAATTCACATATTTCAATGTAGATTATATTTCAAAAGCAAAAGGTATGTGTGATGCCCAGTCTGATGAAGTTCATCCTCTGAGTTGAAGGAAAAACTGGTTTCATTGGGTCAATGGTTCCTTCAGTTAATCCTCTTTAAATGCTTTAGAAGCTGCGGGGAAGAAAAGTGCCTAATCTAATTACTGACTTATTGCATAGATTGCTTAATACAAAAAGATAGCAAGAAGTAGAACAGCACAGCAATTTCAATTAAAATTCCAAATGAATTTTAATGTTGATTTCTTACGTTGTGTCATTTTCTTTTCAATGAAGCTTCTATTTTGAGAATGTGCTTTGTTTCTCAAAGATCACTTAAAACAAACAATGAATAATAAGGGAAAGAACACAAAGCTTGCTCTAGTGTATTTTTATCCCCTACACTTATCCTAAGCATTAATAGGACACATCATTTTAATTCTAGGAATTGTCATGAAGCAGGAGATTTATCTGCCATTGAATGTTGTTTAAAGCAGATCATCTGCGATTATGACATTGACTCAAAGCATACTTGTGACATGTGTCTGAAACACCATGCAGGCAAGAGTCTTTTGTGGCCCTCTGGCACCCAACTTCTTTGAGGTCTCCTGGCTGTCATATTCCCATCTCACAGAATAGCAACTGAGCTTCAAGAGGCAGAATCTGATACGCCATGTCTGCAATGTCTTGATGGCCTTTTAACAACTTGTGCTTTCAATTGAAACCAAATGTGTCTCAGAGACACTTTGAAACTGTTAGAATATAATGAAAAAATATAGAATTTTAGTTCAAAATTAATTAAAATAGAAATTATAAATTAAATTTTTTAAAAATTGTGAAGGATGTTGACCGTTTTTCATGTAGATGAGGTCATGTTAAATCTGGAATTGATCCAAGACTCAGTGGTGGAGTGAAAGGTCAGCAAATATCTCTCCTCCAGCCACTGACTCTCAGGAGGTATATAGCCAGCAGCTCTGTTACAAACCTCTGGAGAAAATGGAGTACAAATCAGCCCATTGCTGTTTGTAGTGCTTACCATGTAGAAACTGGCTTCCATGTTCTTACATTGCTTCAAAAATATCTCATTGTCAGGAGTTTTGGACATTCTGGTGTGAAAGAGACCAGATACCGGCAAGATTCTTCTTAATAGTACTTAGATTAGATTAGACATCATAGTTGATGTACAAAGTGTACACTTGACATCATTGTGGCTTTATGATGTTTTGGCAAATGCAGAATGGGTAAATGGCCAAACATGAGCTAAAAGTCTATCTTTAATCAACACAGTTATCCCATCAGCTGCGGAACTTCAGAAATATTTTTAAAAGTTTTCTCAAAACGACTCGGATTGGATGGAAAATAGCCTGTAAACCTTTTTAGAGGTGGCCATTATTGAGCAAAATATTTGAATATAATTCAATTGGGGATGGAGGAGGAAAAATGGTTATCAAAATGTAACTCTTTTAATTCAAGTAGTCTAAGTTTGCGTTGCACTACTGTTTGTGTTTTCTAGGCCTCTGAAGCTCGTAACGCTTGATTTCAGGATATCTAAGGAGCACAGGCAATACGTCACTTTTGTACTTTTGTGTGCATTCCTATTAACCCTCAAAAGGCAAGGGCATCTGATGGTTCTTAACTGTGTTTTGTTTTGATAAATTTTGTTTTTTTTTCAACTGGAGTGTTGCCAGTTTGCATTGACAAGGAACCTAATCAAAGCAAAACACCTTGGCTTTAGCTATATAACTGAAAATGTCCACTAACATTTATGGGGGGAATTGCATAACCATTTACTGTGCAAATTTGGAAATTGTGACCATTTTTTGTAAATCTATATTTTGCTCTGTAGATATCATGCACTCATTTTGTATGCAGAACCTGCAGAATATTTTATATGACAGCAGTGCTGTAGTACTTTTTAAAATAGCATAATGGTATTTAAAATCTTTGCTCTTTGTTGCTTGTGCAGTACACTGCAGTCCTGTTGCAATATTCCTAATGAAATTGCTATACTAAAAACTCAGGATAAAACTCTCAGCTTTTTAGTAACTCTTTTTGTCAGGGAAACTGTCAGAACCTTGGGGTTTCCACAGCTACTAAATGCTGCACATGGAGAAGTTTTGCAAGTAGAATGGAAGATTGTTCATGAAGTGTAGACTTGAAACATTACTCTGCTTAAGCAGGGTTCATTCAACAAGAAGGTGAACACTATAGATAAGCAATCTCTTTTACTTCAACTGAATTTTCTGACCACAGCTTAATTTTCACATTGGAGTTGTCACTTGGTAAAAGCAGTGAGACAGCTGGGGAGATCTGGTAACTTGGGACAACTGAGTTGGCTGTGCTTGGGGGTGGAGTGGTGATATCCAGCAGTTGTTGAAAGCCACAGCCTTTTGAATAAAAATGGGAACTTATAGAGATATTTAAGATTAGGCAGCAGCTGTGGAGAGAGGGGTTAGAAACATGTTATTAACATTAAATGTTATGTTTCACCTCATCTCAAATATTTTGCTTTATTCCTTTTTAGTTTCCCAAAATAATGTAGAAAAGTCACATAGAAGAAAACTAAGTTGATACACCACCATAACCCTGCTTTAAATTATCAGTACCTTCTGTCCTTAGTTTCTCAATAGTGCACAAATGGTATAATTCTGCTGATTAGTCAGTCCAGGGCTCTGGAGTTTAATGGATTAGGAGAGATGGAATCTGCGTAGCTTGCTCGTGCAGAGACCCTTCCCTGTCTTTGTGTTTAGAGTTTAGTTATTATTTTACCACCACCTTAATATGTTTAATCTTTTAAACCTTTAGCCACGATGGCTGATGGAAAATCCATGAGGTCATGTGCACCAGAAGCATTTCTATTCTCTGTTCGGTCCAGTCCTCCTCTCTGACCCTCTTAATTTACCCCTCCAGCTAGACTTCCTGTTTTGTCTTCAAGGAATCAATCGTTAGTCCCTCCAGTGCTTTGTCTGTTTTTACTTATTCTTGTATCAAGCATCTTAGAGTTGTGGTCAAATAATGTGGCACAGTGGAGTTATCAGCTTAGTGAAATTAAGGATGGCTTTATTAAATCAGTAACTTTGGCCCTACTGGAATTGTACTGTAATATAATCATTAGAAAACCAATAACTGCAGTTAATATGAAGGGTGATCATGTAAATGTTTTATTAAATATGAGTATTGATAGCATATTTCCTTTTTATAGAGAAAAGCAAAACTAGAGGCCATTATCATAAGATAGAAATCTGAAAGGGAATCCAAAAGAGGCCTCAAGCATGTGAGAATGTAGACTCATTCCCGTTGGGTGTGATTAAGGTGTATAACTCATACATTTATGGGGAAGCTGGTCAGGCATAAGAGGAGAAAAGGGACTAGGGACCACACTGGAAAAATAGGAAGAGGCTTGAGTGAAGTTTTAATTTTTGGGCCTCATCTCCTACTTCCATATTATATATCCTATGTCATAAATTGTATTCCGGACAGTATGAAACTTGAATTGATTTTTATTAATTTGTTTGACGTTCTAGAATTGTGCTGTAAAGATTTTTTTAAAGTAAAGCGTGTAACAACTGCTACAGTTTATGAATGCATTTCTAATGTGATTTGATAATATCTGAACTAATGTCACACTCCAGTCTTGATTTCCAGTTGTATTGCTGGGCTTTGGTGTCACTTGTTGCCGGAGTAAACCATTGATTGTTGCAGCACTTCTGAAGCAAAAGCTCAACAGTTCAGAATAATGCATTAAAACTAAATTATTTATCTGTAGTATTCATCTATCTTTTGTGAAATCAGGTGTACAGTCAGTTCCTAATTAGTGTACCCATGAATACAATTGGGATTTATTTCACTGGTGATAGGAATTTTTAGATTAAAAGAATCTTTAAGATGACATTATAAGGGACCAAACTAAATTCATTTTCAGGCAAATTTATAAAGTTTTTTTTAACATGTTGACTTTTCATGTTTCATATGACTGTCTTGTGTCAAATAATGATATCTGTGGAAGGTAGAAATCTGGGTGCTTCGTGAGCACTTGGATCCAGTGAAATATATTTGCATTCAGTACGCTGTCTGGTCTGTTTTCATTGGCTCCTCCCGTTGTAAATGATACGAGCTTGAAATGTAATATTCCAAGTCAGTTGTTTTTAAAACATCTGGAATATGCTATTGACCAAATCGTTGGAGATTGCTCAGGGTGAATGTTTTCTTCAATGTGCCATTGGCAAATTTTACAGAGAATTTAGTGTAACAGATTATTTTTGTGTTTGCTCTCAAGTTGTCACCTGTCATTAGCAATGTGCCACACTGACTTTTTTTAATATTATGTAGTTTAAATTCCTGATGTATCATTTTTTTAATATTTGTATATTAAAATTTTAATAAAACATGGTTTGGCTCATGTGCATTATTTTTCAAAAACATTGGTCTTATTTTGACACAGGTTTGCTTTTTTGATGTATATTTGATTATTTACAAAGTCTAATCTGTCATGCTGGAGAAGTGCTAAGCATTTGAAAGAAGGCAAATTAATGCTAAACACTTAAATAGCAAGAAAATTCGACCCTAGAAGATTATTATCCTTTCAGACTTGTTTTTAGATTTTGTCATTTATCCCAAACAAAGCAATTACATTTACAGCTCCATTTAGTTAATAATTTCATAGTTATTTTTGATCAAATTGTACACAAAATAAGGGTTTGGGATAAAGGCCAATTTGAGCAATGTCCTGAGGTCTTCCTGCATTCCAAAATTTTTTAGCATTTATGTAGTGTAGGTCACCATGAGAGTGAAAGAATTTGTGGTGTAACTGCCCCTCCCTTCTGTCAGCAGTTCATAAGCTTTTTTTTGGACATTGTTCTCACAAATTGGCCTCTTGTTTGTTTTTTTTTAAATTTTTCTGTTGCTTTAATGCTGTTTACTCTTGATACAACTTGGCAGGATAACATTCTAAACGAACATGATCTAAATTTCTGAAGGTATCTTTGCAATAAGCATTCAGATCCGATTTGCTGCTTTCAGATCACAGAAATCCCAATTCATATTAATTGTTGACATTGTGATCATTTCAACGTGGATATCTACTTTTAAGTAGTGTGTTAAATTTCAATTATCTCTTGGAAATCAAAATGTCAGAAGCTATCCACGTGTGGATAGTCAGAGGCTTTTGCCCAGGGCTGAAATGGCTAGCACGAGAGGAAACAGTTTTAAGGTGCTTGGAAGTAGGTACAGAGGAGATGTCTGGGATAAGTTTTTTTTTAATGCAGAGAGTGGTGAGTGCGTGGAATGGGCTGCTGGCGACGGTGGTGGAGGCGGATACGATAGGGTATTTTAAGAGACTCCTGGACAGGTACATGGAACTCAGAAAAATAGAGGGCTATGGGTAACCCTAAGTGATTTCTAAGGTAGGGACACGTTTAGCACAGCTTTGTGGGCCAAAGGGCCTCTATTGTGCTGTAGGTTTTCTATGTTTCTAAAGTTCACCATTATTTGAGATATATTACCAGCATAGATCCCCAATATGGTTTAACAATATATTTGGACAAACAGCAATAGGGTTATAATTAAGTTTTCTTTCTGTTCTGTGAGTGTAGATCAAAATGATGCTCAGACATGTAGAAGTACGCCTTAATGAACTGTATTTGGCCATCATTTTCTGTGTTGCAGATGGAGAGAAGAGGAAATGGGGAATTACCTAATCCATTCAGTCAACTTTGCTTGATCCAAACATAAAATTGCTCAATACCTAGCAATTTCAATCACTTGCCTAAGAGAAATCACTTACCATTGCCATAAAATTGTTGTGCTTTAAAACTTGAGTACTCTGTGATTTTTTGCCTAAGAGTCAAATATTTCTGTGAATGTTTGGCTTACTCGTATGCACACGGCAGTGACAGTTATAGTTTAAAGTAAATATGATCATGCCTTCTGGAAAAAGGTGCTTAGCTCAAGCTGCCGATAAATTACATTTTCCAGATTTCTCAGTCACTGTATCTGATTGGGAACAGAAAATTCATCAACAACCAATGATAATGTAGAAATGAGTGAAAGAGAAAAGCAAATCAAAAACAGAAAATGATGGAAATACTCAGCAGGTTGAACATATGTAGGAAGAGAAGCAGAGTTAATGTTTCATATTGGGATGCTTGTTAGATTTCCATCGTCTGCAGCTACTTTTTCAGTTTCCAAGAGTATAGCCTCTCTTCACTAACACTAAACACTCAGCAAGTTTAACTGCTACATAAAACAGAAAAAATGCAGCACAATACAGGCCCTTCAGCCCACAATGCTGTGCTGAGCATGTACTTTGGAAATTACCGAGGGTTACCCATAGCCCTCTATCTTTCTAAGCTCTATGTACCTGTCCAGGAGTCTCTTAAAAGCAAATTCCACTCACTCACCACTCTCCGTGTTTAAAAAAACAACTTAACCTTGACATTTCTTCTGTAACTACTTGCAAGCACCTTAAAACTGTGCCCTCTCGTGATAGCCATTTCAGCCCTGGGGAAAAAGCCTCTGACTATCCACACGATCAATGCTTCTCATCATCTTGCACACCTCTGTCAGGTCACCTCTCATCTTCCGTCACTCAAAGGAGAAAAGGCCAAGTTCACTCAACCTATTCTCATAAGGCATGCTCCCCAATCCAGGCAACATCCTTGTAAATCTCCTCTGCACCCTTTCAATGGTTTCTACATCCTTCCTGTAGTGAGGTGACCAGAACTGAGCACAGTACTCCAAGTGGGGTCTGACCAGAGTACTATACAGCTGTAACATTACCTCTCAGCTTTTAAACTCAATTGCACGATTGATGAAGGCCAATACACCATATGCCTTTTTAACTACAGAGTCAACCTGCACAGCAGCTTTGAGTGTCCTATGGACTTGGACCCCAAGATCCCTCTGATCCTCCACACTGCCAAGAGTCTTAGCATTAATAACTATATTCTGCCATCATATTTGACCTACCAAAATGAACCACCTCACACTTATCTGGGTTGAACTCCATCTGCCACTTCGCAGCCCAGTTTTGCATCCTATCAGTCCCGCTCTAACCTCTGATGGCCTCCAACCTTTGTGTCATCAGCAAATTTACTAACCCATCCCTCCATTTCCTTACCCAGGTCATTTATAAAAATCACAAAGAGAAGGAATCCCAGAACAGATCCCTGAGGCACACCACTGGTCACCAACCTCCATGCAGAATATGACTCGTCTACAACCACTCCTTGCCTTCTGTGGGCAAGCCAATTCTCAATCCACAAAGCAAAGTCCCCTTAGATCCCATGCCTCCTTACTTTCTCAATAAGCCTTGCATGGGGTACCTTGTCAAATGCCTTGCTGATATCTAAATACACTACATCTACTGCTCTATCTTCATCAATGTGTTTAGTCACATCATCAAAAAATTTAAACAGGCTCGTAAGGCACAACCTGCCTTTGACAAAGCCATGCAGACTATTCCTAATCATATTATGCCTCCTCAAATGTTCATAAATTCTGCCTCTCAAAATCTTTGCTATCAAATTACCAACCACTGAAGTAAGATTTACTGTTCTATAATTTCCTGGGCTATCTCTACTCCCTTTCTTGAATTAAGGGAACAACATCCACAACCCTCCAATCATACAGAACCTCACCCGTCCCCATTGATGATGCAAAGATCATTGCCAGAGGCTTAGCAATCTCCTCCCTCACCTCCCACAGTAGCCTGGGGTACATCTCGTCCGGTCCTGGAGACTTATCTAACTTAATGCTTTCCAAAAGCTCCAGCACATCCTCTTCCTTAATGTCTATATGCTCAAGCTTTTCAATCCACTGCAAGTTATACCTACAATCGCCAAAATCTTTTTTCCATAGTGAATACTGAAGCAAGGTATTCATTAAGTACCTCTGCTATTTCCTCCGGTTCCATGCACATTTTTCCACTGTCACACTTGATTGGTCCTATTCTCTTATGTCTTATCCTTTTGCTGTTCATATACTTGTAGAATGCCATGGGGTTTTCTTTAATCCTGCTCACCAAGGCTTTCTCATGGCCCCTTCTGGCTCTCCTAATTTCATTCTTAAGATCCTCCTGGCTGGCCTTATAATCTTCTAGATCGCTATCATTACCTAGTTTTTTGAACCTTTCGTAAGCTTTTCTTTTCTTCTTGACTCTATTTTCAACAGCCTTTGTACACCACAGTTCTTGTACCCTACCATCTTTTCCCTGTCTCATTGGAATGTACCTATGCAGAGCGCCATGCAAATATCCCCTGAACATTTGCCATATTTCTTCGGTACATTTCCCTGAGAACATTTGTTCCCAATTTATGCTTCCAAGTTCCTGCCTGTTAGCTTCATATTTCCCCTTACTCCAATTAAAAGCTTTCCTAACATGTCTGTTCCTATCCTTCTCCAATGCTACAGTAAAGGAGACAGAATTGTGATCACCATCTACAAAATGCTCTCCCACTGAGAGTCCTGACACCTGACCAGGTTCATTTCCCAATACCAGATCAAGTACAGCCTCTCCTCTTGTAGGCTTATTTACATATGGTGTCAGGAAACCTGCCTGAACACACCTAACAAACTCCACCCCATCTAAACCCTTTGCTCTAGGGAGATGCCAATCAATATTTGAGAAATTAAAATCTCCCACCACGACAATCCTGTTATTATTACACCTTTCCAGAAACTGTCTTCTTATCTGCTCCTCGATGTCCTTGTTACTATTGGCTGATCTATAAAAAACACCAAGTAGAGTTATTGACCCCTTCCTGTTCCTAACTTCCACCCGCAGAGACTCAGTAGACAATCCCTCTATGACTAAACCTTTTCTGCAGCCATGACACTATCTCTGATCAGCAGTACCACACCCCCACCTCTTTTGCCTCCGTCCCTGTCCTTTCTCAAAAATCTAAAGCCTGGCACTTGAAGTAACCATTCCTGCCCCTGAGCCATCCAAGTCTCTGAAATGGCCACAACATCATAGCTCCAAGTACTGATCCATGCTCTAAGCTCATCCATTTTGTTCATGATGCTTCTTGCATTAAAACAGACACATCTCAAACCATCGGTCTTAGCCTATTCCTTCTCTATCACCTGCCTCTCTTCTCTCTCGAACAGTCTCCAAGCTTTCTCTATTTGTGAGCCAACTGCCACTTCCTCTGTCTCTTCAGTTCGGTTCCCTCCTCCCAGCAATTCTCGTTTAAACTCTCCCCAATAGCTTTAGCAAACCTCCGTGCCAGGATATTGTTCCCCTCTGATTCAAATGATACCCGTTCTTTTTGTACACGTCATACCTATCCCAAAAGATGTCCCAATGATCCAGAAATCTGAATCCCTGCCCCCTGCTCCAATCCCTTAGCCACGCATTTATCCTCCATTTCATTCTATTCCTATACTTACTGTCACATGGCAGAGTCAGTAATCCCGAGATTACTACCTTGGAGGTCATGCTTCTCAACTTTCTAACTCTCTGTAGTTTGTTTTCAGAACCTCCTTCCTATTCCTACCTATGTTGTTGTTACCAATATGTACCACGACCTCTAGCCTTTCACGTTCCCATTTCAGGATATCGTGGACACAATCAGAAACATCCCAGACCCCAGCACCCGGAAGGCAAACTACCATTCGTGTTTCTTTTCTGCGTCCACAGAATCACCTGATCTTGCTGTTTGCCTGCTACAGGTCTTGAAGTTCATATTGCATGATTTAAGAAGTTGGCTTGTAATTTTACTGCCACAGATGTACACTATATTAATAGTAATTTATAATTTTCATTTGTGTGTTAACTTCTTCCACACCCCCACCCAACTACCCCGCCCCCCCCCCCACTCATGCTTGTGGGTACTAAAGATTAGTACCCAAGATTCTTTGGTAGTAAAATACCTTTAGCTTTCTCTAAAGTTTTAATACCCATTAAAATTTTAGATCATTTTTCCCATTAGTATCTTCAGTAAAGTGGTTGACTCAAGTAGGGAAACGTGAAAGTCCAAATTCATTCGTGCCAAACCTTTTTAGATGGAGATCCTAGAATAGGGGTTGAACTTATGTATGTTGGCACATGTTTTAAAGTCAAAAATTCCTTCCCAATGTAACGAAGAGGTAGTTTGACCATTAATGTATTTTGAAGATTGCATTTCTCACACCGTACATTGAAGATAGGCTTCAGTTATTTATACAGTGCTACTGCAAACATCATACTTTTGGTCTGACTGGAGTTATAAGTATTGGAACTGCAAAAAATTGCAAATTTTAAAGTGTCTGTGGATAGTATGAAAGTTTGAAACTTCCTGAAGCCAGAGCACAGAGATAAAAGCTGGCAGCCAGGTGCATTACTGTGGGAGAAGAAAAAGCATCTCTTTCGGATAAGGCTTCAGTTTAGTACACTGTATACTCACTCGGATGAAAATGACCCGCTCTAAAGGTTTAACAGGGTATTTCCACCTGATGCACTGGACGACATTTTTCCCTGAAGATATCTAAAAATTAAATATTTAGTCATCATCTTACTTGTGGAGGCTTGTGGTGCACAAATTTGTCAAGCATTCCGATATATAAATGGCTGAAAAATAGCCAGAGGTCAGAAAGGATGTTTCATAATTGCAAACCTTTGTGATTATTTTTACCATAAAAATAAAGGTGCTGTCCTGTATGGACTTTTCTCCCTCACATTTCAGTCTGCCTGCTACCCATCTATGGCATTGCAATTCCTTATTGATTTAAAGCAATTAACTTACCCAGTACATCTCTGGACAGTGGGAGGATATCGGAGCGCCCAGGAAAAATCCGCACATTCAATGGGGAGGACGTGCAGTCTCCTTACAGATGATATCAGAATTGAAGGTCAGCAAGCACTTTGGCTAATTTACTACTTATTAACTTGCGTTGCAAAGGAACTGAAAATGAATCTTGCTGCAGTTACAGAAGTTCACTCCAGAACTATGTACGGTTTTGACCTTCAAATATAAGGAAGGATTTTTTTTGGAGTTGGTGCAATGTTTGTTCACTAGATTGATAAATGGTTTATTATTGTCATATGTACCAAGGTACAGTGAAAAACTTGTCTTGCATGCCATTCATACTAATCGATTCATTACAAGAATTTATTAAGATCGTACAAGATATAACTCTAACAAAATGCAAATTAAAATGTTACATTTACAGAGGTAAGGTAAATAAGGTGTAAAGTCATAACAAGGTGGATTATGAAGTCGAGTCCAGCCTACCATGCCAGGGGACTGTTCAATAGTCTTATAACAGCAGAATAGAAGTGGCCTTTGCTCTTATATCTCCTCCACAATAGGAGGAAGGACACAAACGTCCTGAATGGATGTGGTCTTTGATTATGTTGGCTGCTTACTGATGTAGTGAGAAATGTAGACAGAGTCCATGGAGACAAGGCTGGTTTCCATGATGTGCTGAGCTGTGAGCACAACTCACTACAGATATATGTGGTCTCGTGCAGAGCAATTGCCAAACTAAAGCATTTTGCTTCTGGGTAGTTTGTTTTCTGCTGTGCATCGATTAAAATTTGGTGAGGGTCAAAGGGGATATGCCAAATGTCTTTAGTCTGAGGATTTAGAGGTGTTGGTGAGTTTTCTGCATGTGGCATCTGTATGTTGTACCAAGATAGGTTGTTGCTGATATTCTCTTCTAGGAACACAAAGTTCTCAACCTCAGCTCTCCACTAATATAATCAGGAACATGTGCACCACCCCCTGAGATAAGCCAGTGATCGGCTATTTTGTTCTGCTGACATTGAGGAAATGGTCATCGTCAAGACGCTATGTTACTAGTCTATATCTCTTTCCTGTACTCTAACTTATCATTATTTGAGATCGGTCTGTTACGATGGTATCATCTGCAAAACTATAAATGGAGCTGGAGCAGGACCTGAAAACATGGCCTTAGGTGTATTGGAAGTAGGGTTGAAAGCTTAGGACACCACCTTATAGACTACCAGTGTCAAAATTAATTTGGGGGAGCTGTTACTCTCTGTTCAGGAAGTCAAAGATCCAATTACAAAGGGAAGTGTTGAGGTCTAGGTCTTGTAGTATGGTATGAGCTTACTTAGAAATATAGTATTGAAAGTGGATCTGTGTCAATAAACAGTAGTATAATATAGTGTCGTTACTGTCCAGGTGCTCCCGAGATGAGTGCAGGGCAGGGGAGATGGCATCTTCATAGATCTGTCTTGGCATTAAACAAATTGCAGTGAGTTGAGGGTGTCTGGGAGATTGGAGTTAATGTGTGTCATGACCAGCCTCTCAAAGCATTTCATGATGTTGGATATGAGAGCCAGAGGATAGTAGCCTATTCTTAGGTACTGGAATGATAGTGGCATCTTCCTAAAGCAGGTGGGGCCCTCAGATAGAAGCAGGGAGTGGATAATAATACCCCGGCCAGCTGATTCAGGCAGGATCTAAGGACACAGCTGGGACAGATGCTTTCTGCAGGTTCACTCTCTAAAAGACATAGAATGATGGCTGTGGGTTCAGGTGTATTAGAGGCTCTCAGGTGGATGGAGACATCCCAACATTCTGATGTTCAAAATATGCATAGAATGTGCTAAACTCAGTGAGGCAATGCCACCCAACTCATTTGGACCTCAATTTTGGACTGGTACTGTCACTTCACATCCCTAATAGCTTTTTGAAGGCCATATCTCAGTTTGATGTACAGGTCAGGGTTACTTGATTAGAATGCTGTCGTCCTTGAGTTCAGCATAGAGTGGATCTCCCAATTCATCCATGATTTCCAATTAGACCCCTTTGGTAATCAGTTCTCAACACACTTTCTGATACCTTCTTCAAGTTGGCCCAATGCCTGGAGATGAGTTTACATCGGAGGAGAGAATAACATTAGATTTTACACGCAATCATCACGCCCATTTCACAGATGTCTAAATCAATGCGATCACGCATCCAACTCTAGTCACAAATTAATTCCATTTTGTATTGTGAGATTGAAGAGTGTGGCTGCCTGCATGACTTGGGCTTGAAAGCTGCATCCCCACTTAGATTCTAGCATGTTGGTGTTGTGTCTTTCTTCTAGGAAACGTCTAATTGGACATTTTTCCCTTCACCTCCTCCCATCCCAGTCCAATATGAGATGGAAGTAGAAGAGAATATGAAGAATTTATGTTTTACAAATCCTGTTTCAAATAATTGATGAAAATTATAGAGAAGCCGTTTTGGTCTGTTACCATTCTGTCCACCCAATCTCACATTAATGTTACATAGAAACATAGAAAACATACAGCACAATACAGGCCCTTCGGCACTCAAAGCTGTGTCAAACATGTCCCTACCTTAGAGCTACCTAGGCTTTACCCATAACCCTCTATTTTTCTAAGCTCCATGTAGCCATCCAGGAGTCTCTTAAAAGGTCCTATCGTTTCCACCTCCACCACCGCCGGCAGCCTATTCCACGCACTCACCACTCTCTGCGTAAAAAAACTTAACCCTGACATCTCATCCGTACCTACTTCCAAGCACCTTAAAACTATGCCCTCTCGTGCTAACCATTTCAACCCAGGGGAAGAGCTTCTTACTATCCAAATGATCAATGCCTCTCATTATCTTGTACATCTCTATCAAGTCACCTCTCATCCTCTGTTGCTCCAAGGAGAAAAGGCCGAGTTCACTCAACCTATTCTCATAAGGCATGCTCCCCAATCCAGGCAACTTCCTTATAAATCTCCTCTGCACCCTTTCTATGGTTTCCATGTCCTTGCTATAGTGAGGCGATCAAAATTGAGCGCAGTACTCCAAGTGAGGTCTGGCCAGGGTCCTATATGGCTGCAATATTACCTCTCGGCTCTTAAACTCAATCCCATGATTGATGAAGGCCAATGCACCGTGTGTCTTCTTAACCACAGAGTCAACCTGCATAGCAGCTTTGAGTGTCCTATGGACTCAGACCCCAAGATCCCTCTGATCCTCCACACTGCCAAGAGTCTTACTATCAATACTATATCCTGCCATCATATTTGACCTACCAAAATGAACCACCTCACAATTATCTAGGTTGAACTCCATCTGCCACATCTCAGCCCAGTTTTGCATCCTATCAATGTCCCGTTGTAACCTCTGACAGCCCTCCACACTATCCACAACACACCCAACCTTTGTGTCATCAGCAAATTTATTAACCCATCCCTCCACTTCCTCATCCAGGTCATTTATAAAAATCACAAAGAGTAGGGGTCCCAGGACAGATCCCTGAGGCACACCACTGGTCACCGGCCTCCATGCAGAATACGACCTGTCTACAACCACCCTTTGCCTTCTGGATCTACTCTTTGGCAAGCCAGTTCTGGATCCACAAAGCAATGTCCCCTTGGATCCCATGCCTCCATACTTTCTCAATAAGCCTTGCATGGGTACCTTATCAAATGCCTTGACAAAATCCATATACACTACATCTACAGCTCTACCTTCATCAATGTGCTCAGTCACATGCTCAAAAAATTCAGTCAGACTTGTAAGGCATGACCTGCCTTTGACAAAGCCATGCTGAGTATTCGTCATATTATGCCTCTCCAAATGTTCATAAATCCTGCCTCTCAGGATCTTCTCCATCAATTTACCAACCACCGAAGTAAGACTCACTGGCCTATAATTTCCTGGGCTACCTCTACTCCCTTTCTTGAATAAGGGAGCAACATCCACAACCCTCCAATCCTCCAGAACCTCTCCCATCCTCATTGATGATGCAAAGAGCATTGCCAGAGGCTCAGCAATCTCCTCCCTCACTTCCCAAAGTAGCCTGGAGTACATCCCATCCGTTCCCGGTGACTTATCCAACTTGATGCTTTCCAAAAGCTCCAGGACATCCTCTTTCTTAATATCTACATTCTCAAGCTTTTCAGTCCACTGCAAGTCATCCCTACAATCGCCAAGATCATTTTCCGTAGTGAATACTGAAGCAAAGTATTAATTAAGTACCTCCGCTATTTCCTCCGATTCCAGGCACACTTTTCCACTGTCACACTTGATTGGTCCTATTCTCTCACATCTTATCCTTTTGCTCTTCACATACTTGTACATAGAATGCTTCGGGGTTTTCCTTAATCCTGTCCGCCAAAGCCTTCTCATGGCCCCTTCTGGATCTCCTAATTTCATTCTTAATCTCCTTCCTGCTAGCCTTATAATCTTCTAGATTCATATCATTACCTAGTTTTTTTGAACCTTTCATAAGCTCTTCTTTTCTTCTTGACTAGATTTACAACAGCCTTTGTGCATCACAGATATTGTACCCTACCATCCTTTCCATGTCTCATTGGAACGTACCTACTCAGAACCCCACGAAAACATCCCCTGAACTTTTGCCACATTTCTTTGGTACATTTCGCTGAGAACATCTGTTTCCAATTTATGCTTCCAAGTTCCTGCCTGATAGCCTCATAGTTCCCCTTACTCCAATTACTAACTGGTAATACAATCAAGTCAAAATAGAAAGTGAACGAGCAGGGAGGCAATGGTAGAATAGTTGGAGATAAAGAGTATTTGTGCAGAAAATGTATTCTTCATATACATCTGTCATCCCCAAGTCTTTTGTTTCCTTACATCAATCAACACAGGCTTATTTATAAGAATAGTGACTACTAGATTCATTAAGACCTGGATCTGCCAGAATTACTCAGGCCATCAGCCAACCATTGTAAAGAGGGAAGACTGATCAATTGTTCCAGCTGAGTTGCTGAGAACAGAATCACAGCACAATATCTGGTGCCAGAAAGAATGAAAAAACACATACCCCATTGAGAACCTACTTTTTTGAAGTGAGAAGTTCTATTTTTCAAATATAATAAATATGCAAATTGTGCACAGTGCATACCTCAGTTTTATCTCTAAATTAATTGGCAGCAGAACCATCTGAATTTATATTTTGAATGCCAAGTATTAAGGGTTTATTTTTGTTAACCAGAACAAATTAATCAAGGATACATTTTTGCACTAACACATTACTGCTTTGCTCATTATGTGGGACACAAAGTTATCAACCAATAAAATTGAAAGGATTATTGTTTGTATTAAAAATTATAGATATGCTTGTAATTAGAGTAGAATTAGTGTAGAGTCCATTGTCAACTGTGTTTTGAAGTTTGTCTACAACCTGGATGTTTTAATATCATGTATCAAAAAACCATTCCCATTCTGATATGTCTATCCACGGCCTCCTCTACTGTAAAGATGAAGCCACATTCGGGTTGGAGGAACAACACCTTATATTCCGTCCGGGTAGCCTCCAACCTGATGGCATGAACATTGACTTCTCAAACTTCTGCTAATGCCCCACCTCCCCCTCGTACCTCATCTGTTATTTATTTATATACACATTCTTTTTCTCTCTTTCCTTTTTCTTCCTCTGTCCCTCTCACTATACTCCTTGCCCATCCTCTGGGTTCCCCCGCTCCCCGTTTTCTTTCTCCCTAGACCTCCTGTCCCATGATCCTCTTGTATCCCTTTTGCCAATCAACTGTCCAGCTCTTGGCTCCATCCCTCCCCCTCCTGTCTTCTCCTATCATTTTGGATCTCCGCCTCCCCCTCCCACTTTCAAATCTCTTACTAGCTCTTCTTTCAGTTAGTCCTGACGGAGGGTCTCGACCTGAAACGTCGACTGTACCTCTTCCTAGAGATGCTGCCTGACCTGCTGCGTTCACCAGCAACTTTGATGTGTGTTGCTCAAAAAACCATACTATTTTTCTGAACTCTGTACCTAACAAATCGTCAAGCATCATCCAGTTGCTACTTTTTGGCATGTTATAGTGCTGATATTTTTTTAAACAATATATGCTTTTTGACAAAATATGAGGGGTGATTGATAAGTTCGTGGCCTAAGGTGGAAGGAGTCGATTTTAGAAAACCTAGCACATTTAATTTTCAACATAGTCCCCTCCTGCATTTACACACTTAGTCCAGCGGTCGTGGAGCATACGGATCTTGGACCTCCGGAAGGTGCCCACAGCAGGGGTGATTGATAAGTTCATGGCCTAAGGTAGAAGGAGATGAGTTATATAGCTCTCGTTACATGCACATGCAGTTCAACACTTTGAGTGATTATACAGGAAGTCTGAAGTTAATAACTCATCTCCTTCTACCTTAGGCCACAAACTTATCAATAACCCCTGATGATCACCACCTCAAACTTTCTGCATAATCACTCAAAGAGTTGAACTGTATGTGCATGTGACGAGAGCCACATAACTCATCTCCTTCTACCTCAGGCCACAAACTTATCAATCACCCCTGCTGTGGACACTTTCTGGAGGTCCAAGATCCGTATGCTCCATGACCGCTGGACTAAGTGTGTAAGTGTAGGAGAGGACTATGTTGAAAAATAAATGTGCTAGGTTTTCTAAAATTGACTCCTTCCACCTTAGGCCACGAACTTATCAATCACTCCTCGTAACTTCTTTAAATTTGTTTTTTTTAAGATAGATAATGGGTTATTGAATGTTATCTGAAGTTCAGCTGTTGAGAGGTAGAGACAGTTTTATTTGCTCATGTTTGGCATTGGTCAGAGCCATCTTCCACATCTGCTGTTCTTTATGGAGCCTGTGAAATTTTCATCTGATTCTTCACAGAAAATCACAGAACAGCTGCTAAATGATGCTTGATGTTCCAATGAGATTGTTCCAACTCTTGTTGGGACTACAGTCACACAAATTGGGAAACTAAGCAGCTTCTTAGATGCAGTAGAATATATAGCTGGCCTTGTGTTGTTATACCATTAAGAAAACCAAACATTAGTCTCTCTATGCCTCCCAGCAGTTTAATGAATCCACAGCTGATTGAGAAAGTGGGGAACTGTAATGATGGTAGCCCGATTATGCATAACAAGCTCAAACACATCCAAAGGGTGAATAGTTTTCTCCTGAGTTGTGTGTGGAGATTATAGCTTCACAGAAACAACTCTAGTTGAGTCAAAGTAAGTGCATGTATCTAATAGATTTTTATCATCTGGGGAGACTTTTATTTGTCCTAAAAATATAATATATAATTTTAAGTATGTAAATTACCTACCAACAGCAAGCCAGAAGTATGTTGCTCAATAAACTTAATATCATTATTAACATGATTTTGGATGTGAGTTTTGGTCTATTGGACATGTGCTTTTGATGCAGAAATATGTGAAGTTGGCCATCATAAGGATCAAAGCACATAATCTATGTAAGCACATAAATGAAACCCAAGAGATTCCTTTTTCAGATAATATATGAAAAAAGAGATTGAATCTGCAATCAAGTCGAAGATCTAACGGCAGTGATGTGGATTAGTGCATTTCTTTGTGAAATTTGTTAACTTAGCAGCAGTGCAATGCAACATTTAATATAGAAGAAGAAGTAGAAAAATAATTAAATAATAAATAGTATATCAATTACAGTATACGTATATTGAATAGTTTAAACATGGTGCAAAACGGGAATAATTTATATTTAAAAAGTGAGGTAGTGTTCACAGGTTCAATGTCCATTTAGGAATCAGATGGCAGAGGGAAAGAAGCTGTTCCTGAATCACAGAGTGTGTGCCTTTAGGCTTCTGTACCACGTATCTGATGGTAACAGTGAGAAAAGGGCATGCCTGGGTGCTGGGGGTCCTTCATAATGGATGCTGCCTTTCTAAGACACTGCTTCTTGAAGATGTCCTAGATTCTTTGTAGGCTAGTACCCAAGATGGAGCTGACTAAATTTACAACCCTCTGCAGTTACTTTTGGTCCTGTGCAGTAGCCCCTTCCCCCCACCCCCCACATACCAGACTGTGATGCAGCCTGTCAGAATTCTCTCCACGGTAGATCTGTAGAAGTTCCTGACTGTTTTTGTTGACATACCAAATCTCTTCAAGCTCCTAATGAGGTATAGTCGCTGTCTTGGCCCTTTTTATAGCTGCATCGATATGTTGGGATCAGCTTAGGTCCTCAGAAATCTTGACACCTAGGAACTTGAAACTGCTCACTCTCTCCACTTCTGATCCCTCTGTGAGGATTGGTATGTGTTCCTTCATCTTACCCTTCCTGAAGTCCACAATCAGCTCTTCCGTCTTACTGACGTTGAGTGCCAGGTTGTTGCTGCAACCCCACTCCACCAGTTGGCTTATCCTGTACACCCTCTTGTCTCCATCTAAGATTCTACCAAAATGGTTATATCATTAGCAAATTTATAGTTTGTATTTAAGCTATGTGTAGCCACACAGTCATGGGTATAGAGAGAATAGAGCAGCGGTCTGATCACGCATTCCTGAGGTGCACCAGTATTGATCATCAGCGAGGAGGATATGTTATCACCAATCCGCACAGATTGTGGTCTTCTGGTTAGGAAGTCAAGGATCCAATTGCAAAGGGAGGTACAGAGGCCCAGGTTCTGTAACTTATCAATCAGTATTGTGGAAATTATGGTGTTAAATGCTGAGCTATAGTCAATGAACAGCATCCTGACATAGGTGTTTGTATTTTCCAGGTGGTCTAAGGCTGCATGAAGAGCCATTGAGATTGTGTCTGCTGTTCACCTATTGTGGCGATAGGCAAATTGCAATGGGTCTAGGTCCTTGCTGAGGCAGCAGCTCAGTTTAGTCATGACCAACCTCTCAAGGCATTTCATTATTCTAGACGTGAGTGCTACTGGGCGACAGTCATTAAGGCAGCTCACATTATTATTCTTAGGCACTAGTATAATTGTTGCCTTTTTGAAGCAAGTGGGAACTTCCCCTCTCAGCAGTGAGAGGTTGAAAATGTCCTTGAATACCCCTGCCACAAGCTTTCAGAGCCTTACCAGATGCTCCATCGGGGCCTTCCACCTTGTGAGGGTTCACCCTCTTTAAAGACACTCTAACATCGGCCTCTGAAACAGAGATCATAGAGTCACCGGGTGCACTAGGGATCTTTGCAGCTGTAGTTATATTCTCCCTTTCAAAGCGGGCATAGAAGGTGTTGAGTTCATCTGATAGTGAAGCATCACTGCCATTCATGTTATTGGGTTTTGCTTTGTAGGAAGTAATATCTTGCAAACCTTGCCAGAGTTGTCGTACATCCAATGTCACCTCCAACCTCATTCGAAACTACGTCTTCGTCCTTGAAATAGCCCTCTGCAAGTCATACCTAGTTTTCTGGTACAGACCTGGGTCGCCAGATTTGAATGCCACAGATTGAGCCTTCAGCAGACGAAGTACCTGCTGGTTCATCCACGGCTTTTGGTTTGGAAATGTACAGCAAGTCTTTGTAGGCACATATTCATCAACAAGGGTTTTAATGAAGCTGGTAACAATTGCTTCATACTCATCCAGGTTTGAAGATGAATCCCTGAATACGGTCCAGACCACCGACTCAAAGTAATCCTGTAGGTGCTCCTGTGCTTCCCTTGTCTATGCCTTATTGGTCCTCACTACTGGTCCCGCAGTCTTCAATCTCTGCCTATACTCAGGGAGTAGAAGTACAGCCAGGTGATCAGACTTCCCGAAGTGAGGGCATGGAATAGCACGGTAGGCATTCTTGATGGTGGTGTAACAATGGTTCAGTGTGCTGTACCCTTGGGTATTGCAAGTGATCTGTCGATGGTAATTGTTTAGTGATTTTTACAGACTGGCCTGGATAAAACCCCCCAGAATGATGGTGAAGGCGTTAGAGTATGTTGTTTCATGCATGTTGATCCCATTACTCAGATCACCTGAAAACCTGATTGACATTGGCCCGAGCTGGAATGTATATAGCTACTAAAATGATATTGGAAATCTCCCGTAGTAGGTAAAATGAACAGCACTTAACTGTGAGATATTCCAGGTCTGGTGAGCAGAAGTGGGACAGCACTGATATATTTGTGCACCAAAGGAGTTGGTCATGAGGCATACTCCTCCACCTCTGCTTTTGAGGGACTCTATAGGTCTATTCTGTTGGTGTATAGTAAACACGTTGATCCGAATTGCTGCATCAGGTAGGGACGGAGTTAAGCAGGATTCCTAGAACCACGCGGTCCTCATGTCCCTCTGATTCAGCACCCTAGCTCTGAGATCATCGATTCTATTCACCAGAGACTGCACATTTGCCAGCAAGATAGTATTGGGAGCCTAAAACCCTGTTTCCTTAAACACACTTGTATCCCTGAACCGCAGCCACGTTTCCTATGTGGAATCCGGTGAGGAGTACGTCCACAACCTGCATTGTTTCCATCCGTTTTAAGCAGCATTCATTTGAGTTCATTTAATTGCATTAAGACATCTTTGTTAACCGTACTGACCTTAGAAGCAGTTCTATTTTTTAGCTGTATCAGGCTGAAATGAGAATATTTAATCATATACATTGAGAGTTCTGCTGCCACACAAGTCACCTCAAGACGCCTTGGAAGGTATTGCCACTTTGGAAACTATGGCCTTCTTCTGTAGTGCCATCACCCAAGTGCAGTATGATGTTCTCCTAAGGGGTTGTCTGTTGGTGGGTCCTCAGGTGGCTGTAGAAGCCTATCTGGGATCCACATATTCCTATCCAGGATCAAGTTCCTGAGTGTCAAGATCTCTGAGGATCTAACCTGGTCCCAACATATCGATGCAGTTATAAAGCAAGCAAGACAGTGGCTATACTTCATTAGGGGTATGAACAGATTTGGCATATTAACAAATACACTCAAAAACTTCAATAGATGTACCGTGGAGAGTAGGAGAGTATTCTGACAGGCTGCATCGCTGTCTGGTATGGGGGGCGGAGGGGGTTTGCTACTGCACAGGACCAAAAGAAACTGCAGAGGGTTGTAAAACTAGTCAGCTCCATCCTGGGTACTAGCCTACAAAGTACCCAAGGTATCTTTAGGGAGTGGTGTCTCAGAAAGGCAACGTCCATTACTAAGGACCTCCAGCACCCATAGCATGCCCTTTTCTCACTGTTACCATCAGGTAGGAGGTATAGAAGCCTGAAGACACACACTCAGTGATTCAGGAACAGCTTCTTCCCCTCTGCCATCTGATTCCTAAATGGACATTGAACCCTTGGATACTACGTCACTTTTTAAAAATATACAGCATTTCTGTTTTTGCACGTTTTATAATCTATTCAATATACCTATATTGTAATTTATTTATTTATTTATTATTATTATGATTTTTTTTCATTGCGTTGAAATCCTGCTGCTAAGTTAACAAATTTCACAACACATGCCGGTGATAATTAACCTGATCCTGATTCTGGTGCAGTATGGGCAACGGGAATTGGTGGTTGTGGTTAGTGTTTTTTGTTTTGGTCTTTGGTCATTCTCTCCTTTCCCAGTCCCCTCTTGAACAGATTTCAACCAGTTGCATCTATTGAGTATGATGTCTTCCCAGTTTTCAGAGGTAATGTTGAACAACTTCTGGCTGACTTTGATGTTAAATAATTAATTCCTAGTCAGGGAGAGCCAACACTGCTTTATGCTGGGCAAGTCATGCTTACTAACAATTGATTGTTTTGATGAGGTGATGAGAGTGCTTAATGAAGGTAGAACTGTGGATGTAGTACGGTTTGCCAAGGTCCCTCATGGGAGACTCATCTAGAAGATTAAGATGCATGGGGTCAGTGGGGATTTGACTGTGTGGATTCAGAACTGGCTTGCACACAAAAAGACAGAGGGCAGCATTCTAGCTGGAAGTTTGTGAACAGTGGTGTCCTGCAGGGATCTGTACCGGGACCTCTGCTGTTTGTGATGTACATAAATGTAGAGGGTATGTTTGTAAGTTTGCAGATGATACGAAGGTTGGTGGAGTTGTAGACAACATAGAAGACTGACAAAGAATGCACTGAGATATTGATCATTTGTAAATATGGGTGGAAAATGGCAGATGGAGTTTAATAAAGCCAAATGTTGCACCTTAGTACGTCAAACATAAAAAAAGACAGTATACTGTTAATAGCAAGACCCTTAACAGAGTAGATGAGCAGTGGTATCTTGGGGTCGAGCAGCTGTGGAGGCCATCATTGGGTGTATTTAAGGCAGAGATAGATAGGTTCTTGATTAACCAGGGCATCAAAGGGTATAGGGTGAAAGCAGGGGAGTGGGGATGACTGGAAGGATTGTATCAGCCCATGACTAAAGGTGGAGCAAAGTCGATGGGCCATATGACCTACTTCTGCTCCTATATCTTATGGTCCAAGTTTATAGCTCTCTAAATGTGGCTGTAGAACTGTGGTTAAGAAGGCGTAGGGCATGCTTGCCTTTATTAGTCAAGGCACTGAATTCGAAAGTCAGGAAGTTATTTTGCAGCTTTATAAAACTCTAGTTAGGCCATATCTGAAGTATTGCATACAGTTCTAGTCACCCCATTCTAGTACGGATGCCGAGGTTTTGGAGAAGGCGCAGAAGATGTTTACCAGGATGTTGCCTGGATTAGGGAGTCTGTGCTATCATGAGAGACTGGACAAATTTTGGTTGGTTATTTTCCTGGGAATTGCGGAAGCTGAGGGGAGATCTGATTGAGCTTTATAAGGTTATGACAGGCATAGGTAGAGTAGACAGGGAGTATCTTTTTCCAAGGGTTGAAATGTCTAAAACCAGAGGACACGCATTGAAGGTGACTGTGAGTAATTTCAAATAAGATATGAGGGGCAAGTATTTTTTTTTTTTACACAGAGTGGTGTGTGCACTGCCTGGGGTGGTGGAGAGGCAGTTGTCAGGGAATGTAGAGGAGGCTTGACCCAAAAGCAGAACAGTGGAGATGGTTTAGCAGTAGCAATAACTTTTAATAATAGACAGTAGATAACAAGTCCATGAGGGGCCATAAATCAAGGGAGGACAGAAGCTAACACAACAGGCAACAAGGTAACTTTAGACAGGGACAGTGAAATCTAGGATCAACTGGTAGGTGCTGGCTGGTTCGATGAGCAAACAAGGACTGTGGATGAAAACTGGGGTTAAATAGGCTGCAGGTGATGAGTCAGGAATAAGTGGCAGGTGAATCCTATTAGCCGGGTGGAAATTGGGAGGTGTGCAGGCTGTGAGGTGTCAGCAGGAGCAGGCCTAACAGCAGAAACAGTAGAGAATTTTAAGAGACTGGATTGGAGAGGGAAGTGTGGGAAGTGATACTCAGCAGGTTAGGCAGCATCTGTAGAGAGAAACAGAGTTAATATTCCAGGTTGATGAAATTTCAACAGAACGCCTGGTGGATGAAAGTTCAAATTGTATCACTAATGCCATTTCCCACTCCACAGATGCTGCTGACCTGCTGAAAATCCTTAACATTTGTAAGAATCCTTTTTTCCCCCTGCCTGAGCAGTTAATAAAAGAAGGATCCAAGATGTGTGATGGGTTCCAAAATGTGCCTGGAAAAAATGTCCATGTCCAGGACAGGAAATTGGGTCACTGTCAGGCGAGGGAAGAGGAAAGGGCAGGCAGTGCAGGGTTCCCCTGTGGCCATTCCCCTCAACAACAAGTATACCACATTGGATACTGTTGGGGGGAATGACTTACCTGGGACTAGCTGCAGTAGCCGGATCTCTGGCACTGAGTCTGGCTCTGCAGTGCAGAAGGGAGGGGGGAAAAAGAGGAGAGCGGTAGTGATAGGGGACTCAATAGTTAGAGGTGCAGATAGGAGGTTCTGTGGTCGTGACAGAGAATCCAGGATGGTTTGTTGCCTCCCAGGTGCCAGGGTCAAGGATGTCTCTGATCGATTGCATGACATTCTGAAGTGGGAGGGTGACCAGCCAGATGTCGTGGTGCACATCGGTACCAATGACATAGCAAGGAAGAGTGAAGAGGTCCTGGACAGTGAGTATAGAGAGCTTGGTAGGAAGTTGAAAAGCAGGACCTCAAGGGTAGTAATCTCAGGATTGCTACCTGTACTAGGTGCCAGTGAGGGTAGGAATAGGATGCTCTGGAGGAGGAACAAGTGGCTGAGGAACTGGTGTAGGGGGCAGGTTTTCAGATTTCAGGATCATTGGGACCTCTTCTGGGGCAGGTGGGACCTGTACAAGAGAGACGGGTTACACTTGAACCACAGGGGGACCAATATCCTTTCAGGGAGGTTTGTTAGTGCTATTGGGGAGGCTTTAAACTAGATTTGCAGGGGGATGGGAACCAGAGTGCCAGATCTGACAGTGTGGCTGGGGTGAAAATAAATGATGTTGAAAGTTTAAGCAAATCCGCTGATAGAAAGGTTGTGAGTGGTGGTAAAAATCTTCTGAGGTGTATATATTTCAATGCTAGGAGTATTGTGGGGAAGGCGGATGAGTTGAGGGCGTGGATTGACACGTGGAATTATGATGTTGTAGCAATTAGTGAAACTTGGCTACAGGAGGGGCACGACTGGCAGCTTAATATTCCAGGGTTCCGATGTTTCAGATGTGATCGAGGCAGAGGAATGAAAGGTGGGGGAGTAGCATTGCTTGTTAGGGAAAATATTACAGCAGTGCTCAGGCAGGACAGATTAGAGGGCTTGTCTACTGAGTCCTTATGGGTGGAGCTGAGAAACAGGAAAGGTATGGCCACATTAGTGGGATTGTATTACAGACCACCCAATAGTCAACGAGACTTGGAAGAGCAAATCTGCAGAGAGATAGCAGGCAACTGCAGGAAACATAAAGTTGTGGTGGTAGGGGATTTTAATTTTCCATACATTGATTGGGACTCCCATACTGTTAGGGGTCTAGATGGTTTAGAGTTTGTAAAATAAGTTCAGGAAAGTTTTCTAAATCAATATATAGAGAGACCAACTAGAGGGGATGCAATATTGGATCTCCTGTTAGGAAACGAATTAGGGCAAGTGACAGAAGTCTGTGTAGGGGAGCACTTTGGTTCCAGTGATCATAACACCATTAGTTTCAATTTGATCATGGACAAGGATAGATCTGGTCCTAGGGTTGAGGTTCTGAACTGGAAGAAGGCCAAATTTGAAGAAATGAGAAAGGATCTAAAAAGGGTGGATTGGGACAGGTTGTTCTCTGGCAAAGATGTGATTGGTAGGTGGGAAGCCTTCAAAGGGGAAATTTTGAGAGTGCAGAGTTTGTATGTTCCTGTCAGGATTAAAGGTAAATTGAATAGAAATAAGGAACCTTGGTTCTCAAGGGATATTGCAACTCTGATAAAGAAGAAGAGGGAGTTGTATGAAATGTATAGGAAACAGGGGGTAAATCAGGTGCTTGAGGAGTATAAGAAGTGCAAGAAAATACTTAAGAAAGAAATCAGGAGGGCAAAAAGAAGACATGAGGTTGCCTTGGCAGACAAAGTGAAGGATAATCCAAAGAGTTTTTCCAAGTATATTAAGAGCAAAAGGATTGTAAGGGATAAAATTGGGTCCTCTTGAAGATCAGAGTGGTCGGCTTTGTGCGGAACCAAAGGAAATGGGGGAGATCTTAAATAGGTTTTTTGCGTCTGTATTTACTAAGGAAGCTGGCATGAAATCCATGGAATTGAGGGAATCAAGTAGTGAGACCATGAAAACTGTACAGATTGAAAAGGAGGAGGTGCTTGCTGTCTTGAGGAAAATTAAAGTGGATAAATCCCCGGGACCTGACAGAGTGTTCCCTCAGACCTTGAAGGAGACTAGTGTTGAAGTTGCGGGGGCCCTGGCAGAAATATTTAAAACGTCGCTGTCTACGGGTGAAGTGCCGGAGGATTGGAGAGTGGCTCATGTTGTTCCGTTGTTTAAAAAAGGATCGAAAAGTAATCCGGAAAATTATAGGCCAGTGAGTTTAACGTCAGTAGTAGGTAAGTTATTGGAGGGAGTACTAAGAGACAGAATCTACAAGCATTTGGATAGACAGGGCTTATTAGGGAAAGTCAACATGGCTTTGTGCGTGGTAGGTCATGTTTGACCAATCTGTTGGAGTTTTTCGAGGAGGTTACCAGGAAAGTGGATGAAGGGAAGGCAGTGGATATTGTCTACATGGACTTCACTAAGGCCTTTGACAAGGTCCCGCATGGGAGGTTAGTTAGGAAAATTCAGTCGCTAGGTATACATGGAGAGGTGGTAAATTGGATTAGACATTGGCTCGATGGAAGAAGCCAGAGAGTGGTGGTAGAGAATTGCTTCTCTGAGTGGAGGCCTGTGACTAGTGGAGTGCCACAGGGATCAGTGCTGGGTCCATTGTTATTTGTCATCTATATCAATGATCTGGATGATAATGTGGTAAATTGGATCAGCAAGTTTGCTGATGATACAAAGATTGGAGGTGTAGTAGACAGTGAGGAAGGTTTTCAGAGCCTGCAGAGGGACTTGGACCAGCTGGAAAAATGGCAGATGGAGTTTAATACTGACAAGTGTGAGGTATTGCACGTTGGAAGGACAAACCAAGGTAGAACATACAGGGTTAATGGTAAGGCACTGAGGAGTGCAGTGGAACAGAGGGATCTGGGAATACAGATACATAATTCCCTAAAAGTGTCGTCACAGGTAGATAGGGTCATAAAGAGAGCTTTTGGTACATTGGCCTTTATTAATTGAAGTATTGAGTATAAGAGCTGGAATGTTATGATGAGGTTGTATAAGGCATTAGTGAGGCCGAATCTGGAGTATTGTGTTCAGTTTTTGGTCACCAAATTACAGGAAGGATATAAATAAGGTTGAAAGAGTGCAGAGAAGGTTTACAAGGATGTTGCTGGGACTTGTGAAACTCAGTTACAGAGAAAGGTTGAATAGGTTAGGACTTTATTCCCTGGAGCGTAGAAGAATGAGGGGAGATTTGATAGAGGTATATAAAATTATGATGGGTATAGATAGAGTGAATGCAAGCAAGCTTTTTCCACTGAGGCAAGGGGAGAATAAAACCAGAGGACATGGGTTAAGGGTGAGGGGGGAAAAGTTTAAAGGGAATATTAGGGGGGGCTTCTCCACTCAGAGAGTGGTGGGAGTATGGAATGAGCTGCCAGACGAGGTGGTAAATGCTGGTTCTTTTTTAACATTTAAGAATAAATTGGACAGATACATGGATGGGAGGTGTATGGAGGGATATGGTCCGTGTTCAGGTCAGTGGGACTAGGCAGAAAATGGTTCGGCACAGCCAAGAAGGGCCAAAAGGCCTGTTTCTGTGCTGTAGTTTCTATGGTTTCTATGGTTCTATGATTTTACACCGTATGTATGTAACACTCGGTTGCTGCAGGCCAATGCTGAAAACCAACTTCAGCAATCTTTGAGAGTCTGTCTGTGCTGTCTGCAACCCGTAGATTTATGAGATGAGAATCCGCCTCTGGTAGATTCTTTAGTAGACTTACCCCTCATACTGACCATTCATATGCTTCCTACCCACTGCTATAGTCTGTGAGCCTAGTCTCTGACCCTCCTCTTCCCATGATCTGCCAATTGACTATCCTGGGGTTGCTGATCAGCCATTTTCTCTTTGTCTACTATAACCTCCAATGTATCTACTATAACCTCCAACGTGTCTACTATAACCTCCAACGTGTCTACTATAACCAACCTCCAACGTGTCTACTATAACCTCCAACGTGTCTACTATAACCTCCGACGTGTCTACTATAACCAACCTCCAACGTGTCTACTATAACCTCCAACGTGTCTACTATAACCAACCTCCAACGTGTCTACTATAACCTCCAACGTGTCTACTATAACCTCCGACGTGTCTACTATAACCTCCAACGTGTCTACTATAACCAACCTCCAACGTGTCTACTATAACCTCCGACGTGTCTACTATAACCTCCGACGTGTCTACTATAACCTCCAACGTGTCTACTATAACCAACCTCCAACGTGTCTACTATAACCTCCAACATGTCTACTATAACCTCCAACGTGTCTACTATAACCAACCTCCAACGTGTCTACTATAACCTCCAACGTGGCTACTATAACCTCCGCCAATTCCCTCAGCACCCTGGGATGCATCCCATCAGGACTAGGCAACTTATCTACCTTCAGGCCCTCTAGTTTGCTCCTCACTATCTCTTTAGCGACCGTGATTTTATCGAGGTCTTCACTTCCCATTTCGTCCATACATCATTCTTTGGCATATTAGTCATATCCTCCACTATGAAGACTGACACAAAATAGATGTTCAGTGCCTCAGCCATTTTCTTATCAGCCAGCATCAATTTCCCCTTCTCGTCTTCCAAAGGACCTGCGTTGACTTTAGACACCCTCTTCCGTTTTATATATTTATAAAAACTTTTGCTATCTGTTTTTATATTTTGTGCTAATTTACTTTCAAACGTTATCTTCCCTTTCCTTATTTCTTGTTTAGTTTTTCTTTGTTGCTTTTTAAAGTTTTGCCAATCCTTCAGTCTCCCACTACTCTTTGCAGCTTTGTACACATGACCTTTTAATTTGATACTATCTTTTATTTCCTTAGTTATCCAAGGCTGGCTCTCCCCACACTTACTGTCCTTACTTTTGACTGGAATATACTTTTGTTGAGCACTGTGAAAATTCTCTTTGAAAGTATTCCACTGTTCCCCAACTGTCCTACCAAATAGCCTGTGCTCCCAATCCCCATTAGCCAACTCCTCTCTCATCTTGTTGTAGTCTCCCTTGTTCAAGCATAATACATTAGTTTTAGATCGATTTCATCCTCCATCTGTACGTGAAATTCAACCATACTATGATAACTCTTTCCAGGAGGATCCCTGAATAAACAGGCTGGAAGATGAGCAGCATAGACTAATTGGACAAAGAGTCTGCTCCTATCAAACAAACTGTATAATTTCATCAAGACAATTGAAGATGGTTTAAAAAATTCACTATTGTTTTTGATATGGATATACAGTGGTCAAAATTTCTGTTACTGTGGATAGCTAAGCGAGTAAAAGATGACCTGATTTCCAGAAGGCATAAAGTTAAAGATGACACATTTCTTTAATATCTTAAGCAAGATTACTTATTTATTTCCATCTTTTACAGTTTCAAAATAACAAAAAAGGAAAAGGGTTTGAAGCAAAAGTTTGGGCACCCTGCATGGTCAGTGCTTAGTAACATCGCCTTTGGCAAGTATCACAGCTTATAAGCGCTTTCTGTAGCCAGTTAAGAGTCTTTCATTTCTTGTTTGGGGGATTTTCACCCATTCTTTCCTGCAAAAGGCTTCTAGTTCTGTGAGATTCTTGGGCCATCTTGCATGCAGTGCTCTTTTGAGGTCTATCCACGGATTTTCGATGACGTTTAGGTTGGGGGACTGTGAGGGCCATGGCAAAACCTTCAGCTTGCGCCTCTTGAGGTAGTCCATTGTGGATTTTGAGGTGTGTTTAGGGTTATTATCCTGTTGTAGAAGCCATCCTCTTTGTATCTTCAGCTTTTTTACAGACAGTGTGATGTTTGCTTCCAGAATTTGCTGGTATTTAATTGAATTCATTCTTCCCTCTACCAGTGAAATGTTCCCCGTGCCACTGGCTGCAACACAAGCCCAAAGCATGATCGATCCAACCCCTGTGCTTAACAGTTGGAGAGTTGTTCTTTTCATGAAATTCTGCACCCTTTTTTCTCCAAACATAGTTTGCTGATTGCGGCCAAAAAGTTCTATTTTAACTTCATCAGTCCACAGGACTTCTTTCCAAAATACATCAGGCTTGTTTAGATGTTCCTTTGCAAACTTCTGACACTGAATGTTGTGGTGAGGATGCAGTAAAGGTTTTCTTCTGATGACTCTTCCGTGAAGGTCATATTTGTGCAGGTGTCGCTGCATAGTAGAGCAGTGCTCCACCACTCCAGAGTCTGCTAAATCTTCCTAAAGTTCTTTTGCAGTCAAAAGGGGGTTTTGATTTGCCTTTCTAGCAATCCTACAAGCAGTTCTCTCAGAAAGTTTTCTTGGTCTTCCAGAACTCGTCTTGACCTCCACTGTTCTTGTTAGCTGCCATTTCTTAATTATATTACGAACTGAGGAAACGGTTACCTGAAAACACTTTGCTATCTTCTTATAGCCTTCTCCTGCTTTGTGGGCATCATTTATTTTAATTTTCAGAGTGCTAGGCAGCTGCTTAGAGGAGCCCATAGCTGCTGATTGTTGGGACAAGGTTTGAGAAGTCAGGGTATTTATAAAGCTTTGAAATTTGCATCACCTGGCCTTTCCTAATGATGACTGTGAACAAGCCATAGCCCTAACAAGCTAATTAAGGTCTGAGACCTTGGTAAAAGTTATCTGAGAGCTCAAATCTCTTGGGGTGCCCAAACTATTTCATGGTGCTCCTTTCCTTTTTTCACTCTAAAATTGTACAAAATGAAAATAATACACTAATCTTGCTTAAAATGTTGAAAAGAATGTTTCATCTTTAACTGTATGACTTTTGGAGATCAGTTCATCTTCTACTCACCTAACTATTCACAGTAACAGAAATTTTGAACAGGGGTGCCCAAACCTTTGCATGCCACTGTACACTCATTGGCCACATTGTCAGGTGCAGGAGTGTAACCTGATATGGTCTCCTGCTGCTGTGGTCCACCGACTTCAAGGTTCGACATGTTGTATATTCGGAGATGCTCTTCTGCACACCACTGTTGTAACGCACGGTTAGGTGAGTTAATGTCACCTTCCTGTCAGCTTGAACCAGGCTGGCCATTCTCCTCTGATCTCTCTCATTAGCAAAGTATTTTTGGCCACATAACTGCCACTCATTGGATGTTTTCTTGTTTTTATGCCTTTCTCATGTAAACTCTAGAGTCTGTTGTGTGTGAAAATCTCAGAAGGTCAACAGTTTCTGAGACACTCAAACCACCCTGTCTGGCACCAACAATCGTCCCACGGTCGAAGTAATTTGGATCACAAGTGCGATGAATTCACGCTGGGTTCTGACTTAATTATTAAATGGTTTGTGTTTTATTTGTGGATGAGACTGCCACTCATATTTGCCACTCAGAGACACCGCAAGTGACTGGGTCATATGTAGAGGGTCTGCTTTGTTCGTACCCCTGAGAGTAGCAGTGGGGTCTGAATGGGTGAGAGCTGGGTGTGGTGAGGTGTGAAACTCCCATCCTCCAAACATCCTGTCAGATGTCTGAGCTCGGCGAACACCTTCTGTGAAAGCTGTAATTGATCTTAATGGTTTTAATATATTCCCTGCTTTCAGAGACAAAATAAGATAGTCTGTCCTGATTTTGTTCAATCTTGCCCACAATTTGCTATACTGAGATGGTTGAGTTCAAGGTATCATTCTTGTGTCCATCTTGTAAGGCCTAGCAGTCCTGTATCAGAAATTACGTCTCATCAGGAGGAACCTGAGGCCTTTCTGCCCCTCAGAATCAGAATCTGAGTGTGTGCCTTCAGGCTTCTGTACCTCCTTTCTGATGGCAGCAATGACAACAAGGCCACTAACTTCCAATCGCCTGATCCTCTTCGAAGCCTATAGGCTGATGACATCACCATTTTGAAAGGACTTTGAAGCACTTTTTAAAGATTGTGATAATCATAAACAGTACAGCACAGTATCAGCCCTTTGGCTTATGATGTTTGGCTGACCTATATAAACTTACTCCATGATCAGCCTAACCCTTCCTTTCTGCACAGTCTATCGACCTTCATTTTTCCTACATCCATGTGCCTATCTCTTAAATCATCAGTCTTGTATCAAACTTTACTATCACCCCTGGCAGTGAGTTCCAGTCACCCACCACTCTTTGTTTAAAGAACGACCCCTGATATCTCCCCTAAACCTTCCTCCACTCAAATTAAACAGATATCCTCTCCTATTGGCTCCTGTTGCCCTGGGTAAAAAGGATGCTGGTGGTCCACTTTATCTTATAATTTCATATACCTCTGTCACGTGACCGCTCATCCTCCTCCACTCCAAAGAGAAAAGCCCTAGCTTGCTCAACCTTTCCTCATAAGACATTTTCTCTAATTCAGGCAGCGTTGTGGTAAATGTCCTCTGCACCCTCTCTAAAGATTCCTATACTGAGACGACAAAACCTGAACACAATACCCTAAACGTGGTCTAACCAGAGTTCAACTGAGCTGCAGCACAGACTCACTGCTTTTGAATTCAATCCCTTGACTAAAGAGCAATAACACATCGTAGACCTTCTTAATAACTTGTGTGGCAACATCTGAGGGATCTATGAAATTGGACACTAAATCCCTCTGTTTCTTCATACTGCAAAGAATCCTGGCATTAACCTTGTACTCCATCTTTAAGTTCAATCTTCTAAAATCTTTCACTTCACACTTTTCCGATTAAACTCCATCTGCCAATTCACCATCCAGCTATCCAGCTCCACATCCTGTTGAACCCTTTGATGATGTTTTGCACTATCCATAACACTGCAATTCTTTGTGTTATCTGTAAAAGGAGACGAAGTATAGACATATAAAAAGTTAAATTAAACAATGAAAATGATTCAAGATGAACAAATAAAGATTTTTTTTCCAAAGGCCTTAAGTAATAATTGTTGTACATTTAATATTTCAGCAATATTTGAATAATATTATAGCTATGTTGTTTAATTAAGCATTCTTTGTTTAAATAATTTATTTGGGTTATGTGTAAAAGTATATGAATGGCATGCATCAGTACACCACCATGTAATATGTGCATGTCTCGCTAAAAGTAAAAACAAACTTTATACGCGTCTCACAGGCTCCCTTGTTTTTCTTTCAATTAGTTTTATGACAAAATATAACAATGGTGATGGCAAAGATTTATAATGAACTCATGATTACCAGCCTGTTGAAGTGCAGCACTTTTTTTCTTTGCAAAGGGAGAAGAGATGTTCAGTTTAAAAAGAAGTACAATGAGAAGTTCCAGTTAAAGAAAAAGTGCAGCATATGGGTTCTTCAGACAAGGAAAGCAGGTTGAGTTAATAAAAAGGTAGAAAAGGGTGACATTTATAGGTTCATAAATGTGAGTACCAGGTGATAATAATAATACTTAAAAAAGCAGATATAGCTGTCTATATTGGGAGGATAGATACTTATGATTACACAACAGATAAATGGATTATGTATACTGAACAAATTAAACAGTATTTTGAAGCAAATTAAATAGCCAATGAAAAGCAAGTGTCAGTTTTGCTGAGTGCATTGGATGGAAAGGAATACAGTTTGCTTAGAGTTTGACTGCTCTGACCAAACCTGCCGAAATGAACTTTGCTGAGATAGTGAAAGTAATGTGCGAACTAGAACCAAAGCCATTGTTGATTGCAGAACACATTTGATTTCATAAGCAGAATCAAAAGGAAGCGGAATCCATTTCAGCATACTTGGCCAAGTTAAACCGATTGTCTGAGTATTATTAGTTCAGTGATGGGCTAAATAATGCATGCAGAGAACATTTAATTTGTGGAATCTTGCAAAAAAGTATTCAAAAATGGCTCGTAACTGAAGCATAACTCACATTTAAAAGAGCAATTGAAATCAATGAATCAATGGAAACAGCAGACAGAGATGTGATTGAGTTGCAGTTAAGAATGAAAATGATCCTGAACAAAATTACAGTGTTTGAAAAGAAACTGGCTGACTGAATAAATGATGTTACTGTTGTTGCAAGGGCTCATATGCGCTCGACAATGTAGGTTTAAAGGTAAATATTGCAGAAAATGTAACAAAATAGGACACATACAAAGAGCATGTTAGGCAGACAAATATAAATGCACAGGGAAAGAAAAGATAAAAAGTCAAGTTGCAGTTTCAAAAAGAGCACTAATCTACATGCTGTTGATGAAAAATCTGATAATGATGCATATGACATAGGACCCGGGTAGCCTTGAGATTTACAATATGAAAAGTAACAATAGACAAGTAGAATGGCTTACAGAGATACTTAAATTATTCTTAGTGACAGGTGAGGTCCTGGAAGATTGGAGGATAGCCAATGTTGTTCTGCTGTTTAAAAATAAACTAGGGAGTTATAGGCCAGTGAGCCTGACATCAGTAGTGCAGAATTTATTGGAAGGTATTCTAAGGGACCAGATATATGAGTATTCTGTAGACGTGGACTGACTAAGGATAGTCAGCATAGCTTGTGTGTTGTAGGTCATGTCTAACCAATCTTATAAAGCTTTTCATGGAAGTTACAATGAATGTTGATTTAGGCAAGGCAGTGCATGTTCTCTACATGGACTTTAGCAAGGCATTTGACAAGGCCCCGCATAGGAGGTTGGTCAGGAAGGTTCAGTCACTCAACATTCAAGATAGGCTAGTAAATTAAATGAGACACTGGCTTTGTGGAAGAAGCCAGAGTGTGGTAGTAGATGGTTGCCTCTCTGATTGGAGGCCTGTGATTAGTGGTAAGCCACAGAGATCGGTGCTGGGTCCATTCTCCTTTGTCATCTAGATCAATGATCTGCGTGATAATGTGGTTAACTGGATGTGCGGATGACACCAAGATTTCGTGTGTAATGGACAGTGAGGAAGACTATTGTGGCTTGCAGTGGGATCTGGACCACCTGGAAAAATGGGCTGAAAAATAGCAGATAGAATTTAATGGAGATAAGTGCAAGGTGCTGCAATTCGGCAGGACCAACCAGAGTAGGTCTTACACAGCAAGTCGCACGGCACCAAGGAATGCAGTAGAATGAAGGAATCTGGGAATACAGGTCCATAATTCGTTGAAAGTGGTGTCACAGGTAGATAGAGTTGTAAAGAAAGCTTTTGACACAGGGGCCTTCATTAATCAAAGTATTGAGCACAGGAGATGGGATGTTATGTTGAAGTTGTATAAGACATTGTTGAGGCCTAATTTGGAGTATTGTGTGCAGTTTGGTCACCTACCTACAGGAAAGATGAAAATAAGGCTGTAAGGGTACAGAGAAAATTTACAAGGCTGTTGCTGGTCTGGAGTACCTGAGTTACTTGGAAAGATTGAATAGGTTAGGACTTCTTTAGGACTTCTTTATTCCTTGAAGTGTACAAGATTGACAAGTGATTTGATAGAGGTATACAAATTATAAGAGGTATAGTTAAGATAAATACAAACAGGATATTTCCATTGAGGTTAGGTGAGACTGCAACTAGAAGTCATGGGTTAAGGGTCAAATGTGAAAAGTTTAAGGGGAACAGGAGGAGAAACAACTTCTCTCAGAGGGTCATGAGAGTGTGGAACAAGCTGCCAGCACCACTGGTGCATGCCGTCTCTATTTTATCATTTAAGGGAAGTTTGGATAGGTACATGAATGCCAGGGGTACTGACGGCAATGGACTCAGTGCAGGTCAATGGGAGTAGGCAGTTTAAATGACTCAGCATGAAATAGATGGGCCAAAGGGCCTGTTTCTGTGCTGTACTTTTCTATGACTCCATGGCCAGAAGTGAACAATAAATTAATTAAAATGGAATTGGACACTGGCTTGGCTATTTCAGGCATTTCACAAAGTGAATTTGAACGGCTTTTCAAAAATTTATTCATTTATTTATTTGTTGACATTCAGCATGGAGTAGGCCTTTCCAACTCTTTGAGCCACACCGCCTAGCAATCCCCCAATTTAATCCTAGCCTAATCATGGAACACTTTACAATGATCAATTAACCCATCAACTGGTATGTTTTTGGACTGTTGGTGGAAACTTGATTAGAGATCCAGTCATCATTTGCATGTCATTCCCCTGCAAGTGAGTCAACTGGAAGGAAATTAAGAAAGGAGTTGGATGATGCCACAGCAGTGTTCATAGATGACACTGGGAAAGTCAAACATATCGAGGATAAATGAGTTAAATGAAAATGCCACAACCAAGTTTTACAAAGCCTGTTCAGTTCCTTATAACATCAGTGATAAAGTAGCCAGTAAGCTAGATTGCATGGAGACTGAAAGAATTCTTTCCAACGGTGAGTGGAGCCCACCAGGGGCAACGCCAATGGTCCCAATAGCCAAGAAGAAAGAGTCTGTCAGGATCTGTAGTGATTTTAAGGTCGCCATCAATCCAGTACTGTAAGTAGAACAATACCCTCTGCCTAGGATAGAGGATATCTTTGTAAATCTTTCTGGAGAGAAACACTTCAGCAAAGTGAACTTAGCTAAGTCCTGAGGCCTTCCTACGGATGGAGATGGAAGAGGAGTCCAAAGTGTTTCTCACCATGAACACTCACAAAGCGCTTCATCGCCATAATAGGCTTATTTTTGGAGTAGCTTCTGCATCAGCACTCTGGCAGAAAGCCATGGACCAGATGCTGTAAGGCTGCCCAGGCACTCAGTCTTACTTGGATGACAAGGAACATCTGTAAAATCTTAAGACAGCGTTAATGTGATGAGAGAATAATTGGCTCGGAGCATGAGGCAACAATCATGAATTCTTTAAACTAAACATCACTTACTGTGGTCACACCATTGATACACAAGCGTTACACAAGTGTGCTGCAAAATATTCAAGCAGTGATGTTAGTCACGGACAAATTGTCCAGAACTATACAATCGTGAATACGTTCAGCTTTACTTAAGTGTCTTTGGGAGAAGGGATTGTGTCCACTTCAGTAAAATATTTTCTCATGTCATTATTTGTCTGAACATTCAACAACAAGAAACTGCCGGCAGTTGCAGCTTTTTTTTTGATTTGAGTGTATCCCAATATGCTTCACAATTAATGAGGTAATTTTAAGGTTTAGCCATATTGGCTTGCCATTGAAATCTGGCAGTAAGTATATTCCCAGCTTGGTCCCACTGACAGAAATGAGATAATGGCAATTAGTCCTGTGGTGTAATGTTTAGAACTCTCCTGCTGTTCTTTGAAATAGTACCATAGACCTTTTGTATGAAGGAGAAGGCTGGGTACTCTCAATCAGCACTGCGCTGACATCCATGCAGAAGGGATATGACAAGGAACAACAAAAAGATCGCTGGAAGAAATCAGCAGGCCGAATAGAAATTGGGGAGTCAAAAGTTGTGTCAATGTTTTGGCTGAGACCTTAGATCAGGAAGGTGAGTGAGAAGAGGAAGGATTTCCAGTATGTATAGTGTGAGGTAGAGTGGGATAGAGGCTGGTAAATGGAACTGGGGGTGAGGCTGGGGGGGAATGATGGGCAGATGGAACCAAGTGGAGGTGGGTAAGGTGAACAAACGAAGAAAACCAGGTGGATAGGTGAGAGCATGAGAGATAATGACACTGAGGATATGAATTACCTGAAGTTAAAAAAATCAGTGTTGATACCATTGAGGTGCAAGCTATAAAAGTGGAATATGAAATAAAAAGAAACAAAGGTCCAGAGGAATTCAATGGGTCAGGCAGCATATGTCCAGGGAAATGGACAGAGGACAATTTAGGTTGAAACCTTCCATCTGCCCATCACCCCTCCTCACCTAAATTCACTTATCACCAGCCAGCTCTTGCTCCAACTCTTCTTTAAACTATCTACCTCCCCTCTATCCTTTATTCCAGATAATGGGTCTCAGCTGAAAATATTAATTGTCCACTGGCCTCCACAAACACTGCCTGACCTACTGAGTTCCTGCAGCAGGTAGACTTTAGCTCCACATTTCAGCATCTGCAGAATCTTCTGTCACTGGAACGTGAGGTGTTCTTCCAATGTACTGTGTGTTCTTCCCTCTGTAGCAATGGAGAGGGCTGGGGCATACACGCTTTTGTGGGAGGTGTTAGGAGAGTTAGGGTGACATGGAACAAAATGCGTGACACCAAATCAGGATAAGGAAATTGATGCTACTGCTGATGAGTTGTATTCATGTATATGGTCTGTGTTACTATGCTGAAATAACTTACTTTATTACAGAAAATAACGTGTTTGAATCCCCGAGCCAATTTTTATTGATTATCAGAAGTAGAAATTCACAATCCCAAAGGGATGGAGTCCAGATATATTAACATGAACTTTGTGGTGTTAACATTCATTAGTGATTTTGTTCCAAAATGAAAAGAAGTGTTCATCAGTGAATGACTGAAAGCCGATCAAATCAACAATGCAGTATATTGAGTGGTATTGTGGAAACTAAGAAATTATACTGGAAGTACAGGGTCAATTAAATCATGCTGTTTGGGGCAAAAGCATAAATAATCATCTATTGGTGAAGACACTCTATTGGGAAAAATGCTTTTTTCAAAAAGAAAAAATACCAAGTAAAAAGTGTAGTCTTCTGAATAATCACTTTGCCTCCAAATTTAACTATTTTAATGATCTCCTGACAGCTCCCTTTTTAGTGGCATGTCATGCTTTAACTGGTACTGTCTTTCACTCACTTGTTTACATTAGATTAGCAATGGTGAAACTCAAAAACCCTTCATCTTCTTGTCAATGTCCATTATGCCTTCCCCCACTGTTTCTGCAACCTGTCAGTGATACAACTCTCATTTCCCCTAGTTTTAAATTCCCGCACAGTCCTGTTTCCTCTGCTCCTTTTTGGGTGGTAGTGTCTTCAACTATTCAGGTCCTAGCTTCTGGAGCTCCCTGCATAAAATTTTCCACCCACTCATCACTTTAAAATGCACAGTTAATGCACAAAATTACCTGTAAGTGTAACCTTTACCATGCGACAGCTCCAGTAGAAATGCAGGAAGCAGCACCAACCATGATACATGGTGTTTTTCAACCACATTGTCCTTCTGGGCACTCTTCTCAAATTTTGCTGAGTGTTTAAACTCTAATATTCAAATCATATTTATTATCGAAGTATGTAGCAGTATACAACCCTGATATTTGTCTTTTCACAGATGGCCTGGAACTCATTCAAGGGAAAACACCAACCACTGTTGCCCCCATGTAAAAAGAATCACTTAAATAGCAAAAAGGAAAAAAAAAGCAAAAACACAGAATATAAAACACAAGATCGATAGAGTCCAGACATATTCAGTTTAGCTCTGTTCAGTTCAATCTCACCCTGTGTCATCTTCACATTTTGTTTTGCTGCATAATGACACACAAAGCCATGGTCTTAATCAACAGATCTACACAAGGCTAATCTTAGTGAAGACCGGTGTCAAGCAAACTCCATTATCATCAATATAAAAGATAACTCCGATAATATTTATATCTTCTTATGATGGTGGTTGAACTGCCAGCAACATTTCTATAAGTGGTCAAATCATGGTGATTTGTCAATATTACCATGAGGTGAGAGATAACAATGGTTCCTCGGAAAAGCTCACGTAGAAAGTACATGTAAATATGTTCATTCTGTGAAGTGGGTCAAGGTAGTACGTGAATCTCAACATACGATGGAGGAAGTCATCCATTCAGTCACTGAGTCTATGCCAGTTCCCTGGGGAATTCCAATCCCCAACTAATTTTGCCTGTAACCTGTTGTCACCACGTGATCAGCATTCACCACCCTTCCCTCTGCCCCAAACTGAACTCAAAATCCATGGACCCAAGAGACAATCTCAGAGAGAAGAAACAATGCCTTTCTATATCGTATATTGAAGGATATTAGCATTTGGGGACCGTGCAAGGCCAGTGATGTTGTGAGGATGGAACTGGACTCTCTGACGGTGGTGTCTGAAAAGAGGATGCTGTTCAAGTTGCACACCATCTTGGACAATGTCTCCCATCCACTACATAATGTACTGGGTGGGGACAGGAGTACATTCAGCCAGAGACTCATTCCACCGAGATGCAACACAGAGTGTCATAGGAAGTCATTCCTGCCTGTGGCCATCAAACTTTACAACTCCTCCCTTGGATTAGACTGCACTCGGACTATTGTGTACATTTCTGGTCACCACATTTCAGGAAGAACATGATGACTTTGGAAAGGCTGCAGAAGAGGTTCGCCAGGACGCAAACACGAGGAAATCTGCAGATGCTGGAATTTCAAGCAACACACATAAAATTTGCTGGACGAAGGGTCTTGGCCCGAAATGTTAACTGTACCATTCCAATAGATGCTGCCTGGCCTGCTGCATTCACCAGCAACTTTTATGTATGTTGCCAGGATGCAGCCTGGATTAGTGGATAGTTACTACAAGGAGAATTTGGACAAACTTAGGTTGTTTCCTCTGAAACACTGGAGGTTGAGGAGAATCCCGATAAAAGTCTATAAGATTATAAGGCATAGGATAGATGGGGTAAACAGTCAGAATCTTTTCTTTCAAGGGTAGAAATGTCAAGTATTTGAAGGGGTGGGGTAGTAGTTTTGGGGTGAGTGCTTCAACCAAATACAAAAATGGAGTTTCAGAGGTTGTTAGATGAATAGTAAATATGTAGGGAATGGAGGGATATGAATCATGTACGACAGAAGAGAATAAGTTTAATGAGGCATCATGTTTGGTGCCGACATTGTGGGCCGAAGGGCCTGTTCTATGTTCTCTGGTCTATAGTCTATGTTCTACATAATGCCTTAGGAACTTTCCAATAGAAAACCAGGTTAGGCTTTTGCATAAACTGCTGAATGGCTGAAATTATTCATTGTTTTATTTGTGTGCAACATACAGAAATACTATTTCAATAAACTTGTTCCAACATGATATTTTCTATCCTGTTGGAACAAATTTATTAGAGTAATATTTCTATATGGCTTCAGAAATCCACTGGAGGGCAGTAATAATTCATTTTTTGTTGATTACAGAGTTTATTTCTGAAATAAATCTCTGGAAGTGTGTGGAAATTTACCAGCAAGGCAATCGATGAAAGGACAAGAGAGAGAAATGGGAAAAGCTGCCCTTCTACTGAGTGGGAATAGTCACAATAGATCAACTGTCCTACAGTCTGTGCCAAGTGGGTTAATATTTTTGGTGTGTTTCCTACTGTCAAATGTACAGTGCTCAGGGTAATGCACGCACCGGCAGATATTGCAAGGTGGTTATCCCTGGGGTGGCAATAATGTTATCCCTGGGCTGCAACAATGTATCTACATTTCCTTTCCTCTCAGCTGAATCAAGACCCTAACACTGTCTCTGCCTACCACACAGATTAAAGATCAAAGTCTGTCACGAGCCTTGTGCCCCATCAGGCCAGTGCTTATGGATCAAAGAACATAGAATAATACAGCACAGTACAGGCCCTTCGGCCCACAATGTTGTGTCAACCCTCAAACCTTGCCTCCCATATAACCCCCCAACTTAAATCCCTCCATATACCTGTCTAGTAGTCTCTTAAATTTCACTAGTGTATCTACCTCCACCACTGACTCAGGCAGTGCATTCCACGCACCAACCACTCTCTGAGTAAAAAACCTTCCTCTAATATCCCCCTTGAACTTCCCACTCCTTACCTTAAAGCTATGTCCTCTTGTATTGAGCAGTGGTGCCCTGGGGAAGAGGCACTGGCTGTCCACTCTATCTATTCCACTTAATATCTTGTACACCTCTATCATGTCTCCTCTCATCCTCCTTCTCTCCAAAGAGTAAAGCCCTTGCTCCCTTAATCTCTGATCATAATGCATACTCTCTAAACCTGGCAGCATCCTGGTAAATCTCCTCCGTACCCTTTCCAATGCTTTCACATCCTTCCTGTGACCAGAACTAGATACAGTACTCCAAGTTTGGCCTAACCAGAGTTTTATAGAGCTGCATCATTACCTCGCGACTCTTAGCTCAGTCCCTCGACTTATGAAAGCTAACACCCCATAAGCTTTCTTAACTACCCTATCTACATGTGAGGCAACTTTCAGGGATCTGTGAACATGTACCCCCAGATCCCTCTGCTCCTCCACACTACCAAGTATCCTACCATTTACTTTGTACTCTGCCTTGGAGTTTGTCCTTCCAAAGTGTACCACCTCACACTTCTCTGGGTTGAACTCCATCTGCCACTTCTCAGCCCACTTCGGCATCCTATCAATGTCTCTCTGCAATCCTTGACAATCCTCTACACTATCCACAACACCACCAACCTTTGTGTCATCTGTAAACTTGCCAACCCACTCTTCTACCCCCACATCCAGGTCACTAATAAAAATCACGAAAAGTAGAGGTCCCAGAACCGATCCTTGCTGGACACCACTAGTCACAACCCTCCAATCCAAATGTACTCCCTCCACCATGACCCTCTGCTTTCTGCAGGCAAGCCAATTCTGAATCCATCTGACCAAACTTCCCTGGATCTCATGCCTTCTGACTTTCTGAATAAGCCTACCGTGTGGAACCTTGTCAAATGCCTTACTAAAATCCATGTAGATCGCATCCACTGCACTACCCTCATCTATATGCCTGGTCACCTCCTCAAAGAACTCTATCAGGCTTGTTAGACACGATCTGCCCTTCACAAAGCCATGCTGACTGTCCCTGATCAGACCATGATTCTCCAAATGCACATAGATCCTATCTCTGAGAATCTTTTCCAACAGCTTTCCCACCACAGACATAAGGCTCACTGGTCTATAATTACACAGACTATCCCTACTACCTTTTTTGAATAAGGGGACAACATTTGCCTCCCTCCAATCCTCCGGTACCATTCACGTGGACAACAAGGACATAAGGATCCTAGCCAGAGGCTCAGCAATCTCTTCCCTTGCCTCGTGGAGCAGCCTGGGGAATATTCCGTTAGGCCCCAGGGACTTATCCGTCCTAATGTATTTTAACAACTCCAACACCTCCTCTCCCTTAATATCAACATGCTGGTTTCCATGGTGTGAAGCAACTGAGAGTACGAGACTACCCCCCGGATAGGACGCCAGTCTATTGCGAGTTAACCCCCAGCATTTTTGCCAGTACCCATTCTCAGCTGGTAGACTGGAGCATTGTGTGGTTAAGTGCCTTGCTCAAGGACACACATGCTGCCTCGGCCAAGGCTCGAACCCACAACATTTAGATCGCTAGTCCAACACCCTAACCACTTGGCCAAGTGCCACACTATCACACAGATGGTTGGGGTTAATGAAGGGCTAATTCTATGAAATATACAAGTTTTTTGTATTGCTATTTAAATAGTGAATTTATAACAGAATTTTGTAATAGCTTAGCAAATAATTTGTGCACACTTCAAGTTTACCCTTTTCCCTGAACAAGGAAGGCAACACAGGACTGGGAACTTGGTCACTTTGAGCACACCAGCCTCTCCCTGCCAGAATGGAGCTTTGCTCACCACAGGTGCACTTTTCTTATCTCATCAATCAACTAAATGGGAACGTGTCAGTGATGTTGGATCAGTAACTTTTTGATTGTGCCTGCCTTCAAAGGCGTTAGCCGGCCTCCAGCTCTGGGTGGTATTTATTGACATACAGGAGCTTTGAAGAACAACTGACTGGATCCATTGTTTTCCAAAGCTAAACATCACAATACATCATCTGATAGGAGAGGAGCCATGGCTGTTGCCAAACTGGTGTTATCGCAGCAGTCAGCAAGTGTGCAGTTTCCACTGAATATTATGGTCACACAGAGAAAAAGAATATTCAAAGGATGAAATAATAGATGGATTTACCTATTACTTCTTTCCTGTAAGGGCATAAATTATGGTATAATACAAGACATAGAAAACCCATTGAACTGTTATGATTGAAGTCATATTATAAGTCTCTTCAGAATAATGTGCTGGACAAATCGCTGGGAGGCTCTTCTGCCCTCTTGTGGTGTACACACATGAATTCAAATCTTATCAGTGGTTGTGCATTTCTCAAGTACCCTTGGATAACATTGCATTTGGGTCCTAAGGGTGGGGATGATTCTTTTTAAGCACTTTATTCCTTAAAAAGGAGACCATGCAAGAAGAAGTTTCAATGTCCAGAGTTGTGCGATTCTCTACCTAAAGGGGTTGTGGAGACTGAGTTTGATAGGTGTACAGATATGTCAGCAAGAAAGGGTTATAGCATCAGCACAGGAAAGTGGGGCTAGGGTAGAAGTCAGCTAGGGTCATAATGAATGAGCAAACTTGAGAGCCAGAATGCCCATTCCTGCTTTCATTCTTAATCTTCAAAATTCAAATTAAATTTATTATCAATGTATGTATAAGCCACCATATACTATCTTGACATTCATTTTCTTGAAGGCATTAACAGAAAAACAAAGAAATACAATAGAACCAATAAAAAACCACGTACGAAAAAAGACTGCCTAACGATCGATGTGCGAAAGAAGACAAGATAGATAGAAGATAGAAACTAGATAATAGAGGATAGATGATAGATAATAGATGATAGATGATAGATAATAGATGATAGATGAATTGATAGATAGATGGATGGATAGATAGAATCATGAGTTGTAGAGTCCTTGAAAATGAGTCCATAGGTTGTGGAAACAGTGCAGAATTGAGGTGAGTGAATTTATCCACACTAGTTCAGGATCCTGATGGTTGTAGGGTAATAACTGTTCCTGAACCTGATAGTGTGGGACCTAAGGCTCCTGTATCTCCTGCGTGATGGGAGTAGCGAGAAGAATACATGTCCTGGATGGTGGGGGTCTTTGATGTTGTATGCTGCTTTCTTAATGCAGAGCTTGTTCTAGATGTGCTCAGAAGTGGGGAGGGCCTTGCCTGTGATGGACTGGGCTGTATCCATCATTTTGTCGACTTTTCTATTCTTGTGCTTCGGTGTTTCCATACTGGGCTGTGATGAGACCAAATCAGGATACTCTCCACTGTGCATCTACAGAAGTTTGTCAAAGATTTAGACAACATGCTGAATCTGCACAAACTTATAAGGAACTAGAAACACTGTTGTGCCTTCTTTATGATGGCACATATGTGCTGGTCACAGGACAGAACTGCTGATATGATAATACAGAGTACTAAGGAATTTAAAGTTACTGACATCTCCACCTCCAATCCCCTAATGAGGACTCTGTAATTTCTTGCAGTCTTGCACAGAGCAGTTGCAATACCAAATAATGATGCACCTGGATAGGATACTTTCAGTAGCGCATCTGTCGCTGTTGTTGAAAGCCACTGAGGGCATGCTGATTTCCTTTGTATTCTGGAGAAGTAGAGATGCTGATGTAAAACTGTGTAAGGTAGCAGCCAATGAAATATTCAGTGCTGAATTCCTTGACTCTGGTCTTCCATATGGAACACTGCATCCTCAATAACCATTTTGCACTATAATAGACATTTTTGCTCTAATTGTGTGTTTTTTCTTGTATACTTTTGTATAATTTATGTCTGATTTATATTTTCCTGTGGATGTTGTGTCTGTAATGCTATGTGCCTATGATGCCTCTGCAGTAAGCTCCTCGATGCACTTGTGCATAAAACAATAAACTCAACTTGGACTTACTTAATGCAAAACTGGAAAATTAAAAAAAACTGCAGTGAGGGGAGTGTGTGGGTAGGGAGTATTGTTCTGTGGATGAAATCACCGGAGAGACAGAGGTACTGGTAGATACAAAGCAGCTTCTTTATTCCACACAACGAGGTACAGACAATGCATAGACAATACTTCCTTTTGAAGTTACATACAAAACATTACACCTTCTGACTTCATCCTTTCCTCCCGACACCAACATGTCTGGGTTGGTACTCACAGCCTTTAGGAGTGCAAGTCAAATCCACAATACATTTATTTGGTATTTTACGTGCTAACATAGAGAGCAATTAATATTAATAAAATATGGATAAGGCTGTCTTCGAAACTACCTGTAAACTTCACACTTCCATCCGCAGCGTCTGGCTAGTATTCTGATAATCACAGCTTTTAGGAAATGCATTGTTGTGAACTCAATCCACAGTACTTTGTCAAACAGAAGACTGGTGACCAGAGTCATTTAAGTGTAAATGAATCATCTACCCAAAAACTCACTCTAACAGGGAGAGAAAAGCTTGGTTTGGGAATAGGCAGTATGGGTAGGGATCAGAAAGTGTATGCAGCAGGGAGAGTGTGGGCAAGGAGGGGTGTGGGCGGGGAGCAGAGTGTATGTTTGAAGAAGGGCAAGTATGGGGGCAGGTTTTAACAGAACAGTCACCAATCTGCAGCAGAATATGTTTCATCTACAACCACCACTCTGCCTTCTGTGGGCAAGTCAATTCTGAACCTACACAGACAAGTTTCCCTGGATCTCATGTCTTCTGACTTTCTGAATGAGCCTGCCATAGGGAACCTTGTCAAGTGACTTACTAAAATCCGTGTACACCACATTCACTGCTCTACCTTCATCAATGTGCTTCGTAGCATCCTGAAAGAATTCATTCAGGCTTATGGCATGAACTGCCCCTCACGAAGCCATGCTGACTATCACTAATCAGACTCTGCTTCTTCAAATGCTTATACATCCTGTCACTAGGAAGCCTCTCAACTGTTTGTCCACTACTGATGTGCTGGTCTCTAATTCTCAGGCTTATCCCTATTAACTTTCTTGAACAATATAATATTTTCCACCTTCCAAACATCTATTACTAATCCTGCAGCCAGTGAGGATGCAAAGATCATAAGCAAGGTGAAGCAATCTCTTCCCTCATTTCACATAGTAATCTGGGGTACATCCATTTTGGCCCTAGGGCTTATCTATCCTAATGCTTTATAAAAGTTCCAAGACATCAGTATGTTCCAGTATTTTAGACTGTTTCTACTGTCCTCACATTTGTGAAGGTCCCTCTCACTGGTGAATACTGAAGCAAGTATTCATTGAGGACCTCCTCTCCCTCCTCCAACTCAAGGCACATGTTTCCTCTTTTATCCCTGATCAGTCCTAACCTCACCCTAGTCATCGTACTGTTCGCCATATACATATAGAATGCCTTGAAGTTTGCCTTAATCCTACTCACCAAGGTCTTCTCATGTCCCCTTATAGCTCTCCTAGGTCCATACATCATGTCCTTGCTTCCTAAACATAAAGTAAGCTTATGTCTTTCTCTTGATTGGGTATTCCATATCTCTTGTCAACCACGGTTCCTTCACCCTACCACCCTGTGCTGCCTCAATGGGACAAACCTATTCAGAATCTGATGCAAGTGCTCCCTAACAACCTCCACATTTCCCTGAATACACTTGTTCCCAATTTACCCTACCAAGTCCCAGCCTAATAGCAACCCAACTCACTTTCCCCCAATCAGATACTTCCCCAAACCATCTGCTGCTATCCCTGTCCAAGGCTATGGTAAAAGTCAGGTTTATGTGGTCACTATCTCCAAAATGCTCACCTACAGTGACACTTGTCATCTGATCAGTTTCATTACCTAATACCAGATCAAATATGACCTCTACTCTAGACAGCCTGTCTACATATTGCGTCAGGAATTGTTCCTGGGGACACCTAACAAATTCTGTCCCATTCAATCCCTTTGCAATAAGGATGTGGCAATCAATACTCTGGAAGATTGAGTGCAAGTTCAAGTTTAATTGTCATTCAACCATACATTTTTATCCATGAATACAGCCAAATTAAGCAGTGTTACACCAGGGTCAAGGTGCAAAACAGAGTACCAACAGTCACATAGAGCACAAAGCGCATAGAAGATAGCAAGCACGTATAAGGTATCAGTAATATACAGTCATACAAAAAATTATAGCCCAAGACCCTGGGTCTAAATATGTTGCCGTAGTTTGCAGTCAAATACAATACAGCTAGTCTTCAGCCAAGTGAACACTCGGGGGCAGCACCGACCCATGACAACAACAGTTATTTTTGGCACCTTTCCCAAAATCTGCTTCCTGATCTGCTCCTCGGTGTCTCTGTGGCTATGGGGCATCTATAGAATATAAATTACTCCATTCCCATTTCTGATTTCCACCGACACTGATCCTTCCATGAGAAACTCCCTTTCTGCAGCTGTGATATTATCCCTGATTAGCAATGCCACTTCACATCCTCTTTTACCTCCCCCCGTCCCTTCTGAAACATCTAATCCACACAACATTCCAGCAGCCATTCACGCTCCTCTGACAGCCAAGTCTTTGCATTAGCCACAAAGCTGAAGTTCCATATAGATTCATCCTCGACATTCATTACTTGTTTCCGATATTTGCATTAAAATAGGCACACTTCAACCCATCCAGCATATTGCTATCCTGTCAAATGCACTACCTTTCCTCATGATCTCTCTACATGCCGCATCAAGCTTTACACCAACTACCCGTCTTCTGACTTATCACTCTTGTTCCTAGCCCCTGCCACATTAGTTTAAACCCTTTCTAGCAAACCTGCTCACAAGGTTATGGATCTGTCTCAAGATCTAAGTGGAACCCATCCTTTTTGTTTAGGTCATGCATTCCTCAGAAGAGATCTCAGTGATCCACAAATCTGAAGCCTTTCCCCCTTGCACTAATTCTTCAGCCTTGCATTCAACTGCCTATACTATTCTTACCCTCATAGGTGGAAATCCAGTAATTACTACCTTTGAGGTCCTACCTAGCTCCCTATTTTGTGGGAGTGACATTTGATGTGGGGCCAGTCAGGACATTTTGCGCATTGAGATAGCAAGGAGCCATGGCAGGTTCATTGTGGGAACAACATTTCAACAAAATGTGCAGGGACAGTGAGGTGTTAAGTGTGGCTGAGATTGAGGGGTAATTAGGCATTTGGCAAGTGCCAATTAAAAGGTTTAAACAGTGTGGCCATATTGGAGTGGCCACTGTGTGAGTGGGCCAATGTTAGAATGGAGGGTTTGAGGCTTCAGCTCAGAGAGATGAAGGCTAAGGTAAGTGTTGGGTGGGTTCTCTTTAGTTGTCTATTAACGTACTATATAGGTAGTAGGTAGGGCAGTGAGAATGAGTCCCGTGCTAGAGGTGTGCACTTCATGTCAGATGTGGGAATTCTGGGAGACCTCCAGTCTCCCTGATAACTAAATCTTTGTGAAGTGCATTTAGATGCAACTCCTTACAGATCATATTAAGGAACTGTATGGCTCATGTGGGAGAATGAGAAGGTGATAGATAAGATTAACAGAGAGGTCGTCATGGCTGAGTTGCAGGAGGAATTAGCTGGGTGCCTGTCAGATGAGGGAAAGGAAATGACAGTGCAGCCTACCCCTGTGGCCATTCCCTCAATGATAAGTACATTGCTTTGGACACTGTTGAAGGGAACCACCTACCAGGGGAAAGCCAAAATGACCAGGTCTTTGGCACTGAGTTAGTCAGCGGTTCAGAAAGAAGGAGAAGAGGAGTGTAGTGGTGGTAGGGGATTAAATAGTTAGAGGAATAGACAGGAGATTCGGTGAATGTAAATGAGAAACCCAGATGGTATGTTGCTTCCTACCAGGGTCAGTGATGTCCCAGAGCAGTGCTGATGACATTAGAACTATTGTACCCAGGTTTGCATCTTGTGCATGAGGTATCAGTGTTCTGAACAGAGTTCAGAGGAATGAGAGGCAGCCTCCTTAAAACAACAGTGGTTCTAGAGACAATGGACAGACTGGGTGTTAAGAGGATGCTATCCAGAGGCAGGAATGTCATTTTGGAATAAGTGTTCAGGGATTTAAGACAGTTATGAGAAGGAATTTCTTCAGTAACCTCGTAACCTCATGAATTTCTCCAGTAAGGTCATTATATTCAGACTGGCTGATTGTGAACTATAACAGTTTCAAGGAGACTGGGAAGAGAGCAAGGAATTAGTGTTGAAGCCAAGAATGGATCAGCTATGATATCATTGATGTCAGAGCAGGCTCAAGGGCCTGGCTGGGCCCCCCCCCCCCCCGCCAGTTCCAGTTTCTTAGGCATCACATTTGTTTGAGGGGCAACAGAAAATGCCTAAGTGTTTCCTGGATCTTTCTGTTTCTTAAGTTCCATTCAAACTGATTCTCCATCTTGATTTTCTGAACTAATAATATCTCTCCATTACCTTTGTCCTATCCTTTATTATCTGGACAAACTTTTATCCTGGAATATTTAACTCCCAGCCTTGGTCACATCGTAGCCATGTCTCTGTATTACTGGCTATCCAACAGATAGAGCACCTCACCGTCTCACAGCTCCAGCAACCTGTGACCAGTGCTGAACTCTGACAGTCTTCACATTTTTCCTGTGGCCATGTGGATTTCCTCCAAGTGCTCAGTTTTTCCTTCACATCCCAAAGATAGGCAGGCAAATTAATTGGTTGCTGTGAACTACTCCTTTGTGAAGGTTTGTGGCAAAGGAATAAAAGAATAGAAGCTGTTGGGTCTGCAAGAGACACAGTGAGTTTCAGGTTTATGGGGAGATCGGAAGAGGAGAACTGGATTGATGGGAACTGGCATGAAGGCAATAGACCCATGATATATGAACTCCTTCTATGTCATGAGCATTGAACAAAATTGAACTTATTTATCTCTATATGTGCTATTAATTGGTTTACATTGTTACAAATGCTGCACATCCAGTTTTGTCTTTGACCTTTGCTTGAGTCTGCCTGTCATGAGCCCTGCGGGGCTATGCACCTGTTTCCTCCCACAGTTTATTTAAAGCATTATCTACAAGGTGTTCACTTCATTGGGATATTTAAATTCAGTTAATTAAATAAATCTGGAATTAAAGGATTATATCTGCGATGGAGACCATGAAAGTACTTGATGTAGACGTTGTAGATAACGTAGTCGGTTAACTCTGCTGTCTTTGCACACTATATTCTACCAGGGGTGATTGAAAAGTTTGTCGCCCAAGGTAGAGGGAGTCAATTTTAGAAAACTTAGCACATTTATTTTTCAACATAGTCCCCTCCTCATCAGGGGTGATTGATAAGTTTGTGGCCTAAGGTAGAAGGAGATGAGTTATTAACTTCAAACTTTCTGCATAATTACTCAAAGAGTTGAACTGCACGTGCATGTAACGAGAGCTGTATAACATCTCCTTCTATCTTAGGCCACAAACTTATCAATCACCCCTGCTGTGGACACTTTCTGGAGGTCCAAGATCCGCATACTCCATGACCGCTGGGCTAAAAGTGTGTAAATGTAGGAGGGGACTATGTTGAAAAATAAATGTGCTAGGTTTTCTAAAATTGACTCCTACCTTAGGCCCCAAACTTATCAATCAACACTCGTATTAGTGAATTCAAGCACCTAGCAATTAAATTGACTTTTAACTATTCTCTGCAATGGGCAAGAAAGTCAATCAACTCAGGACAATTAGGGAGGAGAATAAATGTTGGACAGGCCACAACATAGAAAATAATTTTCTGACTGTCTTCTCTTGCCTAGCTGTTCAGAGAGCTCTCCTGACTGGGAGATGTGAAGGTCACTTATATACTCTCTTGGATAAACAGGGTTGTTTTGCAGACAAACAGAGGGGCTTTATTCCTGAATCAATATCACCAATACCAATTAGCTGATTGTCAGCACTTTATTGTTTATGAGAGCATGTGGCTGCAAATTGACTGCTCTGTTTCTTGCACCCCAACATAAAATATTTGATTTGCTGGAAGGAAGTGAGGGCATTGAAAAGAATCATGTATAGGTAAGAGAAAAAGGGAAAAGGGGAAAGAATGGAGGGAACCAACTGGGAGGGAGGAATGGAGGGATCAAGGAGAGAGAGAGGGAGGCAGAAAAAGACAGAGAGGAAGAAGTGGAAGAGAAGGGGAGAAAGGGAGAGAGAGGAGAAGGAGAGAGAGAGAAGGGGAGGGAACAGAGCAAGAGACAGAAAGAGGAGGAAGGGAAGAGGAAAGAGACAAAGGGGAGACGAGGGAGGGAAAAGGAATAAGAGAGGTGGGAAGGTAAGAAAGGAGACAGAAAAGGGAGGAAAGGAAAGAGTGTAAGTCCTTTCTTAATTTGCAAAGGAGAAATGCTGTTCTTCCTGAAACATTGAATGACAATAACATTGAAATTAAATTCAGCTGAGACACTGATTAGACACAACAGGACTAAAGAGAAGCTGGATGGTCATGCCGCACGTACATAGGCCCATTGGTCCATATTGTCTGTGCGGGTCATCAAATTCCTGTCTACCAGAACCACATTTAGCAGAACTCAGTTATAGCCTCTAAAGCCTTAGCAGTTCAAGTGGAATTTCAGATGCTTCTTTAATGTTATGGAAGTACCTCCTCCCTCACCCTCTCAGGTAGTGTGGTTCGAATTGTTACTGTCTTCTGGGTGGTCTTGTTGCTCAGGTTTCAGCCAATGTAGTGGTTAGTGACAATGAGATGTTACTTCCTGGAGTAAACTGGTGTCAGCCGTCAGACCAAGGTACACTACTCACTGCAGGAAGATGCATTTGCTTCACTTCATTTTCACACTGTGCTTGTGTAATCTCCTGAAAACTTTATCCAAAATAAGAAGACTTTCTTCTTGTAAGTTCACAGCAATCAACAGACCATCATGGTTACGTAGGCAATAGAAATCTACAGCACATTACAGGCCCTTCGGCCCTCAATGTTGTGCCGACCATGTAAGTGAAGCACCTTCAATAACTCCAAAAGACTGAGGTTGGGTAAAATACTGAAAGGCTTTTATTCGCTGTACAATACGACCTCCATGCTGAATGTTTGCCCCGGACTGAGGGGGAGGGGCAAGGCGAAATCACCTATATTCAGGGACCTGTGGGAGGAGCCACAGGGGCAGTCAGCAGAGGGGCGTGTCCAGACAGTAACCCAGTTACAACATATATATGGTTTACCACAGTACCCTACTTTGCAAACCGCCTAGAATTTCCCTACCTCATCGCTCTCGATTTTTCTAAGCTTCACGTACCTATCTAAGTGACCCTTAAAAGACCCTATTGTAGCCACATCTACCACCTTCACTGGCAGTGCATTCCATACACCCACCATTCTCTGTGTGAAAAACGTATCTCTGACATCCCCCATGTACCTACTTCCAAGCACCTTAAAACTATGCCCACTCATGTAAACCATTTCAGCCCTGGGAAAAGGCCTCTAGCTATCCACACAATCAATGCCCCTTGTCATCTTATACACCTCTATCAGGTCACCTCTCATCCTCCGTTGCTCCAAGGAGAAAAGGCCAAGTTCACTCAACCTATTCTCATAAGGCAATGGTCTACTTCCTGCAGGACTTTCTTCAACCTGATATGGAAAATTTGGAAGCAGGTGTTGATTCTATGACGTAATTAAAGCTCCACACAGGGCTCTTTGTGAAATCTAATGGTCTTGTACAACTGATTCTATTTGTTGACATTTAATTATATACTTGTATAAAACTGAAAGTCTTACATGCTGTTTGAGAAGCAGGCACATTAGTTGACTTCACTGTCTAATAGGAAAACAATGTATAAATGAACATCAAAATGGAAAGAAAACAGCATTGTTCATCCTGAAGATACAATACATTTGCGATCTACAAAATGTATTGCAATAATTGTAGAGGTCTCTCCAAACCTCACCCCTTCAATGCAGGCAGAACATAATACAGATGCCAAAATGTGGTGCACAAACCATTCTGTTGTAGGAACTCAGTATCTGGGACACTGGACTTATAAAAAAAATATATCATTTCAAGTGTATTTTTCTTTAATTTATTTCCTTGCTGACTTCCACCATTCCTTCTTCTCCTGCAACTCCTCTCTCACCCTCTCATTCCTCCTTTTTCTGTCCACTCTTATCCCTTCATTTCTGCCTCTATCTACCTCACCTTCCTTCTCACTTTGTCCTCTTTGTTTCTTTCTCTCATGCCATCCTCTCCTTTCCCCTCTCACACCTCTATCTGCTTCCCCTCCTTTTTGAACCCTCCCTTCCTTCTCCTCTCAGTTATTCCTACTTTTCCTTCCTCTTCTTTTTTTATCTCTCTCCTTCCTCTTCCCCTCCACTCTCTTCCCTCTCTCCAGCCCTCCCTTCTTGACCTCCTTTGCCCTGTCTTATGCTCCCTCTCTGTGTCCAACTCCATCTCCTCTCTGCCTTATTGCATTCTTTCCCGTCTCTTTCCTGTTCTCTCTTTCCCTTCCTCCCTCTTCCATCTCCCTCCTCTTTCCTACCTTCCCATTCTCTCATTCTCTCATTCCCTTTCCCTCCCTTTACTATTTCCCTCATCTTCTCCTTTGTCTCTCATGTTCTGCTCTCTGCCTCATTCCTCCCTCCCTTCTCCCTCCCCCTTTCCTCTTTCCCTCCTTTCTCTCTCCCTCCCTCTCTCCCCTTCTTTTCCACTTGTTCTTCTGTCTGTCCTTTCATGCCTCCCTCTCACCCTCTGTAATCTCTCCATCTCTTCTTCCTGGCTGCTTCCTCCATTCTTCCCTCTTTTCCCTTTTTCTCTCCTTCTCTCCTCTGCTCTTTCACATTTCTCCATCTCTCTCCCTTTCCTTTATCCCTCGCCTTCTCCTACTCCCTATCGCCCTTCCACTCCCTCTCTTCTCTTCCCTTCCTTTCCAACTTTGTCTCGGTGAAGCATAGCCACTCTTTTCTGACTGACTTAAAGAGCCACATTAATATGGATCAGCAGTGTGGTAGAAAAAATTCCTTCAGCAGAGGAGGGGAGAACAGCTTTATTAAATACCACTTAATTTCAAATTAAATTACTGCCAGCAAACAGACAGTGGTGGATTGACTGTAACTTGCAGTGCGGCGGCTGTTTATAATCTGACAAACTGCCACATGAAGCTGTGATTGCCCACGATTAATAGGTTTGTATAAGGGACACTTCTAATAGTGGAATGAGTGAAAATCCCGAGAAATCTATCTGACAGATCTGTAAAAAAAAATTGTAACATCAACACCTTAAGTTTTCATGGCAAAGCACCAGGCTGTCATGTCCCCAGCATGTGTGGAGCACTTTCAGATCTGTCTTCGCGCTGCGTTGAGGGTGAGTGGGAAATGGGATTTGAAGAATCAGACCTGTCATCTACTCAGGGCAGCCTGTGATTCTATGGAAACAATGTCAGATTTACTTTGGATCAGATTGAGTCACTGGCATAAATAAGAAATGTAGTGAAATAGGTGTTTTGGAGCCATTAATGTGCTAAGTGTTTAATGGGAATAATTTACATTTCCCTTTTATGGAGGTAACTCAATTTTAATGACACCTGAATAGAATAGGGTATGTTTATTTATCATAATCCTTGTAATAGAAACAAGAATAACCCTAAATCAATGAGCAATTTCTTCAATATTCTCTAACTTGACTGCGTAGCAATTTGAATGTTATCAAAAATATTGTGTATTATTTTGAGTCTATTTTATTCGTTGAGTGGGAATTTGTCTGAAGGAATGGCATTTGTAATAAAGAGAAGCAGCTTGTGAAGCTCATTCATTATTACCCGCTTCTGAAAATGCCAAAAATGTATTCAGTACGAGGCAATTAAATAAGCTTGAGAGTAATTTATGAGAAGGAACTGAAGCAGCTCGCAAGGTTGAAGGAGCCATTTTTATACTCTGTATTGACAATGAAGAGATGGGTAAAGCACCAGGGTGATGGAATCATGTAATTCCTCAGCATACAAATATTGCCAAAATGGAATCTGGTTTAGTCATAGTGCTACCTAACCAGTGCAGGGATGCTATTCCCTCATAAAAAGCACAACTGTCAAATCAAACCCATAAACCTTGTCAGTGATTGGTTTAATCAACTTAAGGTAAGGACAAAGCTGAAAAAGTGTACTCGCAAGTAAAGTGCATCATTGTTGTAAGGTGGTGTGCATCCCACAATTGAAAAGCATGCCTTTGATTTTTGACAGGCTCACTTAAATATAGTTCCTCTATAGTAGCAATATAAGTTCCTTAAGGTTGTTATAGCCGGGTGTGGTAGTGGGAATAAGCCCCCACTGCGTAGAAAATGCTCCCAATGCTGTGCACCTCAAATAGCCTCTGACAACCAAGTACAGCTTCTGGACTTCAGGTTGGCTTAACTACTAAGCCCAGCAGAACCATTTCTACTGACAGGAGAAGGGACAAAGGCAGGTTACTGGTGCCTAACAACCAGTTGCTTTGGACAGATGAGGATCGTCAACCATGATTGGCAGCTCATCTAGGAGAAGGAAAACTGATCCCAAATCTCCACTGCCTTTTGGCTATACCCACTCATGCGGAAGACTTTGGGAGTAAACCCTGGTGGAAAAACCCAGAGCTGGAGTCCCTAAGGCAGTCCTACGTTGAGTTCGCTGTTGACTGGCAACTCCTGTGATGCCGCTGATGCAAAGCTGTATCAGTCTCTGCCATTCCTTTGGATTCATCAGTTACATGCAGAGGAGGAGCCTTCTACATGGGCAACAGCTTGCTATATACATTGTACTGCCCTGACTTGCGTATCATGTAAACAGCTGAGAGGCAACATCCATGGGTGACCCCAGCCAATGTAGAGCTTCAAAAGTCAAACATACTATATATTTACTGAGAAAGATATTAAAGTAAAGTTGCATCTAATTGCATAAAGTATTCAGGAAAGAAAGTGTTTTTTTTTCTTTTGCAGGAGGGCTACCAAAAAGGTCTGAAATAAACCTCTGTTAGCAGACACTGGAATAAAAGCTTGGTGAAGGAAGTAACCCTTAATCAATGGGATTTATAAAGAAAATTTCAGAGATTAGGACCAAGACAGATGTAAGCCAACTCCCTGATTAAATACAAGAAAGAAGTGGGTTAAGGACTTTGAGGTAGTTAGGGAGAGACAAAGTGATGAAATTTGAAAATGATATTAAGAGTTTCTGAATGAAAGCATTGACAGTATAGGAGGTAACATAACACTAAATACAAAGAAAAACAGCTTAGCCTACAAAATCTTCTGTTCTAACCTGGAGTATTAAGGAAGTTCACTGTGATACACTAACGCTCTTTTCTAAAGTGCTAGTATAGTCAAGGTCTTCTAGTGCAGCCATTATTAAGAAAGGTGGACAGGTTTGGCAGTCAAATAACAGAGTTTACAATTTATAGCACATACTCAACTTGCTCATTCCGACTCAATATGTAGACGGACAGACTAGAGGAAAGGCCATATTTGTTTTGTTGCTAGGCAATTAACCAGGTCAGCTGTCAGATCTTTCAGTAGGAGTGCACTTCAGAGACAGTGACCATAGTTCACTAACCTTTACCATAGCCTTGGAGAGGAAAAGGAGCCGAGGATGTAGGAAAGAGTGAGGGTGGGGGAACTATAATGGAATTAGACAGGAACAGATTTATTAGCTAGGAACAGACATATTCTGGGAAATGCACAACAGCTATGTGGAAGTTGTTTAGGGAGCATTTGCTGGGAGCTCTGGACATGTTTGTCCTATTGAGGCAGGGAAAAGATGTTCTGCTGAAGGAACCATGATTGACAAGAGATGTGAAACATCTCTTGTAAGAAGCCTACTTAAGGTTTTGGAAGCAAGGATCAGGCAGGATTCAAGAGAGTTACAAGAAAGCTAAGAAGGAGCTGAAGAATGGAGAATGAAGAGCTAGAAGGGGGCATGTGAAGACTTTGGCAAGTAGGATTAAGAAAAATCCCAAGGTGTTTTACCCAAATGTGCAGAACAGAGGAATGGCCAGTGTAATTTTTTTATCACTCCAAAACATTAAATTAATTCAAAGGAAAAGAAGAGAGCAGAAAGATAAAAGTCTTAGTTCATGTTTATGCGAGATCTGTACATATCACATGGTAGTGCCATGACATATGCAACTCACTTATTTTACATATAACCCATAATAACTTACTTAAACAAACAAGAATGCTATATCAAACAACATATTTACAATATTACTCAACTAGGAAAAGGAAAGGTACATTGCATCCGGAGTTTCTCCGGTTAGCGGACGATTTCCCTCCACGCCTCTCTGACGTAGTGGGGAATCGCGTACGAGGCAAGTTACAGCAGTGGTTTGCCATTGCCTTCTGCTGGGTGAGTTTCCAAAGAGATTACCAGCTTGTAACCCAGCACGGATGGAAAGCGTGCAGGGGAGTCAGCTGGCTAGATTTGAACCCGGGACCTTTCGTCCCAAAGTCTGACGCTGATGCCACTACGCCACCAGCCGGGTCAAATATTAGTGAAATATTAAATACACAAGAGCCAGAGTGAGGGTAGGACTGATCAGGAATATGAGAGGAAACATATGCCTATACTCAGAGGAAAAAGGAGAGTTCCTTAATGAATATTTTGCTTCAGTATTCACTAGTGAGAGGGACCTTGACAATAGTGAGGACAGCTTAAAACAGAAAGAGAATATGCTTGAACTTTTGAAAAACATTAGGATAATTAAGTCCCTGGGTCCAGACAAGATATACCCCAGGTTACTACAGGAAACAAGTGAAGAGATTGCTGCATCCTTGGTGATGAATTTTGCCTCATGAGTAGAACTAGAAGATTGGAGGGCGGCAAATATTATACCTTTGTTCCAAAAAGGGAGTTAGGATAACCCTGGGAATTGTACACCAGTGAGTTTTACTTCAGCTGTGGGCAAATTATTTGAGAGATTTCTTAGAGACAGGACTTATGAGTATGTGGAGATGCATGGTCTGAGTAGGGATAGTCAGCATGTTCTTGTGAGGGGCAGGTCTCACGAGTCTGGTTAAATTCTTCGTGGATGTGACAGCACACATTGATGAAGGTAGAGCAGTGGTTGTGGTATAAGTGGATTTTAGGAAGGCTTGATAATTTTGCCAGTGGTAGGCTTATTCATAAAGTTGGGAGGCATAGAATGCAGAGCAACTTTGCTGTGTGGATGCAGAATTGGCTTGCCCATAGAAGACAGAGAGTGGCAGTGAATGGAATGTACTTAGCCTGGAGGTTGGCAACCACTGGTGTTCCGCAATGATCTGTTCTGGGACCCCTGCTCTTTGCGATTTTTATAAATGACTTGGATGAGGAAATTGAAGGGTGGATTAGTAAGTTTTGTTACGTACCCCATAACTGGGTTGCCAAACCAGCAGAAATGGATCACTCAGTTGGAGTCTGGATTACTAGAACTAAGAAAGTTTTATTAAAGAAACAAGCAACACAGTACTCTAATCAAAAGGATAATGAATGCAACAGTTCAGCAATGATAAACATGCATGTACACAGAATTAAGATAACAGGATCAATCAAGTTCTATCGTTGTCTAGGGGTAAATGACCAGTTTCAAAGTGACGCAAAGTTCAGTTCAATTTAGTTCAGTTCATTTCGCAGTAATGGCTGCCGTGGCGATGGACAGTGGGGGGAAGGAGAGAGAGAGCAAAACGAATGAATATTCAAAAACGGCTTCCACACAGACCTTCGCAGTCAGCTTTCGGGTGAGTCCTTTGTGATGTCATCTGAGGTCACCGACCGTGACCCCTCCGTTTCCAGATACGATCATTTCCCTGCGGTGAACCCAGCACCCAGGCAAGGGTGGACACACACCAGGTTCCCACCGATCGTGCCTTTCCACCCTGTGCGTTTATGGCCCGGTACTTCCCACCGACTTGTGAGAGACGCGCCGCTTCCAGGGTCTCGTTACCTCGGGTGTCGTGTGTGTCTTGCCTTAGTGAACCTGTCCCTTTTTATCCCCCTGCTGGGGTATCGCCTGTCCATCACTTCAAACAGTTCAGGGTTCAAAGGGGGAGCCGCTCTTGACAGCTCTCCTTCTGTTACTCTCTCTCCCGTCCCTTCATTGACATCTCCAAATGCTGCTGCATTGTTTTCCTTATCTTTCTCTCTCCTGAAGACAGGTGGCAGACCAACTGCTGATTCCACTGGTGCCAGCCCAGGCCAGCTACATCTTAATCTACGTGTATTCTTGTCACAGTTTGAAGATGACTTGAAGGTTGTTGGAGTTGTGGATAGTGTAGAGCATTGCTGTAGGTTGCAACAGGGCATTCACTGGATGCATATGTGGACTGAGAAATAGCAGGTAGATCATATTGGAAGGCAGAATTCAGGTTTCATGTTAGGATTCTTAGCAGTGTGGAAGAAGAGGCACCACAGTAGTGTAGCAGTTAGCATGGCACTGTTACAGCTTGGGGCATGGGAGTTCAGAGTTCAACACCAGCATACTCTGTAAGGAGCTGGTTGGTCCTCCCATTGTCTAAAGATGTTATTGGGTTGGTTAATTGGGCGTCGAAGTCCAGAAGATGCTGTTGGTGATTTTCTGCTCACTTTCATAGGGTGCGCTGCTGCAGACTTCCTGACATATTACCATTGAATTGCTCAGTATTTCAATTTTTTTGTAAACCATTTTCACATCGAAAAATATGTCAACTTTAAATCTTATTGAATAAGCTGTAATTAGATTGTAACTGTATCATACCATTTTTTGACTGAATAGCATCTGTGGTCTTGAAAACTATATTTGTGGAGACTTTATTTGAATGATTATTTCAAACTTCCTTGGATGTCTAAATATTTTTAAAAATTTGATTATGATCATTTAAATCTCTACCTTTATCTGTGTATGTATCGCAGGGTCTGTGATATGATTGAAATCATATGTTTTAATCTCCCGGTTTTCTGGCTGTGAATGAAAGGATGAAAATCGAAGAACCTATTTGGAAGATCAAAGATGAAGGATGTTGTGAACGCAAGATCAGAGAGAGATCATGCATGTGGTGATTGGGGTAAGGGATAGTGAGAGGGATTGACCTCGGGGAAGTGTGAGTTTGCTTGCATTGGACCTGAGCAGCAAAGCTGAGAACAGCAAGGAGCCACAAGCATCAGAGCAATAGCAACTAACCACATTACTTCCTGCAGTGTTGAGTGGAGGAGTTACAATGACCAGACTGCTACAAAGACAACCCCTGCCTTTCTTCTAAGCTGTGGGATCCTTTATGTTCATTCAAAAGAACAAACACGGTCTCAGTTTAACACAAAGTGCTGGAGTAACTCAGCAAGTCAGGCAGCATCTAAAGAAAGAAATATGCACTTGATGTTTCAGGCCAGGACCTTTCATCAGGACTGGAAAGGAAGGCGAAATACCTCATCCAAAAGATGGCATTTCCAATATTCAGAGTAATATTGAAGTGACAGCCTGAATACTTGTGATGAGAATTTGGAGATAAAACTGTTATCCAATGAAACAATATAGAAAACTTGCTGGAGCTGCTTTTCCGTACCCCCACTAACTTCTGCTGAAAATCCCGCCCCTCAGATCTCCTTTAAATATTTCCTCGTGCATGCTAAATCGATAACCTCAAATTTTGAACTCCATTATCCTTGGAAAAATACTGTGTCTATTTACCCTGTAAGTTGATACATTTCCATAAGGTTCCCACCTCTACCTCCTGTGCTCTACTGAGAACAATCTCTGCCTAACAACACATACAAAATGCTGGAGGAACTCAGCAAGCCGGGCAGCATCTATGGAAAAAAGCACAGTCGACATTTCAGGTGGATGTTGAGGCTTTGGAGAGGGTGCAGAACCAGGATGGTCTCTCCCATAGATGCTCCCTGGCCTGTTGAGTTCCTCCAGCATTTTGTGTATGTTGCTCAGATTTCCAGGATCTGCAGATTTTTTCCTCGTTGTGACAATTTCTGCCTATGTGCCTTTGATGCTGCTGCTCCAAAGATTTTCATTGCCTTTGTGCATATAATAATAAACTTCATTTTGACTTTGACTGTCCAATATATCCTTGTAATTAAACTCCTGCATTAAAAGCAATGTCATAATAAATCTCTTGTGTTTATTTGGAGATACAGTGTGGAACAGGCGATTCCGAGTAACTACATTTCCCAGCAATTCACCTATTCAGCCCTAGCCTAATTGTAAAACAACTTACAATGGTCAATTCACCTACTAACCAGTATGCCTTTGGGATGTGGGGGAAACCGGAGCACCCAGACAAAACCCACACATTTATAAGGCTCACGGACGGTGGCGGATTGGAACTCTGAACTCTGATGCCCTCAGCTGGAATAGGTCACACTAACCGCTATGCTACCATGGTGTTCCAACAAACATTCTCAAAAATTAAACTTTTATTAATTTTTACCTACACATGAGAAGCAATAAACAGTGGCCAGTTGGACTACCAACCTATTTAGGATGTGGAGGAAATCAGAGCACCTTGGCAAACCCAGGCATTCACAGGGAGAATATAGAAACTCCACAGAATCAGCACCTGTTTCAGGATTGAACCAGGATCCCTGGCACTGCCGGGCAGAGGCTCTAATAACCGTGTCACTGAGCTGCCCCTCAATGTCTGCTTTTTTTCTAGTGCCTCCACTTTCTTTCTGTAGAGCAGTGATGGAATTCCACACAGTATTCCAAGTACAACAAAACCATTGTTTTGTACAGCTGTGACATAATGATCTAATTCTTGGACACAGTTTCCCTGCCAATGGAAGCACACATGCTGAATGCCCACTTCACGACTCGATCCACCTGTGTTGCTGTTTTCAAGGAGCTATGGAGGGAGAGGAATGTAATGTCTGAGGATAAAGATGAGGGTAATGTGCAAGGATAGAAAGGAGTTAGTTGAGGGGTGATTATGAGATGTGGGAGTGTGGTGAGGAAATGTAAAGACTAGAGGAGGGACTGGTAGTAGTGAGAGGATGGAGAAGAGGATGTAGGAAGGAGTGGGGTGGAAGAGTAGTGGTGAATTGGTTCATGCATCTAACCATAGTACCTTATCTCACTCTCACTGCCCTCAGATTTTTCCTCATGCCTGCATTCCCACCCACACTCACCTCCTGAGACTTGTATATTTCTTTTCTGTTATTGAGAGGGTTTTCCCAACATTAAAAACATGGACGATAGAACACAAGAATGGGCTATCTGGCCCACATTGTTGTGCTGAACCAGCTAAAAAGCAAAACAAAAACACACAAACACCAGTCCCTCCTATTTTCACAATGTCCATATGTCTCCATCTTCCTTATGTCCATGTGCCTATCCAAACTTCTGTTAAGAGCCTCTGATGTATTTGCCTTTACCACCATACCAGGCAGCATATTCTAGGCATCTACCACCCTGAGTAAAAAACTTACCCCTCACATCCCTTTTGAACTTACCATCTCTGCATGCCCTCTGGTATTAGATATTTCAATCGTGGGAAACAGATTCTCCCTGTCTACGCTATCTATGCCTTTCATAATCTTATAAACCTCCATCAGATCTCCCCTCAGCCTCCTCTGCTCCAGAGAAAACAACCCAAGTTTAACCAGCCTCTCATAATAGAACATGCCCTCTAAACCAGCCAGCACGCTGATAAACCACTTCTGCACCCTCTCCAAAGCCTCAACATTCTTCCTATAGTGGGGTGACCAGAACTGTATGCAATACTCCAGATGTGGCCTAACCAGAGTTTTACAAAGTTGCAACACAACCTCTTGACTTTCAAACTCAGTGCCTTGACTAATAAAAACAAGCATTCCAGAAGCTTCCTTACTGACCTTATTGACCTGTAGCAAATTTGAAGGAGCAATGAATTGAATTCCAATGTCTGTCTATTCAGCAACACTGCTAAGTATCTTGCCCTTAAGAGCAAACTGTCTCGTTGCGTTTATCCAACTAAGATGCAACACCTCACATTTATCTGGGTTAAACTTCATCTGCCATTTCTTCACCCATATCTGCAATTGATCTATACAGCACTGTATTCTTTGCCAATTTTCACTAATCTTGGCACAAACAAGAGAAAATCTGCAGATACTGGAAATCCGAGCAACACACACAATGCTGGTGGAACTCAGCAGGCCAGACAGCATCTGTGGAAAAAAGCACAGTCAATGTTTTGGGCTGAAACCTTTTGGCAGAACCAATGTTGGCCTGCTGAATTTAACCCAGCCATCTACATTTTCATCTAGGTCATTTATATACATCACAAACAGCAGAGGTCCCAGCACAGATCCCTGCGGAACACCACCAATTACAGACCTCTAGCTCAAATGAGTCCTTTTAATCACTATCCTCTGCTTTTTATGCGCAAAATGGTTCTGAATCCAAACAGTCAATTTGCCGTGAAGTCCATGCATCCTAATCTTCTGGATTAGCCTCCCATGAGAAACTTTGTCAAGCGCCTTTCTAAAATCCATGTAGACAACATTCACTATCCTACCCTCATCAATCTCTCTCATCATCTTGTCAAAAATACTCAGTCAAGTTCGTAAGACACGACCCACTCCACACAAAGCCATGTTGGTTTTCCCTAATTAGGCTATGGGTTTCCAAATGCTCATATATCCTGTCGCTAAGAATTTTCTCCAGCAATTTCCATACAACTGACATGAGAATCACCAGTCTATAATTCCCAGGATTTTGCCTTGCTCTCTTCTTAAATAGAGGTACAACATGAGCCACTCACCAGTCCTCCGGGACCTCGCCTATTCCGAGAGAGGACATGAAGATACTGGTCAAGGCTCTAGCAATCTCGTCTCTTGCCTGTTTCACTAACCTGGGGTAAATCCCATCAGGCCCTGGGGACTTATCCACCTCATCACTCGTTAGGAGGCCCAACACTACCTCCTCCTCGATCTCTAATCACCTAGTATATTTATGCACTCAACATTGATCTCCTGGTCCTCCATATCCTTCTCCTTGTTGAATACTGAAGCTCATTAAGAATCTCACTCACGTTCTCCATGTCCAAGCATATGTTCCCCCCTTTATCCTTGAGTGGTCCCACCCTCTCCCTAGCTACCCTCTTGCTCTTGATGTATGAATAGAATGTCTTGGGATTCACCTTAATCCTACTTGCCAAGGGCTTTTCATGGCCCCTCCTGGCTTTCTTAATTCCCTTCTTTAGTTCTTTTCTGGCTTCTTTATACTCCTCAAGTGCTTCGTTTGATCCTGACCTGAAGCTTTTCATACTTTTCCTTTTTCATGTTCACTAAATTCATCACCTCTCTGGACATGCAAGTTTCTCTTATCTTTCCATCCCCACCCGTCCTTCTAACAGCAACATTCCTTTCCTGTACTCTGTGCAATTGACCTTTAAACACCCTCTGCGTGTCTGATGTGGACTTGCCAGAAAACAGGTGTTTCCAATTAACTCTTCTTAGTTCCTGCCTATTGCCCTCGTAATTTGCCCTACTCCATTTTAAAACTCTCTGACAACTTCTATCCTTTATCTATATCTGTCCTGATAGTTATAGAGTTGTGGTCATTGTTCCCTAACTGTTCACCCACTGAAAAGTCATTACCCAACACTAGGTCCAGTACAGCCCCTCCTCTTGTTGGACTGTCCACATATTGATTTAACAAACCTTCCAGGATACACTTATCAAATTTTCCCCATCTAACCCCCTTATACTAAGAAGGTCCTGGTTATATTGGGGAAGTTGAAATCCTCCCTGACAACAAGATGCATTTTTTGTTTGGTTTGTGGAGGAGACATTGGTGAAGCTGACATTCATTACCAATCCCTAATAACCTCCGAGTGGTTGTTGGTCCTTTCAAAATGCAACTTAACAGTGAACTACATTTCTGAGTCTGGAGTCACATATAGACCAGATCAGGGGAGCAAGGAAGATTTGTTTCTCTGAAGGACATTAGTGATAGAGATGTTTTTTTTAGTTATAGCAATTCAGTATTTTTGTTATTTTTCCTAAAGCAAACTGTTGTAGTTGTTTTTTCCAGATTCCTTACCTTTCCCATAGATGCTGCCTGACCTGCTGAGTTCATCCAGCATTTTGTGTGTGTTGCTTTGAATTTCCAGCATCTGCAGATTTTCTTGTGTTTGTGCCATACAGTTAGCAGAATTTCAATTTCACATGTGATGGGATTTGAGCTCAGGTCTTTGGATTGTAGTTTTGTAGTTCAAACTGCTGGATGATTAGTCAGGTAACTTAACTGGTTCAATAGATCTCTACTCTCTTTATCTATGCTCAATTTGGGCTGCAAGATCTATAGAAGTTAACCATATTATCATCTAATTCATTAATATACAGTATTGTGCAAATTTCTTTGAGATATATATATAAAACCAGGGTGGCTAACACTTTTGCTGCACAGTACTATAGTAATATTATCTATTGCACTGTACTGCTGTCACAAAAAGTCATGACATATGTGAGTGATGATTGTCAGTACCTCCAGTTGAACTCCATCCTTTTGTGTGTTTTCCCCCTAGCCATCATTCTGTGTTTTTGTATTACCATGTGGTCTTGTTTGTTTTCATGCCCCAAGTTCTCCTGTCCCCACCCCTGCTCCACTCCAGTCCCTTGTATCACTGAGTACTCCGTCCCTCACCTGTTTCCCATTATTACCTGTATTGCTGCCACCTGTGTCTCATTCTGCTCCACCTATCACCTGCCTCTCTGTTTACTGCTTAGTGTTTTTCAGTCCTGTGTTTTCACCTGTGTTTTACCAGATTGTGCCAGTGAGTTTTCTTGAGCCTTTCTAGCATTCGTATCTAAACTCTGTCCTTCTGAGTATTGACCCTGCCTGTTTATCTAGATTGCTCTGGTTTTTGACTCTGCCTGTTTCCAGATTCTGATTTTTGGATTTCTCTGGACTTTTTTGATCTCTGCCTGAACTTTGGTGTCAACTTTGTTGCCCTGCTGGATTTGGTACTCAATCAATATCACAGTGTGCACAGTACTTGGTCGGTGATTGGTTCCCTACTCCAACGTACTGATAGGTAATAAAACTGATCCTGATATGGATCTCTAGAACTCTAGTTTGGACTGGGAATAGGAAGGGGACAGGGCAAGGGGAATTATGGTTGAGAAAATAAGGCAGAAGGGAGGGAATGGAAGCACTAGGGGGGCATTCTGTAATGATCAATGATTCATTTGTTTGGAATCTAATTACCTTGTCTGGTATCCCAGGCCGGGTAAGTCTGCACTCTCCCTGCTGCTGGTTCTCCTTCTTGGCACCTGTCCCACATCCCTCTGTGGCACTCCACCATTGCCATTTCCCACATCCTTTGGTCCCACCAGATTTACAAACTCACAGATCCCTGAAAGTTGCCTCACAGGTAGGTCAGGTAGTTAAGAAAGCTTAAGGGGTGTAGCTTTCATAAGTCGAGGGATAGAGTTTAAGAGTCGCGATGTAATGATACAGCTCTATAAAACTCTAGTTAGACCACACTTGGAGTACTGTGTCCAGTTCTGGTCGCCTCACTATAGGAAGGATGTGGAAGCATTGGAAAGGGTACAGAGGAGATTTACCAGGATGCTGCCTGGTTTAGAGAGTATGCATTATGATCAGAGATTAAGGGAGCAAGGGCTTTACTCTTTGGAGAGAAGGAGGATGAGAGGAGACATGATAGAGGTGTACAAGATAATAAGAAGAATAGATAGAGTGGATAGCCAGCGCCTCTTCCCCAGGGCACCACTGCTCAATACAAGAGGACATGGCTTTAAGGTAAGGGGTGGGAAGTTCAAGGGGGATATTAGAGGAAGGTTTTTTACTCAGAGTGGTTGGTGCATGGAATGCACTGCCTGAGTCAGTGGTGGGAGGCAGATACACTCATGAAGTTTAAGAGACTACTAGACAGGTATATGGAGGAATTTAAGTTGGGGGGTTATATGGGAGGCAGGGTTTGAGGGTTGGCACAACATTGTGGGCTGAAGGGCCTGCAATGTGCTGTACGATTCTATGTTCTATGTATCCCCAAGACTTTTGCACAGTACTGTAAATGATATACAGCAGTAGACCCAGCACCAGTCCCTGCAACACATCAGTAATCACAGGCCTCCAGTTTGAAAGCTAACCATCTAATTCCACTCTTGGCTTCTCTCGCTAAGCTAATGTTAAATCTAATTGACTACTTCATCCTGAACGGTAAGCAATGTAACCTTCTTTAGAGTGAGTGCTTAATCAGAATCTCCTTCGTTACAGACCACAAACCAAGCCAGAAACCTTGGTGTTGTGATGGACTCCGACTTGAATTTTAACTTCCACATTAAGACAATTACAAAGTCAGCCTACTACCACCTTAAGAATTTGGTAAGAGTTAAAGGGCTTATGTCTCAGTGAGATCTAGAAAAACTCGCCCATTTATTTATTTTAGGAGGCTTGACTACTGTAATGGCGTTTTCACAGGTCTCTGTTTAAAAAAAAACCCTCAGATAGCTGCAACTCATTCAGAACACTGCTGTCTAAGACCAAGAAAGGAGACCACATCACTCCAGTTCTCAGATGGCTACACTGGCTTTCTGTCCATCAGAGGATTGACTTTAAAATATTACTACTGGTTTATAAAGCACTGAATGGTCTAGGGCCAAAATCTCTTGCTGCATTATGAACCTTCCTGAGCTCTCAGGTCATCTGGGGCGTGTCTGCTTACCGTCCCCGGGGTCAAAAGTAAACGTGAAGCAGATTTTAGTTACTATGCTCCACATATCTGGAATAACCTTCCAGAGGATCTGAAGTTTGCCCCAACTTTAAGCTCTTTTAAATTGAGGCTCAAAACTTTTCACTGTAGCTTTTAATTAGATCTCCTGTACTGTAACTTCTATTCCTTTTTTAATCTATTTATTATGTCTATTTTTGTGTGATTTTATTCTCTTATATATTGTCTGAAATCTGATGCTTGATTTTTATGTCTTGTTCTACGTAAAGCACTTAGATCCACCTTGTGTTTGAAAAGTGCTATAAAATTACCTTTTGCCTTCTTGACCAGTTACCTATGTGGGATTTTGTCAAAGTCCTTAAAAGTCCATGTAGACCATGTTCACTGTCTTCTTCATTAACTTTCTTGGTAACCTCCTCAAAAACCTCTATCACATTGGTTATATCTGACCTTCCATACACAAAGCCATGTTGACTCTTCCTAATCAGGCCCAAACTGTCCAAATACTTGTGTATATATCATCTCTCTTATAATACTGTAGACTGTGTCTGACCTGCAAATAAATAAATGCAAGAACTTCATTTAAGTTCTCCCCCAATTCTTTTAGCTTCATGCATAGATGACCACACTGTGATATTCAAGAGGACCAATTTTGTTCCTTGCTATCCAATTGCTCTTAAAATATCCTTGGAAACCCTTGTGATTATTTTCACCTTATCTACCACAGCAAACTCATGTCCTCTTTCAGCCCTCCTTTTTTCTCTCCTAAGTGCTCTCTTCATAATTTACTACGCCTGAAATGTGTCTTCCTTATTTTCTTCACCAGAGTAAAATAAAGCAAAGTTCTCTAACAGGATTATACAGATTCTCTACTCTTAATATTTCACTTTTTATGGGCTCACTTTTACCGAACATTTCTTTGCCGAGAAACAACCTATCGTAATCCACGTCTGCCAGATCACTTCTGATACCATCAAAACCACTTCTCTCCACTTTAGAATCTTAGCCCAAGAACCATTCCTATCCTTCTGCATAATTATCTTGAAACCAATGGCATTATGATCACTAGGTCCGAGTGTTGCCCTACACACACCTTTGTCACCTTCCCCGTCTCATTCCCTAATAGGAGATCTAGTATCACACTCTCTCTAGTTGGAACCTCTATATATTGATTTAGAAAACTTTCCTGAACACATTTGACAGGCTCTATCCCTTCCAGCCCTTTTACAGTATGGGCCCTCTAGTTAGTATGTGGAAAGTTAAAATCACCTAATATACCAACTTCATGTTTCGTGCAACAATCTGCAATCTCTCTACCAATTTGTTCCTCTATATCCCGCTGACTGTTGGGAGGTTTATAATATAATCCCATTAATATATTCATCCCCTTTTCCATCCTCAATTCCATCCAAATTACCTCAGTAAATGAGACCTCCAGTATGTCCTTTCTGAGCACTACCACATCATTTTCCCCGATAAGTAATGCCACTCCTCCCCTATTATCTCTACATTAATGGAACCCTGGAATACTCACCTGCCCATTCTGCCCCCCCCCAACCATGTCTCTCTAATGGCTACAACATCATAATTCCATGCGTTAAGTTCATCCGCGCTACAAAACTCCTTGCATTGAAATAGACAAAACTCAGAACATTAGTCCCACCATGCTCAATATGTTGGTTACATTTTATAAGAGATTTTATAAAAGAAGAAACTAGAGGGAGAATCAAACCCTTCAGAGATCAAATGGAACATTCTTTTGTGTAGCCATAGGAGATCGGTAAGGTCCTTAATGAATATGTCTCTTCATATTTTACTGTGGAGAAGTAGATGAAGGAAAAGTAATAGGGAGGTCTTGGGGATAGTCCACATTATAATAGAGGAGGTATGAAAATAGGCAACTTTCCAGGACTGACCAAATGAATCCGAGAGCAATGGGAGCTTAGAGAAGCAATTGCCCTACTGAGATATTTGCATCATCATTAGACATGGGTGAGAAGCCAGTCAACTGAAGGGTGGAAAATGTTGTACCTTCATTGGAAAAGGGTGGCCAGGAAAATCCTGAGAACTACAGACAATCGAACGTTTGTGATATTTAAGTTGCTGGAGAGGGTTATGGAGATGAGATATACATATATCTGGGGTTGATTTGGGATAGTCAGCACGGATTTGTGCATAGGAAATCATATATTATGGACATGATTATGTTTTTTGATGGTGTAACCAAGAACGTCAAAGAGGGCAGAGCTGGAATTGAGGCTTATATGGACTTCAGTAAGGCCTTTGAAAAGGTTCCACATGGTTGGCTGCTCTGGGAGGTTAGATTGAATGTTATGTGGGGAGAGCTGGCTAATTCAATATGTTATTGGGTTGATGGTAGGAAAAAAGAGGGTAATGGTGGAAGGTTGCTTCTCACACTGAAGGCCCACGGCCAGTGGTATGCCTTGGGCATCAATGCTGGATCCACTCTTGTTTGCCATCTATATTAGCAATTTAGAGAAGGTATAGTTAATCAGTTTGCAGAGGTCACCCAGGTAGGTAGTATAGTGGACAATGAAGAATATGATCAAAAATTACAGAAGGATCTTGGTCAGCTGAATAACTCAAGCAAGAAATGACAAATAAAGTTTAATTCCGATTAAGTGTTTTATGTTGCATTTTGGAAAGTCATATCTGGGTAGGACTTCCACATTGAATGGCAGGGACCTGGGGAGTATTGTAGAACAGAATGGCCTTGGAGTAAAAGTATGTTGTTCACTGAATGTGGGGTCACAGGTAGACAAGGTGGTGAAGATGAGTTTTGGAATGCAGGCTGTCATAACTATAAAGTATAAGTTAGGAGGTCACAATGTGATTGTACAGCATGTTGGTGAGAACACATTTGGAGAATAGTGTTCAGTTTTGGTCACCCTGCTGTAGCAAAGATGGTGTCAAACTGGAGAGATGTAGAAAAGATCTACAAGGATGTTGCCAGGGCTTTTTGAACTGAGTTATAGGGAGAGGTTAGACAGGCTAGGATTCTGTTCCTCAGGGAATTGGGAACTGAAAGGTCATCTTATTGACTTGAATAAAACCATGAGAGAAACAGGCGAATGCCCTTGGTCTTTTATCTAGGGTTGGAATATCAGGAAATAAAAGGCATAAACTGAGCAAGGAAATATTTGATAGGAAGTTAAAAGGCAACTTTGTTTGTATATAGTGTATCATTGTGGAATAAATTGCTTGAGGACAGTTTGAAGCAGGTACAACAGCACCTGTGGACAGGTACATGCATTGGAGAGGTTTAGAAGGTCATGGGTCAACCACTGGCATAGGACACTAGCTTGGGTGGGGCATCTTGTTCAGCATGGAGCAGCTGAGCCTCACAGTCCATTTTCCTTCCTTCAGAGCATTATGATTCTAAGAAAGGGTTACCAAGGAGAATGATTTTGTTGTTTAGTTCTATAATCAATGGTATTTACATTTCTATTGATGTGATCATTTATTCTTGTTAAACTCTACACTTGTAGCAGATCTAGTACAAACCCATGGAGAGGTACAAGTACCTTTGGAGCCAATCTAATTGATATGATATTGTTCATATATGAGGAAAACAAAGCTGGTTCTTCAAGTGAAGTTGGATTTAACATTCCAACCTCCCTTTCCAGATTTAGTGTTACTCTTTCATTCAACCTACAGTAAGAAGGGTCTCAGCCTGAAATGTCAACTATCTATTCACTTCCACAGGCACTGCCTGACCTGCTGAGTTCATTCAGCTTTTTATGGGTGTTGCTTTGGATTTCCAGCATCTGCGGACTTTCTCATGTTTAAGAAAATAATTTTTTACTCATCCAGAAGAGTTTCATTCCTGAATGTATGAAGAACCTCTTCTGGATGCAAACTGATTTCTAATGTAGGCTGGTGGAGGGAGGTGGGTGATGGGTAAAAAATGTTAATTTTTTTTTTTGTCAGCCAATTCCTCATCATAGAAATGTAGAACAAAAGGACAGTAGTTGTTAAAATTTAATTCTTGTAGGAGAGGCAGAGATACTGTAGCGAACTTCTGTAGCTTGTTCGAAGTCAGGGTCAGAAAAGGTTGTAGACCATAGGGAATGAACACCAATATCCTGCACAACTGCTTCAAGCCATCGAGGAGAAAAATCAAACACCTTTTTTATCATTCTGTTTGAGCATTTCAACTTGTTTGTAATACTGTATTAGAGAACGGGAGAAAATCCTGACTTGGCAGTGTGTAAAGAATTATCCAATCAAGTGATGGAAGATCTGCTGGGGAGGCAGTGTGCTGAGGGGGTGAACCTGTTAGTGGGGAAATGTGAGTAGGGTAGGATGGCCCTGAGGAAATCACATGGAGCAGAATGTGTCAACAGAATAGGTAACCCCAACTGTTCAATTAAAATGGTATTTGAGTGGCGGTATCAACAGATGTTTAGGAAATCATAATGCTACTGTTGGACTGGAAACAAACGATTCTTATGCTGTAATTTTATTGCAGAATTGTATAAAATGGCTACCAATTTTTGCCCCTTTTTTCCATATTCCAGGCCTGAACATTCTGAATGTACTATAGTGGAACGTTATTTGAGTCAAGAAATGCTGGAGATCATCTTCGCCTTACTCTGAAACTTCTAATTTTATACTTCATAGTCGCCAAACAATTGATACTAGAGCGTACAATCATCACAGCGATATTTGATTCTGCTCTTTGTGCTCCCTGGAGTACAAATCAATAGTAAATATTAAAAATTTAAATTATGATTCTTAAATAGAAAATAGAAAAGGGAAAGTAAGGTAGTGCAAAAAAAAAAAAAAAACGAGAGGCAGGTCCGGATATTTGGAGGGTACGGCCCAGATCCGGGTCAGGATCCGTTCAGCAGTCTTATCACAGTTGGAAAGAAACTGTTCCCAAATCTGGCCGTACGAGTCTTCAAGCTCCTGAGCCTACTCCCGGAGGGAAGAGGGACAAAAAGTGTGTTGGCTGGGTGGGTCGTGTCCTTGATTATCCTGGCAGCACTACTCCGACAGTGTGCGGTGTAAAGTGAGTCCAAGGATGGAAGCAACATACATCAAAGTTGCTGGTGAACGTAGCAGGTGATGTGCTGGGCTGTGTTCACGATCTTCTGCAGCTTCTTCCAGTCTTGGACAGGACAACTTCCATAGCAAGTTGTGATGCACCCTAGAAGAATGCTTTCTACAGTGCATCTATAAAAACTAATGAGGGTTTTAGGGGACAGGCCAAATTTCCTTAGCTTCCTCAGGAAGTAAAGGCGCTGGTGGGCCTTCTTGGCAGTGGACTCTGCTTGGTTGGACCAAGTCAGGTCATTTGTGAATTGACCCCGAGGAACTTAAAGCTTTTGACCTGTTCCACTTGCGCACCACCGAAGTAAATTGGGTCGTGCGGTCCGCTACTCCTTCTGAAGTCAACAACCAATTCCTTCATCTTGCTGACATTGAGGGATAGGTTATTGTCTTCGCACCATGCCATCATGTTCTTAATTTCCTCTCTGTAGTCAAACTCATCATTACCCGAGATACGGCCTACAATTCTGGTGTCATCAGCAAACTTATATATTGAGTTCGATGGAAACTTGGCTACATAATCATGGGTGTACAGCGAGTACAGCAGGGGGCTGAGTACACAGCCTTGTGGGGCACCGGTGCTCAGAGTGATTGTAGAGGAGAGCTTGTCCCCTATTTTTACAGCCTGGGTCCTGTCTGTGAGGAAATTGAAGATCCAGCTGCAGATCTGAGTGTGAAGGCCCAGGTTCCGGAGCTTAGGAATCAGTTTATTTGGAATGCTGGTATTAAAGGCAAAGCTGTAGTCAATGAAAAGGAGCCTAACATATGTGTCTTTATTCTGCAGGTGTTCTAAGGAGGAATGTAGGGCCAGAGAGGTGGCATCTGCCGTTGACCTGTTGCTCCGGTAGGCGAATTGCAAATTGTCAAGATTGACTGGTAGGCTGTGGTTGATGTGTGCCATAACCAATCGCTTGAAGCACTTCATAGCAATTGATGTCAGAGCCACAGGTCGATAGTCATTCAGGCATGTGATGGGAAGAAGGTCCTAGTAACGAGGACAAAGACTTGCAGCTAATTGGGATGGAAAGAACTATTGCTGGCATGAACCTAGGTTCATATTACACTGCATTCTAGTCCTCTAATCCTTAGCATTGGAAGGAATTGTATGAAATAGATGTTAGGACAAATGTCTAGTACATAGAACATTAAACACTATAGCACAGTACACACACTTTGATCCAAAATGTTGTGCTGATCTACACCCAGTGGCCTCTTTATTAAGTACCTCCTGTACCTAATAAAGTAGCCACTTTATACTTTATACTTTATTGTCGCCAAACAATTGATACTAGAACGTACAATCATCATAGCAATATTTGATTCTGCGCTTCCCGCTCCCTGGATTGCCAGTCGATAGTCAATATTGAAAATTTAAATTATAAATCATAAATATAAAATAGAAAAATGGAAAGTAAGGTAGTGCAAAAAAAACCCGAGCTGCAGGTCTGGATATTTGGAGGGTACGGCCCAGATCCGGGTTATGATCCATGCCGCAGTCTTATCACAGTTGGAAAGAAGCTGTTCCCAAATCTGGCCGTACGAGTCTTCAAGCTCCTGAGGCTTCTCCCGGAGGGAAGAGGGACGCAAAGTGTGTTGGCTGGGTGGGTCGTGTCCTTGATTATCTTGGCAGCACTGCTCTGATAGCGTGCAGTGTAAAATGAGTCCAAGGATGGAAGATTGGTTTGTGTGATGTGCTGCGCTGTGTTCACGATCTTCTGCAGCTTCTTCTGAGTGTATGTTCATAGTCTTATGCTGTTGTAACCCATCCACTTCAAGGTTTGATGTTCTATGTGTTCAGAGATGCTCTTCTGCACACCACTTTTGTAACGCATGGTTATTTGAGTTATTATTGCCTTCCTGTCAGCTTGAACCAGTCTCACCATTCTTATTTGATTTCTATCATTATCAAGGTGTTTCCACCTGCAAAACTGCTACTCATTGGATTATTTTTGTTTCTTGCACCATTCTCTATAAACTCCAGAGAATGCTGTGGGTGAAAATCCCAGGAGATCAGTAGTTTTTGAGATATTCAATCCATCCCATCTGGCACCAACAATCATTCCATGGTCAAAGTCACTTAGATCTCATTTCTTCCCATTCTGAAGTTTGGTCTGAAGAATAACTGATTCTTTTGACAGTATCTGCATGCTCTATGCATTGAGTTGCTGCTGTATGATTGGCTAATGAGATATTTGCATTAATGAGCAGGAATTCAAGTGTACCTAATAAAGTGGCCACTGAATGTATATAAACTTAATCCACAATCAATCTAACCCTTCCCTCCTACATGGTCAATGACCCTCTATTTTTGTCAAATCCATGTGGCTACTGCAAGTTTCATAAATCTCTTGAATGTATCAGCGTCTACCACCACCACAGGCAGTGTGTTCCAGGCACCTATCACTGTGTGAAACAACACACATATAAGTTGCTGGTGAACACAGCAGGCCAGGCAGCATCTCAAGGAAGAGGTACAGTCGACATTTCGGGACGAGACCCTGAAACATCTCACCTAAACTTCCCTCCACTCATCTTAAAAGGATGTCCTTTGGCACTGTCCATCGCTGACCTATGAAAAGACACTGGCAATCAACTCTGTTTATGCCCCTCATAATCCTATGCATCTCTATGAAGTCCCCACTCTCTGGAATGAGTTTGCTCCAAAGAGAGAAGTCCTACCTCTCTCGGCCTTTCTTCATAAGGCATGTTCTCAAATGCAAGCAGCAGCTGGTAAACCTCCTCTTTACCTTCTTCAAAACATCCACATGCTTCCTAAAATGAGGCAATCAGAAATGAACAATACAGAATTCTACAGAGCTGCAACATTACCTAGTGGCTCTTGAACTCAATCCCATGACCAATGAATGCCGACATGCCTTAAGCTTTCTTAACCACTCTTAGTCAAGTTGCACAGCAACTTTGAGGCATCTATGCACTTGGGCCCCAAAATCCCTCAGCTCCTCTATAATGCCTAAAGTCCTGCCATTAACCTTGTTCTCTGCCAGCTTTCCGACGAGACCACAGTATATCAGTCCATGTCTGCCAGTATATGATACCACAATTCAGGTTGCAGTAGTTGCTAAGTGTGCCATTGTGCTGGGTACAAATCCCTGCCTTTTACTTACTTGGTATTGGTACATCATTACCATGCAAACATACCTGCTGAAATAATGCTAATTCAGTGGCTACAGAACAGCAGTGAGAATATAGGAAATGGTTTCAATCACATTGATGACCGTACTTTTATACAGTGCCAATGAAACTTGGCAGAGCATGTTCTGACTAATTCTAGTAGTAACAGGATTCCTTGGAGATTAGCCAGTTTTCTTTGTGACCCGAGTTTCAACATCTCTATGACATACTATAGGCTATTTGGGCCTTTGAATCCATGCCAGCTCAAAGGGCAACCCCATCCCTTTGTTTAATTCTCTCTGCATTCCCATCAACACACCCAAGATATTTTACAATGATCAGTTAACGTCTAACTTACATATGCATTTGGGATCTGGGAGGAAACTGGAGCACCTGGAGGAAACAGTTGTACAAGACACTGGTACAGAGATCCAAATGCTGAATGCATTTGAGATAAAGGTGAAGTCATCCTTGATGAATTGAAAGTTTAGTATCAATACTAAAATTATAAAAGTATTGATAATTTTAACTTAAATGCAAAAGTGCAAACTGACATTAGACACAGATTATTTCAGTATGAACTGTCAGCCACTTCAGCTAGGTTCATCCTTTGAAGCATTTCAGTATGATTGTGAGTTCAAAGTGATGATTCAACCCTAAAATCTACAGTGAAAAGGGTATATTGTTCAGAAATATATTTCCTTCCCTTCTCCACCACTTGAGATGAGAGGTTTTGTAAAATGAATAATATATATCATCTATATTTAGAACTATAGAATTAAACTGTAAAAATGTTTGCTTTTACTGTCATTGATGAGCCACAAATGACTGAGAAACCCAACGCTTTTCTCCTCAGAGGACTGAAGATTGAAGGGAGATATGCATCATGAAAAATTTTCATAGAATCCATATGGTAAATGTGACTCCAGTGGTAGATGAATCAGTATCCAGAGGACACATATTTAAAATGACTAGCAACAGAACTGTAGGTGAGGTGGAAATTTCATTTCAGAGAGAATTGATGTGATCTGGAATGAACTGTTTGATTAGGCTACTGGAAACAGATTCAATTGTAACATTTATAAAGCGGTATTAAATAAATAATTACAGAGAAGCTTTGGTGAAGTACTGCAAAATGGGAATAATTGGACATCTGTTTCTCAGCTGGCACAGATATAATGTGACAAATTATATCGGTTCCCTGTTCTATTATCGGATCAATTTATAATGAACTATAGGAATTTTTTTTATGAAAGGGTAAGAAAGTGGGGAAGTATTAAAGAGCAGAAACCACAGCACTGACAAATTGATTACTTGTGGAGTAGATCATCAATGGGAAATTCACAAATGTCAGAGGTACAAATGTGACAGAAAGGACACTGCAATGAATAAAAGGAAATAGAGAAAAGTAGCAAATTAGATCCTTGGTCAGTCAAGGACTGAGAGTGGTATAGTTGGCTCCTAAGAAGGAAAATTACAATAGAACACAAACCAGACACAAAGAACCTGTTATTGATTTTGCCAGAACATTTAGGTTGATACACTCAATGGCCATTTAAATTTTATCATCAACATGCTAACAGATCTTTTTCAGAGTTACAAAAATGTAAATTATTTTTCTGTTAGTAGTATCTGCTATTTTATGCTTGCTAGTGTCAATATGGGCTGCTTATTCTGGATTTTATATTTAATTAATGTAAAATTTCATAGAACATAGAACCTCAAGGGTGGCGTTCTCAGGATTGCTGCCAGTGCTACGTGACAGTGATGGTAAGAACTGGAGGAGATGGTAGTTGAATGTGTGGCTGAGGAGTTGGTGCATGGAGCAGGGTTTTAGATTTTTGGATCATTGGGATCTCTTCCGGGGAAGGTGGGACCTGTACAGATTGGATGGGTTGCACCTGAACTCGAGGGGGAGCAATATCCTTGCAGGTAGGTTTGCTAGCATGGTTCGGAAGAGTTTAAACTAATTTGCAAGGGGGGTGGGACCCGGAGCGATAGAGCAGTGAAAGAAGTGCATGGAGTAAAGCCAGATCTAACATACAGAGAGGCTTTGAGGAAAGAGAAGCAGAATAAAAGGTGTAAAAGTAGTAAGGTAGAAGGGCTAAAGTGCGTGTACTTCAATGCAAGAAGCATCAGGAACAAAAGTGATGAACTGAGATACATACATGGAATTATGATGTAGTGGCCATTACAGAGTCTTGACTGGCACCAGGGCAGGAATTAGATATGAGGGAGTTAGATATGGCCCTTGTGGCTAAAGGGATCAGGGGAAGGCTGGTACAGGATTCTGAGTTGGATGATCAGCCATGATCATACTGAATGGTGGTGCAGGCTCGAAGGGACGAATGGCCTGCTCCTGCACCTATTTTCTATGTTTTCTATGAATGGATTCTCAATATTCCTGGATTTCAGTGCTTTAAAAGGGATGGGGGGGGAAGGGGAGGATGGGTCGCATTACTGGTCAGGGAAACTATTACAGCTACAGAAAGGGTGGGTAATGTAGCAGGATCCTCTTTTGATTCAGTATGGGTGGAAGTCAGGAACAGGAAGGGAGCGGTTACTCTATTGGGAGTACTCTATAGGCCCCCTGGTAGCAGCAGAGATACAGAGGAGCAGATTGGGAGGCAGATTTTGGAAAGGTGCAAAAATAACAGTGTGTTGTTATCATGGGTGACTTTAACTTCCCTAATATTGATTGGCACCTGATTAGTTCCAAGGGCTTAGATGGGGCAGAGTTTTTTTAAGTGTGCCCAGGACGGATTCCTGTCACAGTATGTTGACAGGCTGACTAGGGGGAATGCCATACTAGATCTAGTACTAGGTAACGAACCGGGGCAAGTCACAGATCTCTCAGTGGGTGAGCATCTGGGGGACAGTGGCCTTTAGCATTATCATGAAAAAGGATAGAATCAGAGAGAACAGGAAAATTTTTAATTGGGGAAGGGCAAATTATGAGGCTAGAACTTACGGGTGTGAATTGGGATGATGTTTTTGCAGGGAAATGTACTATGGACATGTGGTCGATGTTTAGAGATCTGTTGCAGGATGTTAGGGATAAATTAGTCCCGGTGAGGAAGATAAAGAATGGTAGGGTGAAGGAACCATGGGTGACAAGTGAGGTGGAAAATCTACTCAGGTGGAAGAAGGCAGCATACATGAGGTTTAGGAAGTAAGGATCAGATGGGTGTATTGAGGAATATAGGGAAGCAGGAAAGCTTAAGAAGGGGCTGAGAAGAGCAAGAAGGGGGCATGAGAAGGCCTTGGCAAGTAGGGTAAAGGAAAACCCCAAGGCATTCTTCAATTATGTGAAAAACAAAAGGATGACAGGAGTGACGATAGGACCAATTAGAGATAAAGGTGGGAAGATGTGTCTGGAGGCTGTGGAAGTGAGCGAGGTCCTCAATGAATACTTCTCTTCGGTATTCACCAATGAGAGGGAACTTGATGACGGTGAGGACAATATGAGTGAGGTTGATGTTCTGGAGCATGTTAATATTAAGGGAGAGGAGGTATTGCAGTTGTTAAAATTCATTAGGACGGATAAGTCCCCGGGGCCTGATGGAATATTCCCCAGGCTGCTCCACGAGGTGAGGGAAGAGATTGCTGAGCCTCTGGCTAGGATCTTTATGTCCTCGTTGTCCATGGGAATGGTACCGGAGGACTGGAGGGAGGTGACTGTTGTCCCCTTGTTCAATAAAGGTAGTAGGGATAGTCCAGGTAATTATAGACCAGTGAGCCTTACGTCTGTGGTGGGAAAGCTGTTGGAAAAGATCCTTAGAGATAGGATCTGTGGACATTTGGAGAATCATGGTCTGATCAGGGACAGTCAGCATGGCTTTGTGAAGGGTGGATCATGTCTAACAAGCCTGATAGAATTCTTTGAGGAGGTGACCAGGCATGTAGATGAGGGTAGTGCAGTGGATGTGATCTATATGGATTTTAATAAGGCATTTGACAAGGTTCCACACGGTAGGCTTATTCAGAAAGTCAGAAGACATGGGATCCAGGAAAGTTTGGCCAGGTGGATTCAGAATTGGCTTGCCTGCAGAAGGCAGAGGGTCATGGTGGAGGGAGTACATTCAGATTGGAGGATTGTGACTAGTGGTGTCCCACAAGGATCTGTTCTGGGACCTCTACTTTTCGTGATTTTTATTAACGACCTGAATGTGGGGGTAGAAGGCTGGGTTGGCAAGTTTGCAGAAGACACAAAGGTTGTGGTGTTGTAGATAGTGTAGAGGATTGTCGAAGATTGCAGAGAGACATTGATAGGATGCAGAAGTGGGCTGAGAAGTGGCAGATGGAGTTCAACCTGAAGAGTGTGAGGTGGTACACTTTGGAAGGTCAAACTCCAAGGCAGAGTACAAAGTAAATGGTAGAATACTTGGTAATGTGGAGGAGCAGAGGGATCTGGGGGTACATGTCCACAGATCCCTGAAAGTTGCCTCACAGGTAGATAGTGTAGTTAAGAAAGCTTATGGGGTGTTAACCTTCATAAGTCAAGGGATAGAGTTTAAGAGTCGCAATGTAATGATGCAGCTTTATAAAACTCTGGTTGGGCCTCACTTGGAGTACTGTGTCCAGTTCTGGTTGCCTCACTATAGGAAGGATGTGGAAGCATTGGAAAGGGTACAGAGGAGGATTCCCAGGATGCTGCCTGGTTTAGAGAGTATGGATTATGATCAGAGATTAAAGGAGCTAGGGCTTTACTCTTTGGAGAGAAGGAGGATGAGAGGAGACATGATAGAGGTGTACAAGATATTAAGAGGAATAGATAGAGTGGATAGCCAGCACCTCTTCCCCAGGGCACCACTGCTCAATACAAGAGGACATGGCTTTAAGGTAAAGGGTAGGAAATTCAAGGGGGATGTTAGAGGAAGGTTTTTTATTCAGAGAGTGGTTGGTGCATGGAATGCACTGCCTGAGTCAGTGGTGGAGGCAGATACACTAGTGAAGTTTAAGAGACTACTAGACAGGCATGTGGAGGAATTTAAGGTCGGGGGTTATATGGGAGGCAGGGTTTGAGGGTCAGCACAACATTGTGGGCCAAAGGGCCTGTAATGTGCTGTACTATTCTATGTTTTATGTCCTATAGAAATCTACAGCACATTACAGGCCCTTTGGCCCAAAAAGCTGTGCCGACCATATAACCTACTCTAGAAATTGCGTAGAATTACCCTATCGCATAGTCCTCTATTTTTCTAAGCTCCATGTACCTATCCAAGAATCTCTTAAAAGATCCAATTGTATCTGCCTCCAGCACTGTCGCTGACAATGCATTCCACGCACCTACCACTCTGTCAGTGAAAAACTTACCCTTGACATCCCCACTATGCCTACTTCCAAGCGCCTTAAAACTATTCCCCCTCTTCCTCCTCTGACTCATGGCTGAAGCAACTGGATTGCCATCATTTTGCCATTTAGTGATGTCATTTGCTACATTTTTCAAAATATCCTCTTGAAGCCTCCTCACTGGGCTCATATGGAAACTTGGCTCTTTGCCGGCTCCGCTAACAGCCATTGGACTCAACGGTGTGAAGGCCACCCTTCATAAACAACAGGTGTCTAGGGTCAGTATGAATTGGGGTTCAAATAAACAGGAACATTGTGATGTTCCAATTAAAGAAACTTCAATTTGAGTGAATGCTGTGTAGATACTATTCATACACATTTATCGGTTGGCAAGAAATAACAGATCATACACTGCATAAAATTATAACTTAAGTATATTTACAAATTTCAGCTTTATAGAACAGTTAGTAGGAAAAAAAAGGAGGACAAATGAAAAGGCCCATTACAGTTAACCCAGTCCAAATGTACACATAAAGTTGAAGCTTATCTTGAAGTTATCCTTTTCACTTATGCACTGGACCTGCAGTCTGTGTGAAAGCACACACCACATCCCAAATGTTGCTCGGAATCTATCTTGAACAAATTGGTGCTTTCTCTGGAGTATTGGCCTTTTCTCCTTGGAGCCACTCGTCTGCACAAAGCGCCTTGTGCAACAAGGACACTCCTTCCCATGGCATCCTCAGCCATCTTCCCTCTTGTCCTCTCTGCAGCTCCTGCCAAAAAGGCCACAAACCCCACCACTGTCCGTCACAAACCTCTCCCCATGCCTACCTCCCTCCAGAACCTTCTCCCAAGTCCACCATCCTGATTGGTTGACACAACATTCCTAAGTTGAACATCTGAGCCCCTTACTTTCCTCGAAAACCAAACATGCTATCAGCAAGACCCACTGATTCTACAGCAAGGTACTAAGTAAAATACCCTACAGCATTAGCAGTAAAAATCTTAACCAAGGCATGACACTCTCTGCAGAAGTCCAAAGATACAAAATGTCCTTAAAATCCCTACTTAATCTTTATCTTCTTTTTCAATAAATTATGCATGAGTCATTTGCAGTGATAATATAGTTAAGAGATGTTTAAAATACTGAAGCTAAAACGTTGGTTAAAACATATTTTAAAGTAATTGTTTTTAAATGATTTTGCATTAAAATCAACATGCAAATTCATTAATCATTGAAGACCAGATACTGGTTTACATGTTGTAATATACAATTTCTCAGAAAGTAAATTACCTGCACATAATGAATGATACAATAAACTGCCTGAAAAAAAATCAGTAAATATTTTAAAGCAGTATTGCATTTATGCCCAAAAACAAAACAGAGCAGAAAAAAAAAGCAGAGCAGTGGGACTTAATTGGATAGCTTTTCCAAAGAGCTAGTACAGACATGGGATATATGGTCTAACACCACTGTCGAAAGGGTTTGTTGTCTTCATTCTGGGGCAGCTCACTCACCTTTTGTCCCCACCTGACACTCAGCTCTCACTTTTGGCTGCAAGTAGCTGTTTGCATGTGATAGCAATCACACCCCGGTACACCACTTCGACAGGAGGCGGGCCAAACCAGGAGAGGGTAGCCATCAGGCCTCGTACCCCAGTGAGACAGGGATGTGCCTGACCGAATATGCAAAGACAGCTCTGGTGGATAGGGCGAATGAGATCTACAGTGAGATGCAACAGCTAGGAAGGCGGTACTGCAACACTACGTGGAGAGCAAATGGCATGATCATGCACAGAAGGCATTATGGTCATTCACTGAAGCTGAGGAAGACCCCAGTGTGTGATGCTGGTTTGTGTCACTGGACCTAGTCTTCCAATGTCAAGGGAGTGGAACTGCCCCAGTGCAATGGCTGTCCCACTTTATAAACTCTCTTGCACAGGTTTCTTATCATTGTCAGACATGATGGACAACCACCACACAGTACAGACAGAATGGGGCCATAACTCACCACTGGGCCACAAAATACAAGAAATCTGATTTAAGAGTCTCTGCCAAAGTTTATTGCCTTGACAAATGAGAGAAATATAAAATGCGTTTCACCCTCAGTTCAGTCGGCTGATTTTCATCAAAACATCTGTCAGCACTAATAGTAATTTAAAAAATATGTATTTACAACTATACTTCCCTTCTGTCTTTACAATCTTTCACATAACTTCTTGCTTAGTAGTTCAGCAATTAACAACAGAAGGAATTAAACCAGCCAGATGGGAATTGCTTCCATGTAATATTGACCCATTAAGATAAGATCAAATGCTGATTGTCCATTTTCCTCCACAGATGCTCTCTGAGTTTCCTCAGCGGTTTTTTATTTTGGTCATACTTTGCCGAAACATTAAAACTGAAATATAGCTGTTGTTCTTAACTCTCATGTTAGTTTTCATGTTCTTCTGCATGCTTTATTCAATACTTAATTCAGAGGAACCTGAGAGAGAATGGCCAAACCTGACTCTTTAATTTAGACCTAATTGAATTCATTTGGCTTAGACGTAAAAAAGCAGATTCATTTATTCTGTGTTCGTTTGGCATAATTGTGTCAGCCAATAAATTGAGAAGAGTATCACATGGTTTGAAATTATATGAGTATCCCAACTCTTAACTGAAACTGTTTGCTCTCTTGTGTGTAATGGATTGAATCCTCCAGTAAAGTGGGGCAAGTGTAGGTTAATAAGATCATTCAAATAGTGTGTAATAATTAGTCTTGGTCACTCACAATTCAATCATCCAATTACCTCCTTTCTGATTAGGCCTTGTAGTGTGGCTATTGAATGGTCTGATTGGTTAGAGAGTCGGGGGAGAGTTTTAACACAGTAAAATTAGCTCCAGATGGGTTGTTAACATTTTAACAGTCTCAGACTCATTTTGTAATCACCCTTTTCTGGTTTATCAGGCATAGAACAGAATGAGTGGGTGAATGAGGATGTAGCCAACTCTCTTTCAGGAGGTGCATTAGCCCCTGAAATGTTATAATGAGTTGTATTGCTCAGATTTAATTTGGCTATCTGTGTATTTGATGCCTTGTGAAATCTGGCCAGTAAGGACAAATTTGTGGAAGAAACAAATGCTTGGTTGTGGGCCACAGAAGCCTGTAGTTTTACCTAGCTCCTTCACCAATCCCACAGAAACCTGTTTCCCAATTAATCCACAGCCCGAAGAGATATACAGCCTCTTCCTCTTTGATTGGATCTCTTAGGATTAGTATTGGTGACTCTCTGGATAGGCCTATATTTCCTAACATATCAAAACTCTGTTTTTGCATACAAGGAAGTAACCCAGATTTCAGAGCCCCTCAATTACTAAACAACCAGTTCCACCCACTTCCTCAAAGGAACTTGTAAACATCCTACATATAATTGGATCTAGCACACAGTAATCAGATTCCACTCAGTTTGCTGGCAAGATACTAAATTCCTTCCTTGAACTTCTTGGGATTGGGGTACCATGACCACTGACCTTCCAAAATGTTCACAGAATAGGTATTCCACTCACACCCTGCTCCTTAGCATCCTCCTGACCAATGTACAGTCATTGAAGAGCAAGATAGAAGACCTAAACAAGATTGCTGTATTGGCAGGAAATAAGGGATTGCTGCCATCTATGTTTCACTGAGACATTGCTCACCCCCACACTCCAGATACCATGATCTAGACCAAAGGCTTCTCAATCCACCAGATGGACTGGACAGAGGCAGCAGGAACAGGCAGAAGCTGCAGCATCTGCTTCATTATTATCTCATTGTGGTGCTTGGTGTAGCAGTGTTGTCTCACTCTTGTTTCCCTGACATGGAGCATCTAATAATTAACTGCTGACCATTCTACTTACTGAGAGAGTTCTTCACCATGATCATAACTGCAGCTTACATACTGCCAAAGGCAGATGTCAAGCTAGCACTCGATGTATTGACTGTCATGATTAGCAAACAAGAAATGGCCTACCTTGAAGCTTTTCACATCCTTGCCAGAGACTTCCATTAGGCTTACTTTAAGAAATCTCTGCCCAGCTGCCATCAGTACTTCAGCTGCAGCACCGGAGGACTTAACAACTCAACCACCGCTACACTACTACCACAAAGGTTGACTATTCCATCCCTTGGGAAATCTGACCATCTGGTTGTCCTCCTCCTTCTCCTACCTGAAGGAAGGCAGAGATTAAAGAGCAAGACATCAGAAATAAGGACAGCAAAAAGGTGACCATAGGAGGCAAAGGAGTGGATACGGGATTGCTTTGAGTCGGTGGGCTAGACCATTTTCAAGTCATCCGAGGACCTGAATGAATGCACCTTAGTTATCACGGACTGTAGATGAGTCCATCTCTACAAAATCATTCAAAATCCTCTTCAACCTTAAGCCCAGGATAAAGCAAGAGATTTAAAATCTTCCGAGGGCCAGATCAGTAGTATACAGGACTAGCGATCCAGTAATGTACAAGTGGACCAATTATGACCTCCAGAAGGACATCTCATATGCAAAGTGGAAATTCTGAGCTATACTTGAATCACCAAGGGATGCTCGACAACTATGGCAGGGCTTGAACACCACTACTGTCTACAAAAAAAACATGCGACATAATTAGGTATAAATGTCTCCATCTATTTGTGTGTGTATATATATATGTATATCTCAACATAAATGGAAGCAACATCATTCTCCTATTTCGGAATGAGGTAGGACAGGTGACAGAAGTGTGTGTGTAGGGGAACATTTTGGATCTAGTGATAATAATGCTATTAGTTTCAAGATAATTATGGAAAAGGCATGAGACAAAATTGATTATCTCAAAAATCAGTATCGTCATCTACACATGAAGCCAAAAGAGATAGGGAGATCTTAAGTGGATTTTTTTGCATCTTTATTTACTCAGGAGATGGACACAGAGACTGTAGAGTGAGGCAAAACAGGAGTGAGATCCTGGATCCTATACAGATCAAAGACAAAGAGGTGCTTGCTGTATTGAGCCAAACTAGGGTGGATAATTTCCCAAGGCCAGACAGGGTGTTTCCTAGGACCTTGTGGGAGGCTGGTATAGAAAATGCCCGAGCCCTAGCAGAGGTATTTAAAGTGTCCTTAGCCACCAGAGTGGTGCTGGGAATTGGAAGAGAGTTAATGTTGTTCTGTTGTTTAAGGAAGATTGTTTGAGAAATTATAGGCCGGTGAGCCTGTTGTCAGTCATGGGTAAGTTATTGGAAGGTATCCTAAGGGACCGTATATATTAGTATTTGGATAGACACAGACTGAATAGGGATTTGTGTGTGGTAGGATGTGTCTAATCAATCCTATAGAGTTTTTTGATGAAGACAAGGCAGTGAATGTTGCCTACGTGGATTTTAGCAACGTCTTTGACAAAGGCCAGGAGGGGAGGTCGGTTAAGAAAGTTCCATTGCTCAGCATTGAAGATGCATTCATCATTAAGCTCTGAGACCTGCACCTCAATACCTCCCAGTGCAACTGGATCCTGACTATCCTCATTGGCAGACCTCAGTTAGTACGGATTGGCAACAATTTTTCCTCCACAATCACTGTCAGCACAGGTGCACGACAAGGCTGTATGGTTGGCCCCCTGCTTTACCCACTTTATACCTATGATGACATGGCTAAGTACAGCTCCATTGGCATGTCTAAGTTTGTTGATGACACAACTGCTATTGGTTGAATCAAAGGTAGTGATGAATCAACAATTAGGAGGGAGATTAAAAATCTGATTAGTTCCACAACAACAACCTCTCACGTGATGTCAGCAAAACCAAAGAGCTGATTATCAATTACAGGGGGAAGATTCCAGAAGTGAATGAGCCAGTCTTCATTAGGGGATCAGAGATGGAGAGGATCAGTAGCTTTAAGTTTCTTGGCATTATCATATCAGAAGATCTGACCTTAGGAAGACTGAAGAAAGTGATAGATGTAATCAGTCCATCACAGGCAAAGCTGTCTCCAACACTGAGCCACAAGAAAGCAGCACTAATTATCAAAGGCCCCCCACTATCCAGGCCTGGCTCTCTTCTCGCTACAACCATTGGGCAATAAGTAAAGGAGCGTTAGGTCCCTCATCACCAGCTTCAGGAACAATTATTAAATTTTAAAGTTCAAACTAAATTTATTATCAAAGTATGCATATATCACCATATTCTACACAGAGATTCATTTTCTTGTGGGCATTCTTGGGAAAATAAAGAAATTCAGTAGGATCCATGAAAAAAAACTCATTCACAAACAAAGCCAGAAACAAGAACTCTGCAAGAGAAGAGAAAGTATGCAAACAATATAAACAAGTAAGTAAGTAATACTGAAAACATGAACTGTAGAGTTGTTGAATGTGAGTCCGTAGGTTGTGGAGTCAATTCAGTGTTGAGGTGAATGAAGTTATCCATGCTGGTTTACAATCCTGATGGTTGTAGGGCAATAACTGTTCCTGAACCAGAACCAGAACCAATAGTTCCTGTACCTCTTGATGGTAGTAGTGAGAAGTAACATGGCCTGGATGATGGGGGTCTTTGATGATGGATGCTGCTTTCTTGTAGCAGTGCTTCTTGTGAATGTGCTCAGTGATGGGGAGGGCTTTGCCTGTGATGGACTGGGGTGAATCCACAACAGTGTCTAGACTTCCATTTCTAGGCATCGTTGCTTCCATATCAGGCAGTAAAGCAACCAGTCAGGATACTCTTCACTGTGCATTTATAGTAGTTTGTCAAAGTTCTAGTGACACACTGAATCTGTGCAAACTTCTAAGAAAGTGGAGATGTTTTTGTGCCGTTTTTGTGATGGCTTTTATATGCTGGACCCGGGATAGATCCTCTGATATGGTAGCAACAAGGAATTTAAATTGACTGATCACCACCAATCCCTCATGATGTCAGGCTCATGATCATGCAGATTCTCCCTCCTGTACTCTTTGGTTATGCTGATGTTGAGTGGCGGGTTGTTGTTGCCTCACCATTCATTCAGATTTTCAATCTTCCTCCGATATGCCAATTCATCAAATCTTTAGATTCAGCCATCAGCAAACTGAAATATGGCATTGGAGCTGTGCTTAGCCTCATAGTCTTAAGTAAAAAGTGAGTAGAGCAGAGGGCTAAACACACAATCTTGTGGTGCTCCTGTGCTGATGGTGATTGTGTAGTAGATGTTGTTGCCAATCTGAACTGACTGGAGACTGCAAGCCAGAAAATTGGTGATCCCAGTTGCACAAGGAGGGATTGAGGCCTAGGACTTGGAGCTTAGTGATTAGTTTTTAAGGGATGATCGTATTGAATGCTGAGCTGTATTCAATGAAGAGCATCCTGATGTATGCACCTTCATTATGCAGATATTCCAGAATTGAGTGAAGAGCTAATGAAATGCCATCTGCTGTTGATCTGTTGCGATGGTAGGCAAATTCGAACGGATCCAAGTCTGTCCTCAGGCAGGAGTTGATATGCTTCATCATGAGCTTCTCAAAGCACTTCATCATAGTAGATATAAGTGCCATTAGGCAACCAATATTGAATCATTTTACCACATTATTCTTGTGCACCAGTATGATAAAAGCCTGCTTGAAGCGGAAGATTACCTCAGACTGCCAAAGTAAGAGGTTGAAGATGTCAGTAAACACTCCAGCCAATTGATTAGCATAGGTTTGCAATACTCATCAAGGGTGCAACCAGCTGCATCTTGTGGGTTCACCCTCCTGAAAGATGCTGTCACATTGACCTCAGACTGAAATCACAGAGTCATCGGAGTCTGTGGGGAATTTGTGAAGGCAACTCGATGCTTTGTCATCAAAGGGAGCAAAAAAGACATTGAGCTCATCAAGGAGCAAAAGCTTGTTCTCATTAATGCTGCTTGGCTTTGTTTTGTAGCACCATTAGGGCCCCTGGACCGTTGTGGATAACCACCCACCACAGTTCTGAACTGATTCCATGACTTACAGATTCAATTTCAAGGTCTCTTTACAATTCATGTTCTCAGTATGATTTTTTATTTACACAATTTGTCTTCTTTAGCACGTTGGTTGTTTGTCAAGCTTTGTGTGCAGTTTTTCATAAATTCTATAGTTTTTCTTTATTTTACCAGTAACTGCTTGCAAGAAAATGAATCTCAAGGTAGTATATGGTAATGCATACAGTACGTACTTAATAAATTTATTTTGAACTTTGAACACTAAACTTACTTAAACTGGCATCATGTTTATAACTTGGCCACATTCCCCTGAGTTGTATTCAGCTGAGCCACTCTTCCTTCTAAGTCTGATGATTTTCAGGTCAGGTCTGATGGCAGAGACTGGAAGATCTAAAACTAGTGTGACACTCTAGTCTGATTCTGTGAGAGTGCCGCACTGTCGCACATGCCATCATTCAGGTGAGTTACTGCACCTGAGGTTAAGCCTATCAACTCAAGTGTGCAATGAAGACCCCCATGGTCCTATTCCAAAGGTTTTACTGTGGAGTTCAGTAGATATTTTTTCTTCCACCCAACATTGTAAGGACAGTTATTCATTGTTGGGAGCTGGAACGTAGGTGGAGTTGGACATCACTGGGAAGCATGGACATTGAGGGAAGTCAGCCTACAGAGAGGAAGTCACCACCCTGACGCAGTGCTGCCAAGAAATCAACCTCTCCCACAATGTTGCAAAAACAAAGGAGCTGGTTGTGGACCACAGGAGGAATAGAGACAGGCTAGCCCCTATTGACATCAAGGTCTTGGGTTGAGAGGGTGAACTCATCACTGAAGATATCACATGGTCTGTATTTACTGGATGTGTGGTGAAAAAAGCACAACAGTGTCTCTTTCACCTCAGATAGTTGAAGATGTTAGATTTGGGCCCCCAAATCCTAAGAACTTTCTACAGGGGCACAGTTGTGAACACCCTGACTGACTGCATCACTGCCTGGTATAGGAACTGTACTTCCCTCAATCACAGGACTCAGCAGAGAGTCGTGCGGACAGCCCAGCGCATCTGTAGTTGTGAACTTCTCACGATTCAGGACACTTACAAAGACAGGTGTGTGCAAAGGGTTCAAAGGATCATTGGGAACCAAGTTACCCCAACCACAAACTGTTCCAACTGCTACCATCTGGGAAACAGTACCACACCATAAAAGCCAGAACCAACAGGCTCCGGGACAGCTTCTTCCAACAGGCCATCAGACTAATTAATTCACGCTGATATAATTGTATTTCTATGTTATATTGACTATCCTGTTGTACATACTGTTTATTACAAATTATTATAATTTGCATATTGCACATTTAGACAGAAAGGTAACGTAAAGATTTTTACTCCTCATGTATGTGAGGGATGTAAGTAATAATGTCAATTCAGTTCAGAGACTATAGCATGCCAATCACAGAGAGGCTGAGTCAAGAGCTTTACTAGTGTTCTGCTGGCCCTGATGGCAAATATCCTTGTAGTACATTTGGGAGATGTCAGATTCTTTTATCTGGATGTACATTTTGCAAACATTTTCTTCAATAATATTTACAATATAACAGTAACTACACTTCCAAAATAATTTTGAACCTGTGAAAATAAATAGAATGCCATAAAAAGTCCCATTGAAATGCAGATATTTTGGACCACCAAAACCGAGTTAAACAATCTATGTACAAAGTTCAAAGTAAATTTATTATCAATGTACATACATGTCACTATAAGCAACACTGAGATTTATTTTCTTCTGGGCATTCATGGTGATACAAGAAACACAATACAATCAATGGAAGACTACATCCAACAGGACGGACAAGCAAATAATGTTCAAAAACAAAACTACAAACTGCAAATACAAAAAGAAAGAGAAAAAATAATAATAAATGAATAAGCAATATATATCAAGATCATGAGATGAAGAGTCCTTGAACATGATTACATAGGCTGTAGGAACAGTTCAGTGATGAGACAAGTGAAGTTATCCCCTCTGGTTCAACAGCCTGATGGTTGAGGGGTAATAACTGTTCCTGAACCCAGTGATGTGAGTCCTGAGGCTTCTGTACCTTGTTCCTGATGGCAGCAGCAAGAAGAGAGCATGTCCTGGATGTTGGGAGTCCTTGATAATGGATGCTGCTTTCCTGTGACAGTGTTCCATGTAGATGTGCTCAAAGATGGTGAGGGCTTTACCTGTGATGCGCTGGGATGTATCTACTACTTTTTGTTGGCATTTTCATACAGGGGTATTTCCACACCAGGTCACGATGTAATCCACCACACAACTGTAGAAGTCTGTCTGAGTTTTCAATGACATGCCAAACTTTTGCGAACTGCTAAGAAAGTAGAGGCACTGCTGTGCCTTATTCATAATGACACTTATATTCTGGGCCCAGCACAGATTCTCTGAAATGATAACACCAAGAAATTTAAAGTTGCTGACCCTCTACCCCTCTGATCCCCCAATGAGGATTGCCTCATGGACCTCCAGTTTCCTCCTCCTGAAGTCAATAATCATTTCCTTGGTCTTGCTGACATTGAGTGAGAGGTTGTCGTTATGGTACTACTCAGCCAGATTTTCAATCTCCCTTCTATATGCTGACTCATCATCACCTTTGATTCAGCTAGTGACATCAGTAAACTTAAATATGGTATTGGAGCTGATCGTAGCCTCAGACTCATAAGTATAAAGCAAGTGGAGTAGAGGGCTAAGCACACAGTCCTGTGTTGCACCTGTGCTGAGGGAGATTGTGGAGGAGATATTGTTGCCAATTCAAACTGACTGTGGTTCAGCAACTGAGGAAAGCGAGGATCCAGTTGCACAGGACGTACTGAGGCCTAGGACTTGAAGCTTACTGATTAGTTTTGAGGGGTTGATAGTATGGAATGTCGAGCTGTGGTCAATGAAGCACATCCTGATGTATGCACCTTCACTGTCCAGATGCTCCAGGGTTGAGTGAAGAGACAATGAAGCGGCAATCTGCTGTTGACCAGTTGTGACGGTAGGCGAACTGGAGTGGTTCCAAGATGCTTCTCAGGCAGGAGTTGACATGCTCCATCACCAAACTCTCAAAGGACTTCACCACAGTGGCTGTAAGTGCTACTGGATGATGGTCATTGAGGAAGTTGCCTCGTTCTTCTTAGGCACCGGTATAATTGAAGCCTGCTTGAAGCAGATGAGTACTGCAGACTGATGAAGCGAGAAGTTAAAGATATTGTTGAACACTCCAGACAGCTGTTCAGCACAAGTCTTTAGTACTCAGCCAGCTTCCCCATCTGGGCCTGATGCTTTCTGTGGGAAGGATGCTCTTATAGAATGCCCCAGATTCTGAAATCACAGAGCCATTGGGGGCTGTGGGATTTCATGAAGGCACATACTTTTTCTGATGTTTGAGGTGAGAATAAAAGGCATTGAGCTCATCTGGAGCGAAGCTTTTTTGATGTTGCTTGGTTTCACTTTGTAGGAAGTGATAGCATTCAACTCCTACCATAGATTTGGTCCAGAATTGCCATTTCACATGTGAGATGCTTTCCAGAGATCTTCTTTATTTAACATGGTCACCAGACCTGAATGCCATTGTTCTGGCACTCAGCAGATTGCGGATCTCATGGTTCATCCAGGGCTTCTGGTGAGGAAAGACTGAAGGATTTTGTGAGGACACACTCAACAATGACTGTTTTTATAAATATATAATTATAAATAGGTTGCCAATAGTGTCAGTAGTTCACAGTTTGTAACGGATCTGTTCCACTTTTACCAATGAACATACGGTGTATTTGTTTTAAATTCCCTTTTAAGGCATTAACTTGTTTAAAAACAAAACATTTGGTGCAATATTGTGTGGTGTGCTTGCCACCTTTTAGTGATATAAACTGAACAGTTACTGGGGAATATTTTTGTGTCACAATTGAGAACAGATGGCAGTGAATGAGAACACAAGGAACAAGAATCACTGTCCAATTTACATATTGCCATTTTACCAATTTAAGAATGAATATTTATATTTAATATTTATAATTCAAATCTAATTGTTCTTCCAAAGCACACCACCAGAAAAACAAGAGGTCCTGTGAAATTCAGTTGATCCCACTTGTGATACCAACTATGAATGCAGAGAAGGTTTATTATTGATAACTTGTCAGGTTTCTCTGATCCTAGGATATAATAATAGGGGACTACGTGTCTTCATAATCTAATTTTTGGCCCACAGGCTTTTGCGGTACACCTATATATCAATGGAGCATGGGAAAAAATTGTGAACTTGCAGAATGTACAATTCTCACAATGTAAGGCTGAGAAGTTACTGTAGATTTTTTTGATGGCTCAGTTTAAAATAACAATAATGGGAAATTTAGAGGACGCTGACAATGGAAGTTGAACCTCCACAGACTGAACAAAGGTGAAGAAATTATTTGTAATGAGCTGCATTTTTATGAAATAAAAACAAGTGTGGCACTAAACCTAGAGGGCACTCGCTCAAAGCATTATGGGAGATGGTGGAGATTAGTAATTAGGTTTTGTCACTTTTACCACATTTTCAGCCCACTCTTATAGCTGACTATCGAACTGAGCGAGTGTTGGTAGGGTTTTAATTCTCCAGTACAGAATCTTCTTTGGATTCTGCAATACTTTAAAGTATTGTGGTACTTGCATTACATTTATATTTGAAAGTGGAAATGCTAGAAATTTGCAATAAAAACAGAAAACATGGAGGAACCTGATCTGAATCTGAACACAATCAAATCTTGGCACCTCCAGGTGTAACCATAATGGTTGATCCATTATGAATTCCAGAATTACTCATGAAGGTCAGTCAATTCTCAGTTGTGATAGCTCCAGATATTTGAGAATCATTTATCAGGTACCTTTGACTGAGCAGTCTTAGGTCTACCTAGCTACACATGGTTTATTGTTGCGAAAGGGAATATGTAATATATAATTTACCACTGTTGACGCAATCCTGCTCCTGAAATACCTCCTCACCTAATCTCCTTGAACATGCAGTGGAAGTGGTGTATATGGTTTTCAGTAAGGTGGTTGATAAGGTCCCCTGTGGTAGGCTCATTTAGAAAGTCACGAGGCAATGGATCCAGAGAAACGTGACGACTTGGATTCAGTACTGGCTTGCCCACAGAAGGCTGCGGGTGGTTATAAATGGAGTATTTTCTGCCTGGAAATTGGTGGCCAGTGGTTTTCCACAGGAATGCCTGCTCTTTGTGATTCTTATAAATGACTTGGATAAGGAAGTGGAAGGGTGCGTTAGTAGGTTTGCTGATGACATGAAGGTTGATGGGAGGACCGTGTAGAAGATTGTTAAGGATTACAACAAGATATTGATAGGATACAAAGCTGGGCTGAGAAGAGGTAGAAGGAGTTCAACATGGAAACATGTGAAGTGATTCACTTTGGAAAGTACAATTTGAAAGCAGAATACAGGACTAATGACAGGATTCTAAGCAGTGTGGAGGATCTTGGGGTCCAGATTCATAGATCCCTCAAAGTTGCCATTCAAGTTGATAGGGTGGTTAAGAAGGCATATGGTGTGTTGGCCTTCACTAGTCAGGGAATTGAGTTAAATCATAATTGCATTATTGTATTTAGTTTTGGTTGCTTCATTATAGTACTACCTGGATTAGAGAGCATGTCTTATGAGGGTAGGTTAAGCTTTTCTCTTTGGAGCGAAGGAGGATGAAAGATAACTTGATAAAGGTATATAAGCTCATAAGAGGCATAGATCAAGTTGACAGCCAGAGAATTTTCCCAGCATGGCAATAGCTAATACAAGAGGGCATAATTTTAGGAAGATGAAGGAAAGTATTTGTGGAAACTTTAAGAGGTAACCTCAAAGAGAACCACAACCTTGTTGCAAGGTTTGGAGACTTCCATGCCTCAATGACCTGGAGGGCTATGTTAGCTAGAGGTAGGGTCGCCATGCCAAACAAGTCAGAGGGCAGAGGCCAGACTAACAATGGCCAACTGGTCCTCCAGGCTCAGGGGTTCAGCTCAGGGCTAACAACCCTGACTGGTCAAAATACATTGTTATGGAAACAGCAATTGAAGAATCCTTCTTTAACTTTGTGCAATGGTATGGACAGACAGAGATGGAGGACCTTCGTTGCTGCCCTAAATGCCAGCTGTGTAATAGATAGTAAGGAAACTTAGAGGTAAGTCAGAGAGTTTTTTTGCACACAGAGCGGTGGGTCTGTGGAATGAGAGGCCCGGTGGGGGGGGGGTGGTGGTTGTTGTAGAGGCAGATACGTTATAGACATTTAAGAAATTCTTAGCTAGGCACACGGATGATAGAAAAATGGAGGACTATGTCAGAGGAAAGGTTTAGCCTGATCTTAGAGAAGGTTAAAAGGTCAACACAGATCATGGGCCAAAAGGCCTATATTGTGCTATAATGCTCTAGGTTCTATATGTTCACACGGATGATAGAAAAATGGAGGTCTATGTCAGAGGAAAGGTTTAGCCTGATCTTAGAGAAGGTTAAAAGGTCAACACAGATCATGGGCCAAAAGGCCTATATTGTGCTATAATGCTCTAGGTTCTATATGTTCACACGGATGATAGAAAAATGGAGGTCTATGTCAGAGGAAAGGTTTAGCCTGATCTTAGAGAAGGTTAAAAGGTCAACACAGATCATGGGCCAAAAGGCCTATATTGTGCTATAATGCTCTAGGTTCTATATGTTCACTGTGAGTTTAGGGAATTATGAATTCTAATGAATTCTTGGCTGTGTAGCACAGTAGAGATGGGGGGGGGGGTGCGGTGATCACATTGCAGAATGATAAAGTGGGACTCTACAAGGCTTTATCAGGCTGTGAAAGTCCAGGCTCATTCTGGCCTGAGCTACAAACTGTAGGCTAAAGTGAACTATAGTAAGCTGATGTTTGATTACCAGCTCAGCATTAATTTCATTCAATCCAGTATGGAAGCTTGACGTTGTACATGTAAGGTAAAAGTGGAACTGCTCATAGCTCATGCAACTCACAAGTTAGTGAAGGCTGACACAGCAAAAGGCTTACCTTACTCAATGTATACAGAGCGCATGTGTCTTAAAGATAGTGGGGGAAAAGGTAGATTAGAAGTTCAAGTTGAATGCCCATGAATACAGTGAAGCAAAACAGCATTCATACAGGGTCAAGGTGCAAAACATAGAACTAACAGTCATACACAGCACAAGGCATATATCAGATAGCAAGTTAATATCAGTCAGCGGGTGCCGTCCTGAATCCGGGGTTGGCGGCTGTGCTCCTCCATCTTTTTCGATCTTACGCTCTTTTTCTGGCCTCAGCATAACTCAACCCAGTGCATTGCCTCACATTATCGTACCAAGTAGTTCACTGCCTTCCTTTTTCCCTCTTTCCCTCTATCATCCCTTCCAATTACAATTTCTGCAGTCCACCACTTCTTAACGAGTGCCCGGCATATTCCAGCTTCCTTTTCTGCACATTCTTCAGCAACTCCTTTTCTCTCCTCGCTCCCTTCAACACTTCCATATTACTGACCTTCATCACTCATCTAATTTTCTGCATTCTCCTTAAAAACCACATTTCAAATGCCTCCAGTCGTTGTTGCGCTTCCTTGCATAAGGTCCACAATTCGACTCCATACAACAGACTGCTCCAGACGTAGCATTTCCAAACTCTACAACACAACCCAAAGTCCAACCTCTTGCCACGCAGCACGTCACTCAGGCTTCAGAACGTTGATCTTGCAATCTCAATTCTTCGTCTAATTTCTGAATCACATTTCCCATCCTCTGTGACCATCTGTCCCAAGTACACAAACTTCTTAACTTGCTCTATGCCTACGCCATTAATTTTGATACTGATTTTGGGGACTTCTTTCTTCCGTGATACTACCATCATCTTCATCATCTTTGCAGCATTTATTTTCATTCCAAATCGTTCTCCTTCAGCATTTATCTTATATACTATTCTGAGTAACTCGTCCTCAGTCTCGGCTAACAACACTGAATCATCTGCATACCTCAAGTTATTCACCGTCACGCCACCAATTTGGACACCAGCTTCATCGTTCAACACCCTGAAGATTAGCCCTGAGTAAATGTTAAATAATAAAAGGGAGATAATGCAGCCCTGGCGAACCCCTTTTTGGATCTCAACTTCCGGTGCATTCCCACCACTAGTTCTTATTACTGCCTTCTGATGCCAGTACAGACTCGCAATCAGTCGAACATCTTTCCCATCCAGCCCGAATGAGTTCAGGCAATTGACCAGCTGTTCATGACTGACTCAGTCAAAAGCTTTTTCATAATCCAGGAAGCACATGTAAATGTCTTTTTACTTTTCTAGACCTCGTTCCACAATCATTCGCAAATTGGAAATCCCTTCACGGGTACCCTTACCCAGTATAAATCCACTCTGGCACTCATTAATTTCATTAAGAACCGTCCTTTTTATTCTGCTTAGAAGTATTAATAACAAGATCTTGGAGGCAAGACTTATAAGATTTATAGTTCTGAAATCTGAGCATTTCGTGCTCTTACTTTTCTTTGGGATCATGACAAACTCTGACTCCACAAAATCTGTTGGTCACGTTCCTGTTGAGTAGATTGTATTGCAAATGAATACAATCTATTCAAGTTAATATACAGTCACAATATATATCTAGCCTAAGTCCCTGAGTGACATGTCCTATAATTGACTGTGCATGTGTGTTATCAGCAAGAGCAAGCAGTTCTAAGCTGTCCTTAGACAAACGTACCCATGCACACAATCCAGCTTGTCATTCCACAGGTTGAGCACTGGAGGGCAGCACCACAGGAGGGGCCAGCCCCCAACCCAGCATGCAGGTCAAGCTACATCGCTTCTGCTGTCTCTTCTCCTGGACTGCTGCACCAGGTAAGCCCACAGTTTAAGGCCTAGTACTCACTACAATTGAGGCTATGCAGCTCCCTACAGTCTGTCTCTCCAATAAATAAGGGAAACAGATGTGCAGCATTTTATATTACCAATATCCAACAGGGTCTTGTGATCAGAAGAGAAACATCCAAGATAATCTCTTGCTGTCAGAGTGCACATTGACTTTGATGCCTTCCTGTAGCAAACAGAAAAACGGTCCATAACAAGTCCAGCTCCTCTGCCTTTTCTGCCAACGAGCAGTTCACTGATGGGGCAGATCTTAACAAGACATAAACACCTTTGGTCAGCCCTCAAGAGGCTGCTCTGCCTGAACGTGCCATCATTTTACTGGAAATAGTGTAAGATAGTGTAAGAATAATGAAAAATTTGGATCAGGGAGCATTTATTCTAAGATGAGTGACTCACCTGTTGATGGAAAGTTTGTTGTGAAGGTGAACCCTGGACTCTGTGTAGATTGTTTCCATACAAAATATGTAACTGGCAAGTAAAAGATTGAAGAAATTCAGGCATAATTTTGTTATGCATACACACAATGGCTGAATTTTCTCACTATTTTGCTCTTGTGTAAAGGTGCTGAGGAAGAGGATTTCTTGGAATGTATGCGGGATGGTTTTTTGAACCAACATGTCGAGGAACCGACTAGAGAGCAGGCTATTCTGGACTGGGTTTTGAGCAATGAGGAAGGGTTAATTAGCGATCTTGTCGTGAGAGGCCCCTTGGGTAAGAGTGACCATAATATGGTGGAATTCTTCATTAACATGGAAAGTGACGTAGTTAATTCAGAAACAAAGGTTCTGAACTTAAAGAGGGGTAACTTTGAAGGTATGAGACATGAATTAGCTAAGATAGACTGGCAAATGACACTTCAAGGATTGACGGTGGATATGCAATGGCAGGCATTTAAAGGTTGCATGGATGAACTACAACAATTGTTCATCCCAGTTTGGCAAAAGAATAAATCAAGGAAGGTAGTGCACCCGTGGCTGACAAGAGAAATTAGGGATAGTATCAATTCCAAAGAAGTAGCATACAAATTAGCCAGAGAAAGTGGCTCACCTGAGGACTGGGAGAAATTCAGAGTTCAGCAGAGGAGGACAAAGGGCTTAATTAGGAAGGGGAAAAAAGATTATGAGAGAAAACTGGCAGAGAACATAAAAACGGACTGTAAAAGCTTTTATAGATATGTAAAAAGGAAAAGACTGATAAAGACAAATGTAGGTACCCTGCAAACAGAAACAGGTGAATTGATTATGGGGAGCAAGGACATGGCAGACCAATTGAATAATTACTTTGGTTCTGTCTTCACTAAGGAGGACATAAATAATCTTCCAGAAATAGTAAGGGACAGAGGGTCCAGTGAGATGGAGGAACTGAGCGAAATACATGTTAGTAGGGAAGTGGTGTTAGGTAAATTGAAGGGATTGAAGGCAGATAAATCCCCAGGGCCAGATGGTCTGCATCCCAGAGTGCTTAAGGAAGTGGCCCAAGAAATAGTGGATGCATTAGTGATAATTTTTCAAAACTCGTTAGATTCTGGACTAGTTCCTGAGGATTGGAGGGTGGCTAATGTAACCCCACTTTTTAAAAAAGGAGGGAGAGAGAAACCGGGGAATTATAGGCCGGTTAGCCTAACGTCGGTGGTGGGGAAACTGCTGGAGTCAGTTATCAAGGATGTGATAACAGCACATTTGGAAAGCGGTGAAATGATCGGACAAAGTCAGCATGGATTTGTGAAAGGAAAATCATGTCTGACGAATCTCATAGAATTTTTTGAGGATGTAACTAGTAGAGTGGATAGGGGAGAACCAGTGGATGTGGTATATTTGGATTTTCAAAAGGCTTTTGACAAGGTCCCACATAGGAGATTAGTGTGCAAACTTAAAGCACACGGTATTGGGGGTAAGGTATTGGTGTGGGTGGAGAATTGGTTAGCAGACAGGAAGCAAAGAGTGGGAATAAACGGGACCTTTTCAGAATGGCAGGCGGTGACTAGTGGGGTACCGCAAGGCTCAGTGCTGGGACCCCAGTTGTTTACAATATATATTAATGACTTGGATGAGGGAATTAAATGCAGCATCTCCAAGTTTGCGGATGACACGAAGCTGGGTGGCAGTGTTAGCAGTGAGGAGGATGCTAAGAGGATGCAGGGTGACTTGGATAGGTTGGGTGAGTGGGCAAACTCATGGCAGATGCAATTTAATGTGGATAAATGTGAAGTTATCCACTTTGGTGGCAAAAATAGGAAAACAGATTATTATCTGAATGGTGGCCGATTAGGAAAAGGGGAGGTGCAACGAGACCTGGGTGTCATTATACACCAGTCATTGAAAGTGGGCATGCAGGTACAGCAGGCGGTGAAAAAGGCGAACGGTATGCTGGCATTTATAGCGAGAGGATTCGAGTACAGGAGCAGGGAGGTACTACTGCAGTTGTACAAGGCCTTGGTGAGACCACACCTGGAGTATTGTGTGCAGTTTTAGTCCCCTAATCTGAGGAAAGACATCTTTGCCATAGAGGGAGTACAAAGAAGGTTCACCAGATTGATTCCTGGGATGGCAGGTCTTTCATATGAAGAAAGACTGGATGAACTGGGCTTGTACTCGTTGGAATTTAGAAGATTGAGGGGGGATCTGATTGAAACGTATAAGATCCTAAAGGGATTGGACAGGCTAGATGCGGGAAGATTGTTCCCGATGTTGGGGAGGTCTAGAACGAGGGGTCACAGTTTGAGGATAGAGGGGAAGCCTTTTAGGACCGAGGTTAGGAAAAACTTCTTCACACAGAGAGTGGTGAATCTGTGGAATTCTCTGCCACAGCAAACTGTTGAGGCCAGTTCATTAGCTATGTTTAAAAGGAAGTTAGATATGGCCCTTGTGGCTACAGGGGTCAGGGGGTATGGAGGGAAGGCTGGGGCGGGGTTCTGAGTTGGATGATCAGCCATGATCATAATAAATGGCGGTGCAGGCTCGAAGGGCCGAATGGCCTACTCCTGCACCTATTTTCTATGTTTCTATGTTTCTATGTATCTGCACTTAAATCCAGCTTGCTTAATATCAAAATTAAGCCCATAATTTTGGTTTAACAACACGAAGTAAAGTCAATTGTCTGGAGTTGCACCACAATATTAAAATATTTATATTTATAAATATATCTTCTCTTGAGACCTGCTCTACATTTTATTTCTTTGGTTGCATTTTTATACCATCAGCAGGAGCCTATTAAAATTTAAAAGCTTCCATATTGTGCTGTGCTGATGTGACTAAATGATGGTTAGCTGACTGATGGGAAGCATCTGCTGCATCCCTCCATCCCAGAACTTTCACAGCGGTTTACACAAAACAAGTACACAAATGAAGCTGGACCCACTGGAAATCCTTTCCCATTTAACAATAGGGTTTTTCCTCTTGTGGGGCCTTTCCTACCTTCTGAACATTCTAAAACATATTGCTGGCAATTGAATATGCTTCGCTGTTACTGTTGTACACACCAAAGCTGCTCCTCCCACAAATTGCCATGTGATAATGAGCAGGTAAGCTGCTTTTTAGTCCTATTTATTAAGAAGTAAAGATTGGTCAAGAGATCGGAGGTAATTTCACTACCATGGAATGAGAAACGGAGCTACAGTTTAAGATCAGTGCCCTTTCATCAGAAACTTGAGAAAGCAAGTCGGGCAGCATCCGTGGAAAAGATCGGTCAACGTTTCGGGCCGGAACCCTTCGACTGTAGAGGGAAGGGGCAGAGGCCCTATAAAGAAGGTGAGGGGAGGTTGGGAAGGAGAAGGCTGGTAGGTTCCAGGTGAAAAACCAGTAAGGGGAAAGATAAAGGGGTGGGGGAGGGGAGGCAGGGAGGTGATAGGCAGGAAAGGTGAAGAAGGAATAGGGGAAAACACAATGGGTAGTGGAAGGAGGCGGAACCATGAGGGAGGTAAGAGGCAGTTGGGGGAGGGGGCAGAGTGGCATAGGGATAGAGGAAGGGAGGGGGAGGGAATTACCCGAAGTTGGAGAATTCTATGTTCATACCAAGGGGCTGGAGACTACCTAGACGGTATATGAGGTGTTGCTCCTCCAACCTGAGTTTAACCTCATCATGGTAGTAGAAGAGGCCATGTATGGACATATCTGAATGGGAGTGGGAAGCAGAGTTGAAGTGGGTGGCTACTGGGAGATCCTGTCTGTAGTCTTCTATGGTTCTATGGTTCTAGTACTGTCAATGCTACTGCCTTATAGTTCCGGTGTCTCGGATTCAATTCTGACCTCCATTGCTGGCTGTGTGAAAACTGTATGTGACTCTGTGGGGTTTCTCGCACATCTAAAACAAAATCTGCAAATTGTTAGGATAACTGACCACAGCAAATTACTGTTTGGTATTTGTGTGAAGGAAAATCATGAGCATGTTCACAGATGTGTGAGAGAGTAATGGTTACTGAGAAATGAGTGTGGGATGGGAATGATGGAATTGTTCTGAGAACCCGTATGGAGTTGATGCCCTAAAATGTGTCCCCTGTTCTGTTGGCAAACATAGCAGGGCTATTAAAGAAAAGAAACCATTTCATGCAAGGAGACATTGGTGCAGAAGTGTAAAATTTTGCTCAAGTGATTTAAGGAGGACTTTATAGAAAGAAAGAGTGGTGGATAGGAGGAGAGATCTACAAGTCTGGAGTCTCCCCTGCCTTCAGTGATTACTGTCAAAGGTTTAGAGGTTCTGAGGTGGGATTATTAGGAAATAACAATTTAATAGAATGAGCACTATGTGTCCTCTTTCCTACTTCCTTTGGGTTACACCTTTTGAAAATTTACAAATGACCCAGAGCTTAATCTAATGTAAATGAGCTGTGATTTTCAATGGTCACCTTTTCTGACTTTGAAGCTGTAAACCCACTTTCATAAATAGTTTCTCCTTTAATCAGAGACCAAGTTCTGCACTCTCTGCATCCTGTGCTGGCCTGAGGAAATAATATGCAACTTCACTTCCCATATTCTGTCTGATATCTGTCAGGTGTTTAATACAATGCTACAAAGTCAGAATTTTGAATTATATTCCAGATGATTAAATCTAATTCCTGTAGATAGAATGGATGACTTTACTTCAACATAATTTCAGGTGAGAAACAAGTGCAATAAAATTACACACTCACACAGGATGAGTAAGATAACATTGAAGCAAAATAACTCCACATTGACATGAAATGTCGTGTGTAATGGGACAACTTCTGGATGTTGGTATTACTGAACATTTGACAGGAGAAAAATTCAGACAGAGCTCAAGGGATCAGACATATATCAGTGGCCTCCTGTACCTAATAAAGTGGACACTGGGTGTATGGCCATGGTCTTCTAGTGCTGTAGCTCATCCACTTCAAGGCTTGATGTGTTGGGTGCTTTCAGAGATGCTCTTCTGCACATCACTGTTCTAACACATGGTTGTTTGAGTTACTGTCACATTTCTGTCAGTTTGAACCAGTCTGGCTATTCTCCTCTGACGTCTCTCACAAATGGAACTGCCACTCATTGGATGTTTCTTGTTCTTCTCTCCCTATACGCATTGCCAACAATTAGGGAAAGGAATTTTAGAACTTTAGATCCTAGGAGTTGAGGCCACTACTGCCAGTACTGGGACCAGCAATGTCACTAAACCAAAATTAAAGCAACTGAGTAAGGAATCTATAGTTTCACCTGATGAGTCCCACAGCCAGACATGCAAGGTGGAAATAGAGTTGTAGTTAATGGGTTAGGTGTAAAAGAGAGAGGATCTGTATAAGTGGAAAAGTGAGAAGCCACTACTGCCATGGATGTTTCTTTTCATCATTCCTTGTAGTTGATTGCTGGGGACAAAAGACCTGAGAAAGAATGTATGAGGATCCTCAATCCTGCTTTACTTTTCGATATTACAGGTGATCCTTGACCTCAGCTTTACACTGTGTCCTTGTCATTAACAAAAAAATGAGGATGCATGCTTCCTATGGATAACAAAAATGGTAAATGTCACTCAGGTCACTAGCTATAACACTGAAACTGTAATAGCATGCAGCAGTCAACCCCTCAATAGATATAACAACTGCTATGTCAGTTTCACCTTGTAAATTGCAAAGAAGTGTCAAACATACAAATACTTAGGATCTGGCTGTCTACTCGTTCAGCGCTCTTGATCCCTACCCCAACTGCATAGCTAGCCCACTCTCCAGATCTACAAAGTTCCCAACATTGACCCCAGTTCCAGCTGCACACCTAATATAAAATAATACAGAGATGAACTCATGTTCATGGATAGAGTCAGCAGAAACAAAACGTAGTTGATTAATTATTGAAAAGTAGGATTAAAGTGAGGTGATCAACACTTCAGTGCTAAATTTGACAAGACGCTACAGGCGTCTAGCAGTCATGTATCTAATCACTGGAAGCTTATGTCACAACCTTAGCTGAAAATGCAAGAAATAAGAACACAAGCATCAAAGTCAAAGTCAAGTTTAATGTCATAAATGCAATGTATGAATGTAATGGTGCAATGAAAAACTTTCTCACAGCAGCACCAGAGGCATATAGTGTCATATGAGCAGAATTCACAAGAAAAGCAGAAATGAAATGTAAGTTGTAATACATTTAAAAGGAAGAACACAAATAGAATAAAACAAAGGAAGTCCACTCGTGCAAAGTGATCAAAGTGGTCAGAACGTTGCTAAATTATAGTGACAAGGATTTTGCTGTTTGGTTCAGGAAACAAATGACTGAAAGGAAGTAGCTGTATTTGAACATGTTCAGGAAATTGTGGTTTTAACAGACAGTGATACAGTCAGGTCATATTTGTTGTGAATTTAATACTTCAGTAATATTTGAGTACTATTGTAAATATATTGTTTAATTATGCATTCTTTGTTGTTTACGTAATGCATTACAGGTTATATGTAAAAGTATGTAAATGGTAATGTCATTATGCCACCGCGTCATGAGCACATGCCTTGCATAAAGTAAAAACAAAGTTAGACTCACATTCTCAGCTCCCTTTTCTTTTTCCTTTTAATTAGTTTAATGTTTTGGGGTTACAAAACATAACAGCATCTCTGAAGAAAAAGCAATTAATCTTTCATTTGATGGAAGACATGAGATATTAATTTTGTGTTCCTCTCCACTGATGCTGCCTGACCTGCTGAGTATCCTCAGCATTTTCAAATTTGAATAGTTTTGATGGACTAGTGATGCATAAACAGCTTCTACATGGGGCAGGGTTAATAAGCAGATAACACAGCTTTAAAGGATTTACTTAAAAGAAGTAAGTTTCTGTGCTTAGAACTAGTACTTAGGAGAGAGACATGGAAGCAAAATTCACCGTGAATTGCAAAAGGAAATTTGATAAATACAGACAATCTTCATGAAGAAAGAGAAAGATGTTGCGATTAGTTTTTTAGATTTCTTGAAGAGTAGCCAAAGGCATAATAAAACAAAAGGCCTTCTAGTAACCCTTTGACACTCACCAATTTTTATATATGCACCATAGAAAGCATCCTATCCAGATGTGTCACAGCTCGGTGTGGCAACAGTTCTTCCCAAGGCCAACAGAAGCTGTAGGGATGTGTGGGTACAACCAGTCCATCACAAAAATGGCTTCCTCTCCATGGACTCTGTACACTTCACGTAAGCCTGAAAGCACGTCCCACCAGGCTCAACAACTTCTATCTTACCTTATAAGACTCTTGAACAGATTTCTTGTACGATAAAGATCTTGATCTCTCAATCTACCGTTTTGTGACCTTTGCACCTTTTTTTGTCCACCTGCACCACACTTTCTTGGTAATTGTAACTGAAACACTACCTTCTACATTGTCTTGGTATTACCTCAATGCATTTATGTTTTGTAATAATCTACATGGATGGCCTGCAAAAGGAAGTTTTCACAATACCTCAGTACACGAGAAGTTAATAAATAAATTACTAATTATGCTGTGATGTTATTGGACAATTTTAGATCAAAATGAAATAAAAATCACAGTATCAACCCAGCATCCTTAACCAACATTTGAGCTTGGTGAAACTATATTCCAGGCATGTGATTGATCTTAATGAAGGAAGTTGGGAAGATAAGATAAATGTTGTTTTAGCCAGGTCTTCCACCATTTATATATTAGCTATATTTCTGCTGATAACTTCCACTGTTGCTAATTTAACATAGTCTGTACAAGGACATTATAGATTAAGAGGTCAGTGCCGTAAAATTTGGACTTACAGTATATTAAAGTGCTACTCTCTCAGAGATAATTCTTTCTTTAGCTATGATGTTAAACAAAATTGTCCTTATTTCTTCTAAGAGAGACAGGAAGCTCCTGAATACACTGCCTGAGGGTGCTAACCCTTCCAATTGTGAATGGGGATGGGGGTGCAAACATCCCAGACTGTGTAGAAGGTAAGCAAATTAAGAAATCAGAAACAGATGTTTTTTTTATAATTTTAGTTTAGATGAGCTGAGGTAGATGATAGGTATTCTTCCCCAGATATACATTCCCCACCCCACCCCCGCAATGTTGAAAGGTCCATTTTTGCTTCATGTTCCACCTGGGACGTTAGAATTTTGTAAAATACTGTGTTTGACCAAGGAGATCTGTACACACTGGACCAGAAGGTGAAATACTAGCTGGCTTTAGAATCGTAGAATTGAACCGCAAGGAAACAAGCTCTTCAGCCCAACTCATACATCTATTATGCCTCTTTTTGGCCCAAATCCCTCTAGACCGGGATTCTCAACCTGGGACCCAGGGACCTGTCAGTTAATGTCAGGGTCCATGGTGTAAAAAATGATTGGGAAACCCCCCTCCAAACCTTTTCTATCCATGTACCTGTCTAAATATCTGAAAGATGTTAATAGTCTCTACGGCTTCCTCTAGTAGCTCATTCCATATACAGTATGTACGTAACAGATGTGTGAAAAGGCTTGTGTGATTTTGTGAACAAACTCCATATAGAAACTAGAGGTATGGATGTGGTTAGACTTTATTTGATGCCAAAATGAACTTGTAAGGGAGTTCAAATGAAAATCTCCCTGACCGTTAGAATCAAGGGCACCTTAAACAGTTTAGATACAAATGTAGTGATTGACAGCCAGTCAGAAATGGCCATGTTCATAACCCATGAGGCTAATCACTGGGCCATTCCTTTGTCCCAGGCATAATTATGAAATGAGGAGTTTTTGTTACAATTTCTTTGATACCATCATCCCAGGGTATCTCATTTTAATATGTGTTGCCCCACACCCACCCCTCCTCACTCAGCCATCTGGTAAATTTAGATATATTGTTTCCTGATCAATGTTCCTGGTTCTGAATTTTGACAGCTTTCTTCAGATATCAATGTGCACACCTGTTACCTAAGCTCTTTGAACTATCTATTCCAGCTTGGGTCTGATGTGTCTTCTGAAAATTTGGCCATGTACCCCATGGATGGCCATCTCTCATATTCACTGTCTGTCCTTATATTCAATAGCTCTTTACATATAGTTCATATATATGATCCATATGTATATATGTAGAGAGAGGATTAAGATTCTTCCCTCCCCACCATCACCTTACAAGCAGTAAGTGTCCAGTTCCAAACTACAATAATTTCAGTGGGGAATGTAGGTACAATCTGTTTCAACTCAATTGTCAGCCTCATGTGGCTAAGACATTTTGTGTTAACAGTGACCCAAATATGTATCTCAAATCTGAAGTTTACAAGTGAGGCAAGCAATATATAGAAATGCAGGGTAAAATGTGCACAAAAGAACAGATCTCTGACATAATGCTTTTACCTGGAAATAGTGCCAAAAGAGCAATTCATGTGGTTCACTTAGCACGTGGATGAAAGGAAAGAATCGAGGGTTATGTGAGAGGGAAGAGTTGGATGGATCTTGGAGTGGGTTAAAAGATCAGCACAACATCATGGACCAAAGGATCTGTGCTGTTCTACCTTCCAAAAGAATGAGATTGTGTTTTAAGTTGTCAAGGCACCAACATAGAGAAACCATCAAAGCCAATTGCTTAAGTGCTTGTTCCAGTGAGAGGGTTAAGGGAGATATATAGTTTAGACTCATATGGGCTAAGGAGAAGAGCAGAGGGATTATTAAAAAGTTTTAAAAAATTGTAAATCTTCAAATCTGAAGTAAGAACAGAGAATGTGAACAGTCAGCAAGTCAGCAAGCGTCTCTAGAGGAAGCAACAGAGTTATTGTTTCAGGTAAATAACCTTTCACAAGAAATGGAAAAATTGAGAACTACAGTGAGTCAGAACATTTGTTATGATTAATTAGCATTAATTCTCCTCTCTTGAATTGCATGGAAAGTATTTTTTATGGATACAACCATAGCCTTACAAACTTTCTCTCTGTTCTTTCTGCTCTGCTCTCTCTACTCTACATCTCTCTGCAAGATAAAACACACTCGCTTTCTCAGACACAAAATAATCTGCAGATGCTGGGGTCAAAGCAACACTCACAACACGCTGGAGGAACTCAGCAGGTCGGGCAGCATCCATGGAAAAGATCAGTCGACATTTCAAGCCGGAACACTTCGTCGGGACTGTAGAGGGAAGGGGCAGAGGCCCTATAAAGAAGGTGGGAGGAGGGTGGGAAGGAGAAGACAGGTAGGTTCCAGATGAAAAGTCTGTGCCGAAACTTTATTCCGCTAGTCCCATTGACCTGCACCCAGTCCATAACCCTCCAGACATTTCCCATCCATGTATCTATCCAATTTATTCTTGAAACTTAAGAGTGAGCCTGCATTTACCACGTCAGATGGCAGCTCGTTCCACACTCCCACCAATCTCTGAGTGAAGAAATTCCCCTAATGCTCCCCCTAAACCTTTCCCCTTTCACCCTAAAGCCATGTCCTCTCGTATTTAGCTCTCCTAATCTAAGTGGAAAGAGCCTACTCGCATTTACTCTGTCTATCCCCCTCATAATTTTGTAAACCGCTATCAGATCTCCCCTCATTCTTCTACGCTCCAATGAATAAAGTCCTAACCTGTTCAATCTTTCCCTGTAACTCAACTCCTGAAGACCCGACAACATCCTAGTAAATCTTTTCTGCACTCTTTCAATCTTACTGATATCCTTCCTATAGTTAGGTGAACAGAACTGGACACAATACTCCAAATTTGGCCTCACCAATATCTTATACAACCTCACCATAACATCCCAAATCCTATACTCAATACTTTGATTTATGAATGCCAGGAAGTCAAAAGCCTTCTTTACAACCCTGTCTACCTGTGATGCCACTTTCAGGGAATTATGTATCTGAACTCCCAGATCTCTTTGTTCCAACGCACTCCTCAGTGCCCTATCATTTACTGTGTAAGTCCTACCTTGATTCCTCCTTCCAAAATGCAACACCTCACACTTGTCTGCATTAAGTTCCATCTGCCATTTTTCCAGTTGGTCCAGATCCACCTGCAAGCTTTGAAAGCCTTCCTTACTGTCCACAATGCCTCCAATCTTAGTGTCATCAGCAAACTTGCTGATCCAATTTACCACATTATCATCTAGATCATTGATATAGACAACAAACAACAATGGTCCCAGCACAGATCCCTGAGGCACACCACTAGTCACAGGCCTCCAGTATGAGAAACAATCATCCACAACCACTCTCTGTCTTCTCCCACACAGCCAATTTCAAATCCAGTTTACAACCTCTCCATGGCTACCTAGTGTCTGAACTTTCTGATCTAACCTCCAATGTGGGACCTTGTCAAGGGCCTTACTAAAGTCCATGTAGACAACATCCACAGCCTTTCCTTCATCTGCTTTCTTGATAACCTCCTTGAAAAACTCTACAAGATTTGTTAAACACAATCTACCACACACAAAGCCATGCTGACTATCCTTAATCAGCCCTTGGCTGTCCAAATACTTCTATATCCGATCTCTCAGAGCACCTTCCAATAATTTACCTACTACTGATGTCAGGCTCACCGGCCTATAATTACCTGGTTTACTTTTGGAGCCTTTTTTAAACAACGGAACAACATGAGCTACCCTCCAATCCTCCAGCACCACACCCGTGGCTAAGGACATTTTAAATATTTCTGCCAGGACCCCTGCAATTTCTGCACTAGTCTCTCTCAAGGTCCGAGGAAATATCATGTCAGGCCCAGGGGATTTATCTACCTTTATTTGTTGTAAGGCAGCAAGCACCTCCTCCGCTTTAATCCCTATATGTTCCATGACACCACTGCTTGTTTCCCTTCCTTCCATATACGCTATGCCAGTTTCCTAAGTAAATACTGATGCAAAAAAACTGATTAAGGTCTCCCCCATCTCGTGAGGCTCCACACATAGACAGCCACTCTGATCTTCTAGAGCAGTGGTCCCTAACCTCTGGGCCACGGACCGATACTGGGCCGTGAAGCAAGCCAGGGTGCAGTGGTAGCCAGAGCGCACCAAGCATACCTTTAAGGAAAAAGCCGAAATAAACAAGCTAATTAATTAGGTGCCGCCTGGCACGTAAATGTTGGCCCAGATCAGAGGTGAATGCCGACTGAATCACCTCTGATCTGGGCCGACATTTACGTGCCAGGTGGCACCTAATTAATTAGCTTGTTTATTTTGGCTTTTTTCTTAAAGATGTGCTGGGTGTGTTCTGGCTACCGCTGCACCCCTGCATACTTCGCAGCCCGGTATTTGTCCGCGGCCTGGAGGTTGGGGACCACTGTTCTAGCAGACCAATTTTGTCCCTTACTATCTTTTTACTCTTAATTTGTAGAAACGCTTCAGGTTTTCCTTCACATTATCTGCCAAATTTTGCCCTCCTGATTTCTTTCTTTAGTATTTTCTTACATTTTCTATACTCTTCAAGTACCTCATTTGTTCCTTATTGCCTATACCTGCTATACACCTCTCTCTTTTTCTTAACCAAATAGCTAATATCCCTCGAAAACCAAGGTTCTCTATGCCTGTTTACTTTGCCTTTAATCCTGGCAAGAACATGCAAACTCTGTACTCTCAAAATTTGGCTTTGAAGGCCTTCCACTTACTGAACACATCTTGCCAGAAAACAAGTTATCCCAATCCGCTCTTCCTATATCCTTTCTCATTTCCACAAAATTGGCCCTTCTCCAATTTAGAAACTCAGCTCGAGAACCAGACCTATCCTTATACATAATTAACTTGAAACTAATGACATTATGGTCACTGGACCCAAAATGTTTGCCTACATATACTTCTGTCACCTGACCTGTTTGGTTCCCTAATAGGAGATCAAGTATTGCATCCTCTCTCGTTGGTACCTCTTTATATTGATTTTCAAAACTTTCCTGAACTACTAGTATAGTGTTGTGTTCAATGTTAAAGGCTCTCCATACATAGAAGTTGAATTGGGATTGCTGTAATTTCTTAACTAAAGGTCACTGAACCAGTTAGAATTAACCTCAGTATATCTTTAAATAACAAAAAAAATCATCTGAAATAAAGCATTTGGCATGAGAATTCCTTGGGAAATATTATGCCTCAAATAATATTCTCATATGTTTTCCTGTCATTGTGATGGGAAAGATAGACCTGCAGTTTTTACTTAAGCTCTTCTGAACTTTAAGTTTAACTCAAAATTGCAACACTTCCAATATCGATCTCCAGAACTCTTCAATCCATCTTTCTATGTGTATAATGATGGCAAACTCAAGATCCCCATGTTCCTCAAAGCTAAATAGTTTTAACTAGAATAATTAAGGGAATCAATCAGTTGGCAGTCAGAGATTAATTGGTCTCTGACTCTAAGCATTGGTAAAGCATGACCCATTGATCTTCTCAGACCATTCAGCTATCTCTGTACGGAAAACATTGGAGGTTATGTGGAATATCAGTTATAATTGGGTTCTAATGTACCTTTTTAAGGTACACAGGAAAATTAGAACTTTATAATTTGATTTGTTCTTGATATATGTTTCATTTAAGATGCAGTCCTCACTGCACCGTCCATCGTCTACCTGCTGAACCGTGTCTACGCCCACCTGGACAAGCCAGCGAGCACTGTGAGGGTCATGTTTTTGACTTCTCCAGTGCGTTCAACACCATCTGCCCTGCTCTGCTGGGGGAGAAGCTGACAGCAATGCAGTTGGATGCTCCCTTGGTGTCATGGATTCTTGATTACCTGACTGGCAGACCACAGTACGTGTGCTTGCAACACTGTGTGTCTGACAGAGTGATCAACAGCACTGGGGCTCCACAGGAGACTGTCTTGTCTCCCTTTCTCGCCACCATTTACACCTCGGACTTCAACTACTGCACAGAGTCTTGTCATCTTCAGAAGTTTTCAGATGACTCTGCCATAGTTGGATGCATCAACAAGGGAGATGAGGTCGAGTACAGGGCTACTGTAGGAAACTTTGTCACATGGTGTGAGCAGAATTATCTGCAGCTTAATGTGAAAAAGACTAAGGAGCTGGTGGTAGACCTGAGGAGAGCTAAGGTACCGGTGACCCCTGTTTCCATCCAGGGGGTCAGTGTGGACATGGTGGAGGATTACAAATACCTGGGGATATGAATTGACAATAAACTGGACTGGTCAAAGAACACTGAGGCTGTCAACAAGAAGGGTCAGAGCCGTCTCTATTTCCTGAGGAGACTGAGGTCCTTTAACATCTGCCGGACGATGCTGAGGATGTTCTACGAGTCTGTGGTGGCCAGTGCTATCATGTTTGCTGTTGTGTGCTGGGGCAGCAGGCTGAGGGTAGCAGACACCAACAGAATCAACAAACTTATTCGTAAGGCCAGTGATGTCGTGGGGATGGAACTGGACTCTCTCACGGTGGTGTCTGAAAAGAGGATGCTGTCTAAGTTGCATGCCATCTTGGTCAATGTCTCTCATCCACTACCTAATGTACTGGGTGGGCACAGGAGTACATTGAGCCAGAGACTTATTCCTCCAAGATGCAGCACAGAGCGTCATAGGAAGTCATTCCTGCCTGTGGCCATCAAACTTTACAACTCCTCCCTTGGAGGGTCAGACACCCTGAGCCAATAGGCTGGTCCTGGATTTATTTCATAATTTACTGGCATAATTTACATATTACTATTTAACTATTTATGGTTCTATTACTATTTATTATTTATGGTGCAACTGTAACGAAAACCAATTTCCCCCTGGGATCAATAAAGTTTGACTATGACTGTGACCATGACAGGGTTTTCTCAATGTAGTTTTTGTCTTCAGCAACTGTGATGCATTAGGTTTTGCAGTGGGAGATTGTGTAAAAAGAGTTAATTAGTTGACTTCTTGTCTGAAAAGGCAATTTTTGCTGAAAACTGTGGATGAACAGACAAGGTCAGCCAAATCTTAGATTCAGAATCAGATTTATTATATGATTCGAAATCTGTTATTTTGCTGCAGCAGCAAAGTGCAAAGACATACAATTATAAATTACAAAACAAGGAGTTCAAAGAACAGGGAATAATGGGCTAGTGTTCAAGGTGAATGGCTTGTTCAGAAATCAGGTGACAGATCTGTTGCTGATTTGTTGATCATGGGTCTTCAGTCTCTTGTATCTCCTCCCTGATGCTAGTAATGAGAAGGGGACGTATCCCAGATAGTGAGGGTCCTTAGTGAAGGATGGCACCTATTTGATACACCCCCTCTTGAAGATATAGCGCACTGAGGGTGCAGTAAAACAAAGGGTCCTGGGAATACAGATCTATAATTCCCTGGAAGTTGTATCAGAAGTAGCTAGGATTATAGAGTGCTCTTGACAGATTAGCCTTCATAACTCACAGAATACAGGAGTTGGGATGTTGTGCTGAAATTGTATAAGATGATGATGAAGCCAAATTTGGATATTGTGTGCAGTTCTGGTCACTTACCTGCAGGAAAAATAAGCATGATGAATCCAGAGAAAAAAATACAAGGATATAGCTAGAACTTGAGTACTTGAGTTATAAGGAAAGCTTAAACACCTTAGGACTTTATTCAGTGGAACACAAAAGAACAAGGGAAGATCTTATAGGGGTATACAAATTTATGAGGAGTATAGATATGATGAATGCTTGCAAACTTTTTCACCTTGTTTGGGTGAAACGAGAAGTCAAAGGTTAAAAATTTAAGAGGGATCTGAAGGGAACTTGTTCACTCAGAGGATGGTGTGAGTGTGGAAAGAATTGCCAGTGAAAGCGGTAGATGCAAGTTCAATTAGAACATTTAAAAAAAATTTTGGATTGGTACCTGGATGAGAGAGATATGGCGGGCTATGTTTTGGGTGCAGAAAGGTAGGTGACTAGGCAGAAGGCCAAGCCATCACGGACTAGATAGGCAAAGGTCCTGTTTCTAGATTGCAGTGTTCTATGATTTCAGCCTCTGTCTTTGATAGTTTCCAAGGTTGTGTCATGATAGAGCTGGCTGGGTCTATAACCCAAAGTGGCCTCTTGTGATCCTGGCAACTGGATTCTCCATACCAGGCTGTGATTCGGCCAGTCGGAATGCTCTCCACCATACATTGATAAAAATTTGTAAAAGTCCTTCATGACATACCAAATCTCCTCAATGTCCTAATGACGTAGAGCTCCTGGCATGCCTCCTTCATGAGTGAATCAATGTGTTGAACCCAGGACAGATCCTCTGAGATATTGACACCCAGGAACTTGAAGCTGCTCACCCTTTCCACTGTTGACCTCTCAGTGATGACTAGTGCGTGTTCTCCCAACTTCCCTTCCAGAAATTCACAATTAATTCCTTGGTTTTGATGATGTGGAGTGCGATACCACTCAACCAGCTGACCTATCTCACTCCCACATGCCTCCTTGTCACCGACTGAGAATTTCCGCACAATGGGTTAAGAACAATGAAAGGGCAGCACAGTAGCAGAAGCAGGAGACATCTGTATGTTCTTTTACCAAAGAAATCTAGATAATAGAATTCAAACATTATTAGATTTCTCTGACAAAGTCTGAAAACTGCTGGTATCAACATGATACAACAGAAACTAAAATATACAGAAATATAATCAACTTTACAACACCTTTGAATTAATTTATTGCCCTTTATCCTCTGCTAAACATCAAAAAATTGAAGTGATTGTCATTTTTAAATTATTGTGCTCCATTCTATGTTTGCTATTGTACCCATCAGTCACTATGTCTGACTGCGAACAAACCACTTGCTGCTTTTAAATGTGAATTGCTTGTAAAATAGACTCTTGTAATTGTTTTTCAGTGTGTTATAGAAATTCACTTTCAGTGTTACAAAGGGCGGAAAAAAAGACATTAAATTCAATTTCTGCTGTGTTCCTTAAGGTTTCTATGCTGTTTTGTGTGATGCAGACTATATCATTATTCGGGTAACCCTTTTCCTGCTTTATCCAGTTCAGCGACAGAGTTAGCTGTGGCTCAAAGGGTTGGTGTGGCAGGGAGTGATGAGAGGAATTTTATCTCAAGGTTGCAAAATTGTGGGTTCAAATCCCATTCCAGGGACATTTTAGTGCACTTCCAAGAGAATGCTGCCTGTCAAAAATGCTAGCTTTCAGATAAGATATTAACCATCTGTCATTCAGTTAATGCAACAGATCTTGAAGAGGAATAAGAGACTTGTCTAGTTCTCAATATGTAATTCCCAGCAGACTGTACATATTCAATAAATATCACACTGTTGTTTGTGAAATCTTTGTATGCAAACATTGGCTGGATTGTTACCTGAATTACAAAAATAACTGTACATCATAGATTGTAAAACACTTAAAGATGTCTTGAAATAAGGGAATTCATGCAAATAAAATCAAAATTTTAATATTCTTCATCCATCAATCACCCTTGCAACCCTGGTTCTGTTTGAAATTTAAATATTTGTCCATCTTTTTAAATTATTCAGTTATGTAACTTTGTCTTATATTGACATAGAAACATAGAAAACCTACAGCACAATACTGGCCCTTCGGCCCACAATGCTGTGCCGAACATGTACTTACTTTAGAAATTGCCTAGGGTTATCCATAGCCCTCTAATTGTGCTAATTCTTCATATTTGCTACTTGCAAGACATGAGATGTTTCATGAAATATTATTACTGAACAGCAACCACCATATCTGGTAGTTTCAGATCACAATATAAGCTGTGAGTAGGAAAAAAGAAAATACATTGAAAGATTAAGTGTATTTAACCCCACTGCAGGTGTCTGTATTGAATTGACTAATTGGTATAGTAGTTCTGTTCGTATAATCTGGACTGGTTTTACTCACTTCATTGCTGAACTGGCTTCTTGGCTGTGGACTCACCTTGTGGACTCTATGGTTAATGTTCTGTGTATTATTTGTTACCTTTTTTTGTTTTTTCCATGATTCGTTCCTTTCTTTTGCACTTTGGGTGCTTGATGGTCTTTGTTGTATGGGGGTATTTAATGGGTTCTAAGGCGTTTCTTTGATTTGTGGCTGCCTGCAAGAAGATGAATCTCAAGGTTGTACACAGTATACTTTGATAACAGCTGGAATTTCTGGGACATATACTGAGGAAAGAGAACCTCCAACATCTTGCAGTGAAGGGAAAATTTGATAGAAGAAAAAGTCATGGTCACAGCACATGACATTCATGAGTTACATCAAGGAATGGATGAACAGGCAAAAGTTTTGAAGAGCTTATTAGAACTTCTCAGATTAAAGGCAAGTAGAATACCATGATTGCCCACATCATACGATATGACACATATTGAATGTCATTGATAATAAATGTTTTTTCAACATTGAACTTTAATGTCCACACGTGAATTTTTGTCTAACTGTGCCTTTCTTTGCTACAATCCATCAAGTAGCCTAATGTCTGTTAGTTTTTTTAAAAAAATATTATTATGTATCCCCTTTTAGTGAAATCAACATAAAAGTGAGGCAGCGCGAGCAAAGCAGAACTTATTCTCAACCTAACCTGTTCTCTGCTTATTTCCATCAATAGAAGCTGCCTAACCTGCAGAATTCTTCCAGCATTTTGTGTGTGTTGTTCATTTTCCATCATCTGCAGAATCTCCTGTGCCTCTGTAATTCATGAATGTCAGGTGCTGTTGATCATAACTTTTTCTTCTATCAAATTTTCCCTTCACTGCAAGATGTTGGAGGTTCTCTTTCCTCAGTATATGTCCCAGAAATTCCAGCTGTTATCAAAGTATACTGTGTACTGTGAATCAGCCGTGTTACTTTTCTTCCAAAAATAATGTTATACAGAATTACACAGCATATAGATTGCAGAAGCAAAGTTGAGAACTAACTAGTTCAGAGTTTATCTTCTATATGAACCTTCTTCCATAATCTTTCATCCAATCAGGATAGATTGCTGCTCATTTCTTGCTCCTGCATCCAAATGCATTTATGTTATTTTCCTTTTCAATGGTGGGTCATAAATCACAATGTTTACCACTTTTGCAATATTTTATTAATTTTTAATTTTGATCTTGAAATTTATAGGTGTGGTTTTGGTCTCTCTTCAATTTTCTCTATGCTCTAATTAAATATCACAGACAATTCTTTGAACCCTGACTTAAAGGAGATCTCCTGACTTTGATATGCAGCTGATATAATTGCATTTATATAGCGCTGTAGTTCAGTGCCTCTTTCAAGTTGCATTGTTTACAAAGTAGGGCCTTTAAGAAATTGTCCCTCAGTTCTTTTTATAGACAATAGATGTGGTTGCTCAAGGTTCCATAATACATCACCTGGAGAAAAGAATCAAGTTATTCCATCTTCAAATGGCTGGTCCCCATTAACAGCACAAATCTATTCCAAGCTAATTGTCTTATGTCAGCTTTATATGCCATGTCATTTTATATTTGCTTCTCACTGTTGGATTTTTTCTAGTTTCCTACTGTAGTTTGGCATAGGACTTCTCTCTGGCATTAATTAATGACCTTGATATTAGCTATTATCACTAGATTTGCTATTTAATGTCTCAAGACTTCGATATCAGATTTTGCCCAGAGAAGACCCGGGTTAAGTGGAACTAAGAAATAAAATTATGGATGACTCAGCTGATCAGGCAGCAATTGTAGAGGGCAAAACAGGATTAACATTTCAGATTAATGACCTTTCAACAAAACAGAGCTTAATATTTCCAGCTTTACTTTTATTTTTGTTTTATATTTCCAGCAAATTTTATTGTGCTTAAAGCCAATGGTATTGTATTGGCTTGATATCAAATAGCAATTTAAGCATCATAGAAATCCACTGCCATTACTGACTGATTTGTTCCATCAGTGCATACTTAGAAGAAAGGAATATAAAGGTATATTTAATGTTTTTTATTTTAAATAAAATGATCTGTAGGATTCCATTAATACTATCACTGAGAAATTGACACCTCATTTAGCTTTTTATCTGCCATTATCAGCAGCAGTAATTTAGACCATTAGTTTAAAGTAGGATTTGGAATGTGTTCAGATATCAGAATTAATTAAAGGAAGTTAGAAAGTCCAGTATTCTAATGGAGCTTATCTCTACTCCACATTGTCTTCAAATGCTCTACAGGTGATAAACTGTGATTGCAATGTAGGAAACAGAGCCACCAATTTGCACTCTGGAAGTTTGTAGGAAACTGTAAAGATGCATAACCAAAGAGGTAAATTATCTACAGTGTTTTGAGCTGAAACCTCAATAATTCCTTTCCTACTACGGACGCTATATGACCTGCTGAGTTCCTTCAGAGATGACTTGGTGCTCCAGATCCCAGCATCAGCCGTCGCTTGTGTCATCAGGTCACTGACCTGTTTCTTGTTGTGAATATTATTTCTAAATTTTCATTAGATTAACCTTAATGTTGCATGCTGATGTCAATGTTACATTGTCTTTTACTGCTGCCATCCTGAAGACAAACAGCTAGCGCAGCATCTTTGATTGACAAGGTGATAGTGCAGGATTGGATAGAAAATAAACAAGTGATTACTCCGATAGGATTTAGCAGATGGGGTGGGAAATTCCATTTAGATACTGGGTGAGGAAGGATATTGTAAGAAGTTAAACTCATGAAATGCTGGAAAGGCTGTGCGGGTCGGTCAGTTTTAAGGTTTCAGGCTGAAATATCCAACCTGAAATATTCTATTCTAATCTATTCAATGCAATTCAATTCAATTCAAGTTTAATTGCCATTCAACCACACATGAATACTCATGAGCATTACTCTGGGGTCAAGGTGCAAAACATAGTAGCAACAGTCACGCACAGCACAAAACACACATAGCACGTATAAGATAGAAAAGTACAGCTACTAAATAAAAGAACAAGGTCAAGCTATTCAATGCCAGTGGATGTAGTGTACCTGGACTTTCAGAAAGCCTTTGATAAAGTCCCATGTAGGAGATTAGTGGGCAAAATTAGGGCACATGGTATTGGGGGCAGAGTACTGACATGGACTGAAAATTGGCTGGCTAACAGAAAACAAAGAGTAGTGATTAACGGGTCCCTTTCGGAATGGCAGACAGTGACCAGTGGGGTACCGCAGGATTCAGTGCTGGGACCGCAGCTGTTTACAATATATATTAATGATTTAGATGAGGGAATTAAACTTGCCGACGACACAAAGCTGGGTGGCAGTGTGAAATGTGAGGAGGATGTTATGAGAATGCAGGGTGACTTGGATAGGCTGGGTGAGTGGGCAGATGCATGGCAGATGCAGTTTAATGTGGATAAATGTGAGGTTATCCACTTTGGTGGTAAGAACAGGAAGGCAGATTATTATCTAAATGGAGTCAAGTTAGGAAAAGGGGAAGCACAACGAGATCTAGGTGTTCTTGTACATCAGTCACTGAAAGCAAGCATGCAATTACAGCAGGCAGTGAAGAAAGCTAATGGCATGCTGGCCTTCATAACAAGGGGAATTGAGTATAAGAGCAAAGAGGTCCTTCTGCAGCTGTACAGGGCCCTGGTGAAACCACACCTGGAGTACTGTGTGCAGTTTTGGTCTCCAAATTTGAGGAAGGACATTCTTGCTATTGAGGGAGTGCAGCGTAGGTTCACAAGGTTAATTCCTGGGATGGCGGGACTGTCATATGTCGAAAGATTGGAGCGACTGGGCTTGTATACTCCGGAATTTAGAAGGCTGAGAGGGGATCTTATTGAAACATATAAGATTATTAAAGGATTGGACACGATGCAGGCAGGAAGCATGTTCCCACTGATGGGTGAGTCCAGAACCAGAGGCCACAGTTTAAGAATTAAGGGTAGGCCATTTAGAACGGGGTTGAGGAAAAACTTTTTCACCCAGAGAGTGGTGGATATATGGAATGCTCTGCCCCAGAAGGCTGTGGAGGCCAGGTTTCTAGATGCTTTCAAAAAAGAGATGGATAGAGCTCTTAAAGATAGTGGAATCAAAGGTTATGGGGATAAGGCAGGAACTGGTTGCTGATAGTGGATGATCAGCCATGATCACAGTGAATGGCGGTGCTGGCTCGAAGGGCCAAATGGCCTACTCCTGCACCTATTGTCTATTGTCTGTTGTCTATTGCCACTGAAATCTACAGATCACCACAACAAAACTTGTCCTCTGCTGAGTGAACTGGGGGTGGGGGCAGCACCAGCTGCAGCCTGGACCCCGCACCACACCACCCCAGTGGCAATGGCCCTGATGCCTTTCCCTGGCTGCTGTAAACAGGCAGCACCAAGGCTTGAGGCCTAGTGTAGCCTGGGGAAAAAGTATACGCTCAGGACAACAAAGATTTTTTTGGGTTTTAATTCCTTTATCGGTTTTCAATGTTTAAGTGCCAGTAGAGGGTCGAGAAACGAAAGGAACGAATTTACAATCAGTTCTTGCCGTTACAATCTCAGTTTAACTTCCGATTCAGACCCTTGTGTATGGACAGAATTGCGTATGCATTGTAAAAAAAATACCAGAACTAATACGATACAAATACAGTAGTGGCAATCCTGAAGGAACACAATACAAACAACATTAGAATCCCACCCACCTTATACATAACAGCAAAAAATGTAAGCGAATACATCTCATCTAAGAAGTACACACGTACTGAACTTCCGAACAGAGACTAAACATTCACGTTACACTGTTACCTGCACAATTAGTCCTGATACAATAAAGTTAGACAAAAGGTACACCTTGGCACAACTTTTACAAGGTATTGCCTGGTAGTTAAATTACAGGAAGACTGGCGTACTTGGATGGTGAGGAATTTGGTATAAGCCACGCTGCCCAGTGTTGACTCCTTCACTAGTGGAAATCTAAAGCATCCACATGTAAAACATGTCAAATTACCGATATTCACGATCTGCCAGCAAGAATAAATGAATTCATATGGATATCGTCAATTAATGCTCACCTTTCCTCACCATGCCCAGCACACTTTGGAAGAGACCAGGCTCCAACGCCCCACCAGCGTCTTCAGCAGAAAGCAAAATGGTCTCCCCACTATCCCGCGCATGTGTAATGACATCACCGTCTCCCTTAAAGGCACAGACAACTATTCTAGCATTACCCGGATGGATGCTGAAGTACACTTTTAACGATACTGAATGAGATCCAATGGTCACCCGGTTACACTAGTCATCACACAAACAAGATAGCAAGCACATGTAGGACTGCCTCTCTCCACAGATGCTAAGTATTTAAAGCATTTCCATTTTGAATTAAAATCTCTGACATCCAGAGTAATTTGTCTTTATTGAAGTTAAATAAATATGTTATGAATTGACAGATTTAATGATGACTAATTAGTAATTAAGAATGTTTAACTACTGCCTTTGGAAGTAAAATATTAAATAACGCTTTGTATTTAGTTGTTATTCTATGTAATGTAGGTATCACGAATGGAAAAAAAGTCAAAATATTTTCCTCAATTAACCAACAACCTTATTAAAATTCACCAGTGTAGGCTCTTTTTAGAACCGCATACATGCACTCTTGTCTGTTTCCAGCTGTGATAGTATTGGTTTTGCTGTCTGTGAAGTTCTAAACTCAAAGAAAGGCTTTAAGCTCTATCAGAAGTAGGTAGCTGCAGGTATCCTCACTAAAGTGAAGTTACATTGTAACTACCCAAGCTTCATAGACTAGTTCACTTCCCTATTTATTCTCCATGGTGAGTTTTGCTGCCAATACCCACTATTTGAGTGGTAGGTCTTCCCTCCATACCAAGGAGAAGATACCTCCAGCTAACAATGTAGTTTAAATCATTTATTTTTAGTCATACACATTTAACTCCATATAACGTTCTTAAAACACATAAAACTCACAGAGGATTTCTCTCTTATAAAAGATTTCCAAATTACAGACCAAAAAATACAGATAAGCCAGTCATCTGGCGCAGAAATTCAAGCTGGAGGATTGGACTCTAGTTCACCTTATATATTTTTTTCATAGCTTCGTGGTGTTCCTTATTCATTCCTAGTAAGTCTGTACTGTTCTCTACATCTATACCCATTTTCTGCCACTTGGGTGACTGCACATAGATGTGATACTCTTTCAGATTCCTTCTAAGAGCTTCTTGGAGACACGGATCCAAGATACCTACAATTAATACTGTGAAGCTAACTTCCCAGAGTACATAAACCTTCCAACTTATTAATAGATCAGTTATTGATGTGCTAAGTGAGTGTCTCCATCTGGTCTGCAAGCTTCCTTGAACTATTCGACTTAGCCCGCATTGTCTAATTTGAAACAAGCTAAATTAAATAACTCATAGACTTACACTGCAGCTCTTCAGCAATTAGCCTTGTCTGTGGCTCTATACAGTGCTTGATTGCAAAGCTGTGTTTTCAAATTCAGACTGTGTTTTCCTTCTGATTATTGCTTGCCACTTACACTAAAAACTGAACACGTGTTTCCATTTACGACTAGAAGCTAAACAAGGAATATTAGTTGCAAGTTTAACTTACAACTCTTTGATTTTTACAAGTGGCAGCTGCTGTGTTTAGAAAGTTAAGTTTGGCAAAAAGTAAGAGGTCCCCTGGCCCAGGAAGTGGATATCCATCTCACAACTTAGAGCATATTTCAGACTGAGTGAAATGAGCATTGACTCAAATGAATATGAACTCAGAGCATGTCAAAAGACATTACCTGACTTTAAATCAGCAAAGTTGGGAATCATTTAGAATGTGAAACAATTCAGTGGATCTTTGCTATCAACCATTTGGAAATTGTAAGATTGGCATCTGCTGAGCTATGAAGATGAAAAATATGTTTTCTTTCCGTGGATGCGAGAGGAAGGTTGATTTTCAGTGTGAGAGAGACCAAGTAACAGCCACTTGTTAAGCATTATAAGGAAGCAGCTGGGTTGTTAGGAAGTTATAAAACACATGATAGTAAAAGACCTTCACTGCAGACACAATGACTAGATAAGTACGATGCATTGAATGAGAAAATTGTGGCTCATTGCATGACCTTGTGTGATGTCAAAGCATGTTTTGTTGAAGCTTGATCTGAAGTATTAATATATTATATCTGAGGATTTTTATAAACCTCAAGTTAAGAGGCAATTCATCTACTGGTATGAAAGAAGTCACAGTGATTAGGTATTTAATTTCACTTACCTTGATATTTATTAAACCCATTATATCAATGGCTTGCAGACCAATTTTAAAAAATTTTGAAATTTTATAATTTAGTCCTTTAAAATTTTGAATTCCAATTGACATCTTCAGCTTTATTCCCCTGGGAGATATCTTTTCCAACATTTGAAGTAAGTTTGTCCCAATTTCACTGGTGAGAATTTTGCATTGAAGCATTTTTTATTCTGCCAGGCAGTAGCAGGTTGGACTCCTGTCCACTTATAGACACAATCATGCATATTCCCGCAACAAATCCTATAACACAATCTTTTAAGTACATTCTTTGGAGAGGTAAATGGAGTTGGTGTGCATGAGAAAATGTTGCTATAACTTTGGATGTTGTTGTCAATTGACAACAGGAAGATGAACAATGGACTATTATAACAGATCCTTGGGGAGTCCAGTGGTGGTAGCACAGCAGTGATAAACCATTGCTGGAGATCCTTTATCTGAACTTAGGTAGGGATCAGTTGAGCTCCCCACTGAGCTGGAAAATGGATAAGCCACTCTGGAGAGCAAGGCAATTAATCGTATCAAAGCTGCAAAGCATCCTTTCAAAAAAAAAACACACTTCGTCTTCAACCTATCCCCTCACTTAACCGAGGGGATAACTTCACTCAGGTGAAAATGTGCTCTCTATGTAGATGTGCCCAATGATGGGGAGAGTCTTACCTATGATGGACTGATCCATATCCACTACTTTTTGTAGGATTTTCCATTCAAGGGTATTGGCGTTTCCACACCAGGCTGTGATGCAGCCAGTCAATATGCTCTCCACCGCACATCTATAGAAGTTTGTCAAAGCTTTAGATGTCATCTTCGCAAACTTTTAAGAAAACAGAATCATGCTGGACACAGGACAGATCCTCTGCACCCCCATGCACAAACTTGTCACTTGTCCTACCCATGTTATTGGTATCTACATGGACCACGACCTCTGGCTGTTCACTCTCCCACTTCAGAGTGCTGAGGACTCAATCTGAGATGTCCCAGGCTTCAGCACCCATCTTGCTCTCCATATCATACTGCACAGGCTTGCATATCTAGACAGTTAGAACACAACGTCCATGGTTGACTCTGACTGACGGAGGTCTCACTCACTTTGAGACACAATATGTTACATTTTCACAACCTGGACATTGTTGGTTTGCTGAACATTCCTATTTGCATTTAAGGGGGATGTGGTGAGACACCTTCTCGAAATGCCACAAGTCTGATAAAGGGTAGAACAAGGAAAGAGGCCTTTCTGCCCATTAAGTCTATGGTGACAATCAAGCATCTACCTGGACTAATCCTACATGAACCCAATTTTAATCTTCCTCAATTCCAATCAAATCCCCTCAGATTCTACAATTCATCTGCCCACCATGGACAATTTACAATGACAATTAATCCACTGACCTGTTCATTCTTGAAATTTGGGGAAACTGCATGGTCACAGGAAGAACATGCAAACTCCACAGAGGGGGAAACAGAGATCAACTCAGTCTACTGCAGCTGAGAGGTAGCTGCAATAATATTTGCACTAGTCTGTCCTTCTCATCCTGAATTGCACAGGGAGTTCCTGTCAGGCCTGTACAGGCAGGCACCACTCATCCTCCAGCCAGCCAACATGTCACTCGCTTCGAACTCATCACCTGCAGCCTATTTAAACCCAGCTCTCATCCATAGTCCTTGTCCACTCATTGAAACAACCAGCCTCAACCAGTTGCTCTTAGCCTTCAGGTATCTTGTTGTCTTGTTGTGTTTAATATCAGTTCTTTCTTGTTTGTTGGCTCCTCATGTTTGTTATTTTGAAGTTTATTAGTAAAATTGTCACCCACCGCTAAATCATCTCCACTGCTTTGCTTTTGGGTCCAGCCTCCTCTAAATTTCCTGACAGGATGTGTGAAACTGCAAATAACCCAGTAGAGCTTGCTTACCTAAAGGAAGTTGTCTGTCAACATGAGCACACAATCCAGCAGCAGCAGAAAACCATTGACAATCTGTTTGCCACTCTCAACCAACTGACCATCTTGTAACAGCAAACTCTACCAATCAACTTCCTCCCTTGAAGCAATGGATTTCCGTACCCAAACACTTCAATGGATCCCCAAACTGATGCCGCATCATCCTGTCCCAGAGCATCTTACACTTTGACTTCCAGTTAAGATGGCATTACTGAGCATGCGCGACAGTTTCCTGATAGTCAAAAAGCTAAGAAATCCCACATCACTAAAAATACCTGTCCTGCTGAAGGGTCTCAGCCCAAAATGCTGACTGTACTCTTTTCCAAAGATGCTGCCTGACTTGCTGCATTGCACTCCTCCAACATTTTGTGTGTGTGTTGCGAAAAACACCTTTTCTGAGGTAAATTGTGTTAAATTATTGCCACAAATAGTGAAGGGGTGAGTGATGGCAAGGCAAGTTTTGGGGGATAAATTGATGCAGATGGACTCCTGATACCCATATAGCTGGCTCAGGAGAAAAGTTGGATTGCTGTAGGTGCCATAAGGAGAAGCCGGGGCTCAGGTAGAGGATATTCAATTTTGTTGCTCGTACAACTGGCCTGGGTGCGAGATTGGATCACTCTGAGTGTCAAGCTGATTTGAAGCGCTGGAGAGTGGCTTTGGTCTGGGCAATGAAAGCTGGGCCCGGAGTGAGTCGCTAGGCAGTGTAGTCTAGGCCTGGGGCCTTTCACAGCAGCAGTGCCTGGGTCCTAGTGTGAGGTACAATGCACTGTTTAGCCGGCCCAGATCGGAGATGAGGGCTAGTTTTGCTCGCTCTCCATGATGTTTACTCCTTACTCCAGGGCACGGAGCATTTTGCTATTCCATCATGGGTCAATTTAAACTCCAGCCCAGATGGACTGAAAGGACAGGGTGTCAGTTGGAATGAGAGCCGATCTCGCTTATTCTCTGCGATGAAGGCTACCCAGGCTGTTGTGCTCCATGTCCGTTAATATGATGAACTGATAAGCGAGGCTTTGGACTGCTCCAGGCTGCTCCAGGGTTCACATCTGAGGACTCATTTTTTGATTCAGAATGCTGTAGTCCACTTCAATTGTTTCCATGATTTTTTTTGGATTTTTTTTCTTTTTTTTGACTATCAAGTGTTGATCTTTTATTTTTATTTTTATTTTTTTTTCTTTAAATTGGGTTTTTTTTTAGGTTTCTTGCTTTATGATTACCTACGAGCCAGCAATTTTCAAGGTTATATAATTTATACATTCTTTGATAATAAATATATTTGAATCCAGCCATCTTCGTCTTCTGCAGATGGAGTCAAGATTGTCTTCATCTTCTCTATGTTGACAGGGTAAGCTGTGACCTGGGCTGCCACTAACTGGGACAATAAAACCCCTATTTGCAACCGCAATGAGGACTTCACTGCTGAAATGCACCAGGTTTTCGGCCATCCAGGAAGTGGAAAGGAAGCAACAGCTCGGGTACTTTGCCTGCGCCAAGGCTCTACTCTGTGCTGGATGGCACGGTGGAATTCAGGGCCCTCACGATGGGGTGTGGCTGGAATGCAAAGCACTGCTGGCCCATCGCCATCATGGCCTGTCAGAGCACTTGAAAGACGAGTCGTCTGCCCAGGAGATGCCCACTGACCTTCAACACCATCATTCCATCCAGGCTCGACAGGAAGCTCAGAGACCTTGGCCTTGACCCTGCCTTGTGCAGCTGGATCTCTGATTTCCTGTCAGATCACCGGCAGGTGATAAGAGTGGGCTCCCTCACTTCCACCTCTCTGAACCTCAACACTGGAGCTCCTTAATGCTGGCCCCTCCTTTACTCCCTATATACCCATGACTGTGTTGCCACCCACAGCTCTAATGTGCTAATTAAATTTGCTGACGACGCTACATTGATTGGCCTAATCTCAAACAATAACGAGGTGGCCTACAGGGAAGAAGTCATCTCTCTGACACAGTGGTGTCAAGAAAACAACCTCTCCCTCAACGTTGCAAAAACAAAGGAGCTGGTGGTGGATTACAGGAGGAATGGAGATGGGCTAACCCCTATTGACATCAATGGATCTGGGATTGAGAGGGTAAACAGCTTTAAGTTCCTCAGTATACACATCACCTAGGACCTCGTGTGGTCTGTACACACCAGATGTGTGGTGAAAAAGGCACAACGGCGCCTCTTTCGCCTCAGACAGTTGAGGAAGTTTGGTGTGGGCCCCCAGATCCTAAGAACTTTCTACAGGGGTCACTGGGAGATCCTGCTTTCTCTGGCGGCCAGAGTGACACACATTTTAATTCCACGTCCCATTCCCATTCTGATATGTCTATCCACGGCCTCCTCTACTGTCAAGATGAAGCCACACTCAGGTTGGAGGAACAACACATTATATTCCGTCTGGGTAGCTTCCAACCTGATGGCATTAACATTGACTTCTCTAACTTCCGTCAATGCCCCACCTCCCCTTTGTACTCTATCCGTTATTTATTTATTATTATTGTACATATATATTTTTTCTCTTTCTCTTTGTCTCCCTCTGTCCCTCTCACTATACGTCTTGCCCATCCTCTAGGATTCCCCCCTCCCCCTTTCTTTCTCCCTAGGCCTTCCATCCCATGATCCTCTCATTTTCCTTTTGCCAATCAACTGTCCAGCTCTTGGCTTCATCCCTCCCCTTCCTGTCTTCTCCTATCATTTCGGATCTCCCCCTACCCCTGCCCCTCCCACTTTCAAATCTTTCACTATCTCTTCTTTCAGTTAGTCCTGACGAAGGGTCTTGGCCCAAAATGTTGACTGTACCTCTTCCTATAGATGCTGCCGGGCCTGCTGTGTTCACCAGCAATTCTTATGTGTGTTGCAAAAGTACCAGAGATCAGGATTGAAACTGAGTCACTGAAATTGTGAGGTAGCACCTCTGCTAGCTGAGCCACCGTGCCACGAGTTACTGTTGGTGTCCCAATGAACTTTCTGCTTTACATCTTCCAAAGTCCATATGGCTTTTAACGTAGAATCATTAAAATGGCTACAATGCATTTGGAAGCTGTTTATTTCATCATGTCATCATGACCACACCTGTCTCAAGAAAGATGATAATAGCCCTGATGGTCATACCTCTTCAAGAGCACAGCTTCTAAAATATGATGGGAGCCTCCTTTTCAGACACTGAGATCCAGACCTTTCAGTGAGTTTATTTTTGTCATCTTCTTTAATTCTCTAACTAATTAATTGAAATCTATGTTTTCTCTCTGGTTTGGTATCTGACTGTATTTCAAAACTTACTAACTAGTGTCATTCTAAATTTCCAACAACATGCCCATTATATTGTTGTGATAAAAGTGCTATCACCAAACTATGTTATTAACACATCAATGCATTTCCCAGGGAGTGCTGAATTGTTGGAGAAATGGCCTTTAAAACAAAGCATTAAACCAGGGCACTGGTCCCTGCAGGTTGAAGATAAAAAATGGCATGCCACTAATTGAAAATCAGGGGAGTTGTACGACTGTCATAGCCAACATTTGTTCTTCAACCTGCACTTAATTAATGTGCTTCTTCACTTACAGCTCTCTGCAAGATCATTTTGCATTCCAGTTGGCAGCCATATTAACCTACATTATAACTGCGATTCTACAGCTATGTTGGGTGTGAAACACTTTAGAATATTTATGGAAATCAAAAGCAAGTATGAAAATGTACCCTCCTGCTTCTGCAGCCATCCTTAAATCAACAATTGGCGTAATTACATCACTGCTTCCTGATTCCTTATTACACTTTCCAGCTCTTGCCAAATAGACTTGACAATCTATTGTGACTTTTCAATGAAAATAATCAAAGGAATTAATAGGTACAAGTTCCATGGAGCAAGAATAGGCTGAAGCAATACATCTACCAGAGACAATATGTCCTTGGGACATGTCTCTACTCAGTTCCTTCATACTAAACCTATTAATGTGGGAGCTAATGGTGACTGCAAAGATGACTGTGCTTTCTCTGGTTCATGGTGAGGAACCTCTGCGTCAGTCCTTCACAGTTGCCCTCTCTTCCTATTTTTGTCTGATATTTCCATATTTTTTCCACTCACATTCCAAACTAAACATTATTGATTTTTCTTCTAAATTTACCTCCTCTTAGCCTGTAAATGGTCCATCTCTCTGACTCCTCCCATCTCCTCCTTGACTTTTCTATTTCTGGGTTACCTCCCACAGTTAGTGGCTCTGTACTTCTTCATCCAAACTTCTGACAGGTACTCTGCTCCCTTCTTTTAGCTTGCTCTCTTGTATTGCATCTGTCCTGTTGCTTACACCTTTTTTCACTTCTTCCAACTATCGCTTCATCTGCTATTGATACATACATTTCATTTCCAGCACTACAATTCTCCTTTCTTCCTCTCTCAGAATCTTTTGTTCTAAACTTCCACTCACCAAACTCCACACTCAACGGCAGTCCTCCCCCCATTCCCATGACCTCCATGTGAAGTTACTATCAGTCATATCTTCACTGAACTTTATGATCCACTTTAACCATATCCTTCCGAATACAGGTGTCCCCCACTTTTCGAACGTTTGCTTTACGAAACCTCGCTGTTACGAAAGACTTACATTGGTTCCCTGTTTTCGCTAACAGAAGGTGTTTTCACTGTTACGAGAAAAGGCAGCGCGCGCCCCGAGCAGCCAAGCTCCTCTCCTGGAACTGCACTCTAGCCGGCATTGCTTAAACACGTGCCTGTGAGCAGCGGTTTGCAAGATAAGTTCTAAGGTATCGGAAAAGCCTAAGAGAGCTTGTAAGGGTGTTACACTTAGCGTAAAACTAGACATAATTAAGCATTTCGATCGTGGTGAATGAAGTAAGGACAAAGGGAGTTTGGCTTCTGGAAGTTGATGAAGATGATGTTGAAGAGATTTTGGCATCCCACGACCAAGAACTGATAGATGAAGAGCTGATGCAATTGGAAGAGGAAAGGATAACAATCGAAACCAAATGCAATAGCAAACAGACCGAAGTGAAGTCGTCCAGGAACTGAACGTAAAGCAACTGCGTGAGATTTTTACTGCAATGATAAAGTACGACTTGAATTTTGAAAGGGTACGTAGGTTTAGGACAAATTTGCGGGATGGTTTGAGTGCTTACAAAGAACTGTATGATAGAAAAATGCGCAAGGCTAACAGTCAAGCATACTGTTGTTTTTCAAGCCTCCCACATCAGCCACAGCAGACGACGAACCGTGACCTTCGACATCGAGGCGGGCAGAGATAGAAGAAGATGAGCTGCCTGCTCTAATGGAAACAGATGACGATGAGATGACACCCCAGTGTCCCAACACCCAATCCCCGGGCCGCGGACCGATACATTACCATGGAGAATGCAGCGGTAGCCAGGACATAACCAGCACATCTTTAAGAAAAAAGTCAAAATAAACAAGCTAATTAATGAGGTGCCACCCGGCATGTAAATGTCGGCCCAGGTCAGAGGCGATTGCCAATTGCGTCGCCTCTGATCTGGGCCGACATTTACGTGCTGAGCGGCAACTAATTAATTAGCTTGTTTATTTTGGCTTTTTTCTTAAAGATGTGCTGGGTGCGTCCCAGCTACCGCTGCAATCTTTGCGGATCGGTATCAGTCGGTGGCCTGGAGGTTAGGGACCACTGCACCACCCCAACCTCCGACGACTCAGCCTAACACACCATCATCAGTGTGCTCGATGTCTTCCCGATTCCGGTAAGTGATACTACACTGTACATACATTATTTCTGCTTTATATAGGCTGTGTATTTTTATGTGTTATTTGGTATGATTTGGCAGCTTCATAGCTTAAGGGTTACTGGAGAGAGTGTTTCTGCCGACAGCGCTTGCGTGAGATTTTTGCTACGGAGAACAGTGCGGCAATGATTGTGGAACAGTATTTCTACTTTATATAGGCTGTGCACTTATCATATCTTTCCTGCTTTTACTATATGTTACTGTTATTTTAGGTTTTATGTGTTAGTTGGCATGATTTGGTAGGTTAATTTTTGAGTCTGGGAACGCTCACAAATTTTTCCCATATAAATAAATGGTAATTGCTTCTTCACTTTACGACATTCCGGCTTACGAAATGTTTCATAGGAACGCTCTACCTTCGGATGGCGGGGGAAAACTCTGTCTTGGTTCTAATCCTGGCCCATTCCTGTACAAGGCAGGACCTCCCCATTTATCTCCACGTATTTTTTCTGGCCACAAATATCACTCTAAAATAAAATCTAGATGTTTTCTTTGATTAAATCAGTGCAAAATATTCACTGATGTTTTGATGACTGTTGTTATGCTAGAGATGCACCGCTAACAACTGGGTGTTAAGCACAATTCTTAGCTTTGTTTGAACTTTTAATTGCAAAAACAAAGTTGGCTGCACAGTGTAAATTGCATGCACAGCATACTACCTATCAAGGTGCAAAATGGCCAGCCTGAGTCATACATTCACAGAGAATATGTATGGGTTAAGCTTACCATTGTATGCTTCATCATCTGGATGGCAGATGTGTATAAGAAACAAAGATGTTGGTGTAATAAGATGATAAGACATAGGAGTAGAATTGGGCCATTTGGTTTTCGTCTGATGACTCCTCCATGAAGGTCATAATTGTGCAGGTGTCGCTGCATAGCAGAACAGTGCACCACCACTCCAGAGTCTGCTACATCTTCCTGAAGGTCTTTTGGAGTCAAACGAGGGTTTTGATTTGCCTTTCTAGCAATCCTATGAGCAGTTCTCTTGGAAAGTTTTCTTCGTCTTCCAGACCTCAACTTGACCTCCACTGTTCCTGTTAACTGCCATTTCTGAATTACATTACGAACTGAGGAAATGGCTACCTGAAAATGCTTTTCTATCTTCTTATAGCCGCCTTCTACTTTGTGGGCATCATTTATTTTAATTTTCAGAGTGCTAGGCAGCTGCTTAGATGAGCCCATGGCTGCTGATTGTTGGGGCAAGGTTTGAGGAGTCAGGGTATTTATGAAGCTTTGAAATTTGCATCACCTGGCCTTTCCTAATGATGTGAACAAGCCATAGCCCTAACAAGCTAATTAAGGTCTGAGACCTTGGTATAAGTCATCTGAGAGCTCGAATCTCTTGGGGTGCCCAAACTATTGCATGGTGCTCCTTCCCTTTTTTCCACTCTGAAATTGTACAAAACAACTATAATATACTATTCTTGCTTAAAATGTTGAAAAGAGTGTTTCATCTTTAAGTTTTTGACTTTTGGAGATCAGTTCATCTTTGACTCACTTAACTATTCACAGTAACAGAAATTTTGACTGCAGTGCCCAAACTTTTGCATGCCACTGTATACCTCATATTGATAAATAAACTGAAAGATAAGCAAATAGATGGATAATTGATAAACAGAAATTTATTTTTGAAATCCAGATTTGCAATCAGTTGAAAGGAATGGGCTTGTACAACATATACAAGAGTGACATACAAGAGTGACATATCTGACATTTCAGTTCAGCAGAACGAAGCTTCACCTTCAACATTACTATAATGCAGCATGATAGCTGATTATTAATATTTTCATGATTCTGCATTGCAATATGCAGGAATGAGAAGTCAAGACTATGCTGATCTGTACATTTTATCTCCAGAGTCATCGGTTTCAGTTCAATGCAATCAGATATGAAGCTCTGGTTGGATAGGTTCACCGTCTCCCTCTCCACAGACGCTATTGAGAATTTCTAGCAATCTTTATTATATATTTTCCAGTCCCTAAAGTATTTTATTTCTATTGCATTAAAGAGTGTACAGAAAGACTGAGGCAATACAGTGTTATTTATTACCATACCGGTTACAAGGAGGCAAGTGGCATTGTGATTGGAATTACAAACAAAAGAAAATCTGCAGATGCTGAGAATCCAAATGACACACACAAAATGCTGGAGGAACTCAGCGGGCCTGGCAGCATCTATGGAAGAAAGTAAACAGTCGACATTTAAGGCCATGATCCTTCTTCAGGACCAAAAGGGAAGGAGTGAAATCAGGGTAAGAAGATGGGGGGCAGGGGAGGAAAAGTACAAGAGCAGGTGATAGGTGAAACAAGGAGCAGGGGAGAGGTGAAGTAAAGAGCTGGGAAGTCGATTGGTGAAAGAGATAAAGGGCTGGAGAAGGGGGAATCTGATAGGAGAGGATAGAAGACCATGGAAGAAAGGAAAGGGAGAAGAGTACCAGAGGTAGGTGATGAGTGGATAAGGAGATAAGGTGAGAGAGGGAAATTGGAATAGGGAATGGTTGGGGATGGGGTGGGGCAGAAGTGATTTATCAGAAGTTCGAGAAATTGATGTTCATGCTATTAGGTTGGAGGCTACCCAGATGGGATATAAGGTATTGCTCCTCCAACAGATGAGAATATGTGGAAGAATAAAATGGTATTAGTACAGGACTGATGAAAGATACAATCACTGGCCTATTTATTAGGTACAGGAGTGAAACCCGGTGAGGCCTTCTGCTGCTGTTGCCCAACCATTTCAAGGTTCGACATTGTGCTGTCAGAGATGCTCTTCCGCACACCACTGTTGTAATTTATGTTTTTTTGAGTTACTGTCAACTTACTGTCTGCTTGAACCAGTCTGGCCATTCTCCTCTGGATTCTTCCATTATTAACAGGGTATTTTTGCCACAGAACTGCCACGACCTGGACATATTCTCTGTAAACCATTCTCACCATTCTCTGTAAACTGCTGAGACTGTTGTCCATAAAAATCCCAGGAGAACAGCAGTTTCTGTGACACTCAAACCACTACGTCTGGCACCAACAGTCATTCCACAGTGGAAGTCACTTACATCGCATTTCTTCCCCTTTCTGATTTTTGGTCTGAACAACAATTAAACCTCTTGACCATGTCTGCGTACTTTTTGTGCATTGAGTTGCTGCCACATGATTGGCTGTTTAGATATTTGCATTAATGAGCAGGAGTGCATGTGTACCTAATAAAGTGGCCACTGAATGTGTCAGCTTGATGTCATACAGACTCGATGGGCTGAAGACGCTGTTTCTCTGTTATATGAATTTACAATGTTTTCATGTGATTCTATTTGTGTGCGTATTATAACTACTACTTTTCTTCCTTGCAGGAGGAAAAGAGTGCAGAGAAGAAGGAGGAAAGCCAAAATGAAAACAAAAACTGGTGGAGAGGATGCTAGAAGTTAGAGAGTTGTTAGTATACTTTGCAATTGGAGAAAGGAAGATGGGGCCTTGTTACCTATTGGTTAAAGAATTAATAGACAATAGACAATAAGTGCAGGAATAGGCTATTCGGTCCTTCAAGCCAGAACCGCCATTCACTGTGATCATGGCTGATCATTCACAATCAGTACCCTGTTCCTGCCTTCTCCCCATATCCCTTGACTCCACTACCTTTAAGAGCCCTAGACTCCACTATCTTTAAGAGCCCTATCTAACTCTTTCTTGAAAGCATCCATCCACTGCCTTCTGAGGCAGAGCATTCCACAGATTCACAACTCTCTGTGTGAAGAAGTTTTTCCTCAACTCAGTTCTAAATGGCGTACCCCTTATTCTTAAACTGTGGCCTCTGGTTCTGGACTCCCCTAACATCAGGAACATGTTTCCTGCCTCTAGTGTGTCCAATCCCTTAATAATCTTATATGTTTCAATCAGATCCCCTCTCATCCTTCTAAATTCAAGTATATACAAGTCCAGTCGCTCCAATCTTTCAACATATGACAGTTCTGCCATCCCGAGAATTAACCTTGTGAATCTACGCTGCACTCCCTCAATAGCAAGAATGTCCTTCCTCAAATTTGGAGACCAAAACTGCCCATGTGGCATATAGCATTCATATTTCCAGTGAAAATTGGCTGCATCAGTAACGATAGCTTTAAGGTCTTTTATGTTCACAGAAGCCTTGCATATCTTTTACCTATGTCAGGCCTTCCATGAACCTAGGAGGTGCATTTCAATTAGCAGTTCAACAAACTCTTTCACAAAAAAGGCAGGGAATCAGTTTTTAGGCAAAATGTAATATTTACCATATTCCCCTTTTGTGGCTCTGTCAGTTTGACCAGGAAACCCTGTGTCAACAAATTAAACTGTAAAGCTCAACTGAATATCCTACACATTGAATAAATAGACCAGTTCAGAACCTGTACTTCAGTAGATCTGCAAATTAAACTTGCATAGACTGTGCATAGATTGTTGTCAATCAACTTATTTATTTAATTATTTATTGATTGCGATATAGCACAGAGTAAGGCATTCCGGTCCTTCAAGCCATTAGAGCAACCAAAGGAAACTCGTGAGGTCATGGGGAGAACCAAACTCCTTATAGGCAGTGGCAGAAGAAAGCAGTGATGTGAGAGAATATCTTGCAGAACTCTAGGATGAGAGAAAGAGAATGAGGAACAGAAGTATCAGACTGATGAAATTGCCTGATAATGAACTAGCACCAAGTAGATGGGCCAAATGGCTGGCACCTTTAAAATAAAGATTCTCCTGAAGTTCGCATAGAGTAACTCATGTGACTATCCATGGCCAGATTTTTTTGTGAAAATACAAAACTGTTTATGACTGAGAAATTGAGAATGGATTGCAGAATGTGTGCTTGTTTTTCTGGCTGACAACCTGTATATATTGCTGCCAAAGTATGTCGTCAAATGTGATGAGTTTGTTCAGTTCCTCGCTGAGTCAGTAGGTGGGATCTTTTGCCATGCGGGAAATGACAACCCTATTTGTTTCATCTAAATGTTTTATTCTTCCTGTCAGCTGATTAATGAAGCAGTATGCACATCTGAATCCATACCAGCAGGTTATTTTCTAATATCTTCAGATCTGCACAATCTATCACTTGTGTTCTATTAAGCTTTGAAGATCTATTTATGTCTTTGTGATGGGCTATTTTCCACAGTAAATACATCTGAAATGAAAGCTTTAGGAAATATGAACCATTTTCATCTTGGTGTTCAGAGGTAACTTAAAATGACTATTTTAGCAAATTATAGTGTGGATATACGGTAGAAATAGTCTGGTAGCTCCCAACTGCATAATATGAAAATAGAGATGAAAAGATTGATTAAAATTCAAAGTAAATTTATTATCTAAGTACATATATGTCCATATACATACAACCCTCATTCAGTAAAATTTTCTTGACCATAAAGAAAAACAATAAAGATTGGTATGTTAGCTTAGGTACAGATGACATAGATAATCCTAACCCAATCACAGGACATTTTACAAAGACCAATTATCCTACTAACTGGTATGTTTTGGTTTGTAGGTGGAAACCAAAACACCCGGAGGAAACCCACACATTTCACGGACAGGACATACAGACTCCTTACAGAGGATGCCAGAATTGAACTCCCAACATTAGAACACCTAGAGCTGTAATATATTAAGCTGCCTGTCTTGAAAGATTATATACATATCATCTAGGTTCATCTTTTTCTCATAAATTCTTTAGAATTTTACCAACATTTCTCACATTGTTCTTTCTCCTAGAATGCACCACTTCCTATTACTCTGAACTAAATTTCATCCTCTACTTGTCTGTGATTTTACATGCCAATTCAAAATACTTTCATTTTTAAAGTATGTATGCAGTATACAACCCTGAGATTCATTCCCCAGCCAAAAAACAAAAAAACTATGAAACCCATTCATAGGAAAACATCAAACACCAACATACAAACGAAGAACAAATCATGCAAATGGCAAAAAACAAGCTAAAAACAGAATACAAAACATTAAACCACGAAGTCATAGAAACAGTTCAGTTCAATCTAGCGCTATGTCGTGCTTTGAGTGCATGCTGCAGATCCAGTCCACCTTGATCGAAACTGCACAAAATAGCAACAAAAACAGAGCAACCAGAAACCAGAAACACATCACAACATGAACTACAGAGTCCAGACCACGAAATGCGTCAATTAAACCTTGCCCAAGACTCAAGGCTCCGGCACCATCCTTCAGCAGTTGGTTTCAGTTGGCTTCAGGATTCGTTTCCATGCCTCTCAATTTGGACCTTCTGAGGACCCCAGGTACTCACATTTTATTGACTCTGCCTCCCGTCGCTTCTCCTGTCAAGCTCTGAAGGCGACCCTCTCCGTCATGAGGAGGTACTTGGCGGCCCTATCCCAGACCCTTCCACACCTCTGGGACACTTTCTTCACCGTTTGTAATGGACCTGCCTGCTATTTCATCCTCTGTCGGATCCATGTGTGCAATCGCTGTTTCTTTGACTTTGTCATGTTAAGCAAAGATTGCAAAATCTTCCACCCGCAGACCCCAGAGCCTACTGGCTCTGACGCTAGCAGGCATGAACTTCGGATTGCGGCCCCCGCCATCGATCTCAGTGGCTCCACCAACCCAGGGCATATTCAAAACCTGGACTCCAGCAACGACCATGGACACCTTCAAAGCGATTGTGCAACCTCCAACTGTGATTCCAGCCTTGAACTCCAGGCCAAGTCTTCATGTGCTGCTACTGTGACTCCCGTCTCCCCTTCCCCCACCACCACTCTGCAACTCAGTCTCCCTCAGATCCCACTGTCAGCTCCTGGGTCTTCAGAGGCTCCATCTTCCTCTCACCCTAACCCTCCCCTCTCTACTGACACTACCAGCCTCCTTCCCCCTCCCCCCTCTGAAAAAAAGGAAGGGTCTCAGCCCGAAACGTCGACTGTACCTCTTCCTATAGATGCTGCCTGGCCTGCTGCGTTCACCAGCATTTTTTGTGTGTGTTGTCAGAGGAGAAGCAACTTGTTATGTAAAGTACCAGACATGCAATCAGTAATCGCGTTAGACTCTGTCTAGGTTGCCTCGTGTAACTGGTTTGGACCAGTCAGAGTGTAAAGATGCAAATACACAAGGCTGGGGTGGGCAGAGCCATGACACTATGATGGTTGTAGCCCTGTACAATGACCAGTGAGAAAGTGACCCAGGTAGGTCAGGTGACCTTGAACCAATGGGATGGAGATCCAATGGTTCAATTGATGAGGAACAGTATAAGACTCAGAGTAATACCTTTTCTCTTCATTGACTGTTCATGGAGGGCCAGGGATTCTAGTAGGGTGCACATGGAGACAGTTTGTGAACCCATGTGCTTTTAGTTGAAACATAAAAGTTACTTGTCAGTAAATACAGATTCTCTGTGCCTCACTGATCATTATTACAAGGGGTGATTCTTGTAACTATACATATATTTATACATACACACACACATATATACATATATACACAGATAGGTGCTGGAGAAAGGTCAGTAGGTCAGTAACCTCTTGATGGATCCCACTCAACCTGCTCATGAAATGTTTGTCTCATTCCCATCAGGGAGGATGCTATGCAGCATCCATGCCAGGACCACCAGATTCAAAAATATTTTCTTTCCCAGGCAGTATGGTTGATCAACACATCCACCCACTAACTCACCCCTCCACATCCTCCACATCCTCCACCACCACTAATTTATGATTTCCTGTCAGTCACCATTTGTACATCACTCCTCTATCTAACATTACTTTATGAACATACAATCAATCTATCTATATAAGCTATCTTATGTATTTATATTTATTGTATTTTTCATTACTGTGTTCTTTATCTTATTGATTTTTTGTGCTGCATCAAATCCAGGGTAACAATTATTTTGTTCTCCTTTACTCTTGTATGCTGGAAATGACTTTAAACAATCTTGAATCTTGAATATAAATTGTCAATCCAGCATCTGCAGAATTCCTGTTAATTGTCAGTGAGATGTGCTTTGTAACACATCTGCTTTGGTAACAGTCCGGCACAACAAGATGACTTGTCAATTATTTCAGGAGTTAATTATGAATCAGGCACATTTTATTTGATCTGGAGTTGTATGTGATTTAGACGGTATGAAGAACTAATTTCCTTCTTTATGACAGTCTGATAGTATATGGTCACAGGTACTTGTATCAGCTTTCCAATTCTGGATTTCTTAATTAACAAAACTTACATCTTCCGCCTCCTGTCAAAGGATTTGATCTGTTGTCTCTGAATAATCAGTTCAAGCTCTGCATTACTTGCCCAATAATTTAAGCATTATGCTGCTGTAAAGTAATCAATTTCCATATATTGGTTATGCAACACAACAACTCCTTTTCTAAGTATCAGATCTAATTTGAATTGTATAAGATGCTAGTGGAAAGGTTTTAATCAAAACATTTAATAAAATTACGGTGTGGAGCTACCTCAGAATGATTCTGTAGGCAGAATTTTCAGATATTTCTGTTTTCCCATAAAGTAATCTATCATCAATAATGATGTGCAGTGGTGTTTAAGAAGCCTGTTTTATATCAAGTCTAAAAGCCTAGATGGATTCTTTGTAAATTGATCAAAGTGAGGGATTACTCATCTGAATGAGGATCCATCATTGCTGTGTCAACAACTATCAAAAATGTGTTGATGACGTTAAGTATAGAAATGGATTGCCTAAGGCAATATATTCACCACCGCCTCCATTCAAATAGGCATGGCAGTCAAGACCAATTTACATGGATGAAAATTCAGGCAGGCACATTTGTCACCTGCAACTTATACATCCATAGATATATTTACACATTCCATTCTGAGTCAGTCACATCATACACGAAGGCTAAGGACTCACATTCTAATTATCATTGCAAGGTCGTTATTGTTCATGGCTTTTGTGTCTATGATTAAGGATTCCCACTACCCAGGACGTGCCCTCTTCTCATTGCTACCATCAGAAAGGAGGTAAAGAAGCCTGAAGTCACTCACTCAACGATTCAAGAACAGCTTCTTCCCCTCTGCCACCCAATTTCTGAACAGACATTGAACCCATGAGTACTATCTCACTAGTTTTTTGCACCACTTACTTAATTTAAGTATTTAATATATATACTTACTGTAATTCTCAGTTTTTTCTCTGTATTATCATGTATTGCATTGTACTGCTGCCTCAAAGTCAACAAATTTCACAACATATGCCTATAAACACTAATATAGCATCTTTGTTGACTCAAGGATGAGCAAAACAATGCACTATTGAGATGTGATCACTGTTCATATTCAGAAGTGTTGATCCTCTCAGCTCATCTGGAGATTGCAATGTACCTCAGTAACTCCTCATGTAGTGTTGTCTGTGTTCTCAGATGGGTTACTCCATAACCATTAAAGATTTTTAAAATTTCTTACATTTATGCATTAGATATGATAGGTTAAAAATGACCTGATGTTAGAATTTTTAAAGTGGGAAAACAGGCATCTTTTATATTGCAGTGGAGGAAGGAGTATGGAGAACAGTTAATATCTGATGGGATGCAGATCAAAGCTGTTGAGGTACAATTATTTTAACAAAATGATAGTTGGAGACAGAAAATTTTAAAAAAATGAAACAGACAGATAGAGCCTTACTTGTTGAAGTCCCACATCACCAATTTCAAGAACAACTTGTCTTCAGCCTCTTGGTTCTTGAAACAAACTGCACAACTCTTATTACTACAGTGTAGCAACACGGCGATGTCTCTGATCACTTTGCACAGAAATATGCTTTTTTCTTTGTGATTTTTGCTGTAAGTGTTGTGTATAACTTATCTTGGTGTTTTACTTGTGAATACTGCTTGTAATGTGCAATGTGCCATATGTGCTGTTATGTGCTTGTGATGCTGCTGCAAGCTTTACATTGCACTTGAGCACACATATACTGGCACATATGACAATAAGCTTGACTTTGCTTTATTAAAAGCTGATGTCTGTAACATACCTGAATAAATGATAAAGTCTAATTGCTTGAGCACTTGGCGGTGTTAGAACAATGTAATATGTCAGGTACAGAAAGATCAGAAAGAGAATTGGCTGGAGAATTACAGAGGCAAATGAACGTTCAAGTTGAGAAGAAATTGATTGATAAATTGGTTTAATACTGTCACATGTACAAACCCCATTTCCAGAAAAGTTGGGATATTTTCCAAAGTGCAATAAAAACAAAAATCTGTGATATGTTAATTCACGTGAACTTTTATTTAACTGTCAAAAGTACAAAGAAAAGATTTTCAATAGTTTTACTGAGCAACTTAATTGTATTTTGTAAATATACACAAATTTAGAATTTGATGGCTGCAACACACTCAACAAAAGTTGGGACAGAGTTAAAATAAAATTGAAAAGTGCACAGAATATTCAAGTAACACCGGTTTGGAAGACTCCACATTAAGCAGGCTAATTGGTAGCAGGTGAGGTATCATGACTGGGTATAAAAGTAGCGTCCATCAAAGGCTCAGTCTTTGCAAGCAAGGATGGGTCGTGGCTCACCCCTTTGTGCCAAAATTCGTGAGAGAATTGTTAGTCAGTTCAAAAGGAACATTTCTCAACACAAGATTGCAGAGAATTTAGGTCTTTCAACATGTACAGTACATAATATTGTGAAAAGATTCTGAGAATTCAGAGACATCTCAGTGCGTAAAAGGCAAGGTCGGAAATAACTGTTGAATGCGCGTGATCTTTGAGCCCTCAGGCGGCACTGCCTAAGAAACCGTCATGCTACTGTGACAATTATAGCCACCTGGGCTCGGGAGTACTTCAGAAAACCATTGTCACTCAACACAGTCCGTCGCTGCATCCAGAAATGCAACTTGAAACTATACTACGAAAGGAGGAAGCCATACATCAACTCTATGCAGAAACGCCGGCGAGTTCTCTGGGCCCGAGCTCATCTCAGATGGACTGAAAGACTGTGGAACCGTGTGCTGTGGTCATATGAGTCCACATTTCAGCTAGTTTTCGGAAAAAACGAGCATCGAGTTTTCCGTGCCAAAGATGAAAATGACGATCCAGATTGTTATCAGCGAAAGGTGAAAAAGCCAGCATCTGTGATGGTATGGGGGTGCATCAGTGCCCACAGCATGGGTGAGTTGCATGTATGTGAAGGTACCATTGACTCTGAGGTGTATATTAGGATTTTAGAGAGACATATGTTGCCATCAAGGATGTCTCTTCCCGGGACATCCATGCTTATTTCAGCAGGACAATGCCAGACCACATTCTGCACGGGCTACAAGAGCGTGGCTTTGTAGACACAGAGTGCGTGTGCTTGACTGGCCTGCTGCCAGTCCAGATCTATCTCCTATTGAAAATGTATGGAGAATCAGACAACGGAGACCACGGACCGTTGAGCAGCTGAAGTCTTACATCAAGCAAGAATGGACAAAATTTCCAATTGCAAATCTACTACAATTAGTATCCTCAGTTCCAAAACGATTAAAAAGTGTTATTAAAAGGAAAGGTGATGTAACACAATGGTAAATATGCCTCTGTCCCAACTTTTGTTGAGTGTGTTGCAGCCATCAAATTCTAAATTTGTGTATGTTTACAAAATACAATTAAGTTGGTCAGTAAAACTATTGAAAATCTTTTCTTTGTACTTTTGACAGTTAAATAAAGGTTCACGTGAATTAGCATATCACAGATTTTTGTTTTTATTGCATTTTGGAAAATATCCCAACTTTTCTGGAAATGAGGTTTGTACTAAGGCATGGCGTAAAACTTTGTTTTGCATGCATCCACTCAGATCATTTCATTACAACAGTCCATTGAGGTAGTACAAGGAAAAACAATAACAGAGTGTGGAATAAAGTGTAACAGTTACAGAGAAACTGCAGTGCAGGCAGGCAATAAGCTGCATGACCATAATGAGTTAGTTTGTGAGGACAAGGGTCTGTCTTACTGCAATAGTGAACTATTAAATGGTATATAAGCAAAATGTAAGCAGAGAAGAAGTTGTTGGAGTGGACAGTGATAAAATGGTCAGGCTTGGGCAATAACAGGTGCAGGCTAGAATGTAATCTTGAGAAGACAGAGATTTAACAAGTGTAGGCAGGTTGGTAGTTCAGGCAGTGGAATACTCCTCCTATAAGATGTGGGGTTTTAGGCTACCTAACAGTCTCCCTGATGAATTCATCTGCAGGAAGTGCACCTAATTAATGCTCCTGAACAACAAGGTCAAGGAAATGGAGCTGGAGCTGAATGTGTAGCTGCAACTGGAGCTTCAGACTCCTGGCAAACCTCATAGTTGAGACTTTTACTGAGGTGGTCGCACGCAGATTTCGGTGACCACCAGAAGATGTAAGAGCAGTAATGAGTCAGTGCAGGGTTCCCCTCAACAACAAATATACCCCTTTGGATACTGCTGGGTGTGATGGCCTAGCAAGGCACAGCAGTAACAGCTGGACCAGTTGGTACGGTGGCTAGCTCTGAGGCTTAGTAGGGAAGGATAAAGTTGGGCAGAGCGAAAGTGACAGGAGACTTGATAGCTGGGGTGCCAGACAGAAGATTCTGAGGCTATGAAAGAGAAGCCAGGATGATATGCTGCTCCCAGGTGCTAGGGACCAGGATGTTTCAGAATGGCTGCAGAAGCTTCTCAAGTTGGAGGGTGAGCAGCCAGCGGTCATGGTGCACATTGGCACCAATGCCAGAGGTTGAAAGGGGAAGGAGGTTCTGTGCAGTGAGTATTGGGAGTTAGGGAAGGGCTGAAGAGCAGGACCCCAAGGTAGTCATCTCTGGATTTCTCCCAGTACCATGTGCTAGTCTGGGCAGGAATAGGACTGTAGCACAGATGAATGAGTGGTTGAGGAAGTGGTGCTGGGAGCAGGGTTTCAGATCTCTGGATCATTTGGACCTCTTCTGGGGAAAGTGTGACTTGTACAAAAAGATGGGTTATACCTGAACCCAAGGAAGACCAATATTCTTGTGCAGGCCTGCTGGAGCTGTTGGGGAGTGTTGAAATTAATTTGGCAAGGTGATAGGAACCAAGATGGTATACAAGCAGATGTATTGTGTACTGAGACTGTGAGGAAGGACAGGCAGGTGATAGGGCAAAATTATAGTCAGTAGGATGAGTTGAAATATAACATGGGGGCAAAATCAAAGAGGGTAACGAATACAGGACTGAAGGTATTGTATTTGAATGTGCATAGTATACGGGATATGGGTAGATTATCTTGCAGTACAGTTAGACATTGGCAGGTATGCTGTTTTGGAGAAGGAGGGCATCGCATTCGTTCTGCAATGAAAAGCCTCAGGCTGAAAGCAGATGCATTTGAGACAGAGGAACTGAGAGAAAGGGATGGCATTTTCACAAGTGACATGGTGGGAAGAGGTATAGTCCAGGCAGCTGTGAGAATCAGGGGGTTTATAAAAGATATCAGTAGATAAAATGACTCCAGAGGTAGAGATAGAAAGATTGAGAATGGGGAGAGTGGTGTTGGAAATTGACCAGGAAGTTGGAGGCAAAGTTGATGAAGTCAACGAGCTCAGCACAGTTGCAGGAAACAACACCAATGCAGTCATCAGTGTAGTAGAGGAAAAGTTGGGGAGTGATACTGGTGTAGGCTTGGAACAAAGACTGTACTACGTAGCCGACAAAAAGGTAGGCATAGCTCGGACCCATGCAAGTGCCCAGTGCTATACCTCCCAATTTATGTTGGGTCTCACCAATATTCAGGACGCCACATCCGATACAAAGGTGACCCTCAGCAGACCCACAGGTGATATGTCGTCTCTCCCAGAAGGTCTGTTTCAGGCCCTGAGTGGTGGTGAGGGAGGAGGTGTAGGGGCAGGTGCGGCACTTGCGCTTGCAAGGAAAATTACAGGAGGGAGGTCAGTGGAGAGGGAAAATAGACAATGGAGTTGCATAGGAAGCAATCCCTGTGGAAAGCAGAAAGTGGTGAGTAGGAATGATGTACTTGGTAGTGGGATCCCATTGAATATGGCAGAAATTACGGAGAATTATGTGCTGGACATGGAGGCTAGTGGGGTGATAAGTGTGGTGGCCACCCATTTCAATTCTACTTACCATTCCCATTCAGACATGTCAATCCATGGCCTCCTCTACTGACGCTATAAAGCCACGCCCAGGTTTGAGGAGCAAAATCTCATATTCCATTTGGGTAGCCTCCAACCTGATGGCATGAACATTGATTTCTCAAAATTCCGGTAATTGCCTCCTCTCCTTCACCATTTCCTCATTCCTGTTTCCCTGTCTCACCTTATCTTCTTACCTGCCCATCACCACCCTCTGGTGCTGCTCCCCCTTCCCTTCATTCCATTGTCTTTTGTCCTCTCCTATCAGATTCCCGCTTCCCCTGCCCTTTATCTCTTTCACCAACTTGCCAGCTCTTTACTTCACCCTTCCCCCCTCCTAGTTTTACCTGTTACCTGCCACCTTGTACCCCTTCCCACCTTCCTGTCCTGACTTCTCATCCTTTCTTCCCAGTTTTGATGAAGGGTCTTGACCCAAAGTGTCGACTGTTCACTTTTTTCCATAGACGCTGCCTGGCCTGCTGAGTTCCTCCAGCACTTTTTGAGTGTTGCATGGATTTTCAGCATCTGCAGATGTTCTCGTGTTCAAGAGAATAATTCTGTCAATAAAAGGGTTTGAGGCTCCTTGAGTTTAAAAGAATGAGGGAAGATCTCATTAACATCTTTTGAATTTTGAATGGCCTAGATACAGTGGATGTGGAGAGGACAGTTCCTATAGTCAGGGAGTCAAGGACCAGAGGACACAGCCTCATAACAGAAGAACTGAGATGTGGAGGAATTTCTTTAGTCAGAGAGTAGTGAATATATGGACTTAATTGTCATGGACATCTGTGGAGGACAAGTTATTGAGTATATTTAAAGTGAGGCTAGATAAGTTCTTGATTAGTCAGGTTTCAAAGATTACAGGAAGAAAGCCGGAGAACGGTGTTGAGAGGGATAATAGATCAGCCATGATGAAGTGGTGGAGCAGACTCAATGGGCTGAATGGTCTAATTCTGCTCATAGAAATATAGAAAATAGGTGCAGGAGCAGGCCATTCGGCCCTTCGAGCCTGCACCGCCATTCAGTATGATCATGGCTGATCATCCAACTCAGAACCCTGCACCTGCCTTCCCTCCATACCCCCTGATCCCTTTAGCCACAAGGGCCATATATCATATATCTTATGGTCTTATGCTTGGCAGTATGTGCTTTCAGGAATTTGTATCGTTTGCTCCATGGGAGGGGAGAAAAAAGTGAATTTCCAGGCGAGTGGGGTATTTGGTTATTCTGGCTGCTTTACTAAGGCAGCGAAAAATGTAGACAGAGACCATGTTGGGGAGACTAGTCCCTGTGATGTGCAGAGTTGTGTACTCAACACTTTGCCATTTCTTGCAGTCTGAATCAGAGCAGTTGACATACCAAGTCATGATGCATCCAGATAGAATGCATTTTATGGCGCTTCGATAAAAATTAGAGAGGATCAAAAGGAATACGTCAATTTTCTTTCACCTCCTGATGATGTAGAGATGTTGGTGCATTTTCTTGCCTATGGCATCTACAACAGTGGCCCCAACCTCCGGGCCACGGACCAATACTGATCCGCGAAGCATGCAGGGGTTCAGCGGTATCCAGAGCGCCCCCAGTACATCTTTAAGAAAAAAGCCAAAATAAACAAGCTAATTAATTAGGTGCTGCTCAGCACGTAAATGTCGGTCCAGATCAGAGGCAACGCAATCGGCAATCGCCTCTGATCTGGGCTGACGTTTACGTGCGGGGCGGCATCAAATTAATTAGCTTGTTTATTTCGGCTTTTTTCTTAAAGATGTGCTGGATGCACTCTGGATACCGCTGAACCCCTGCATGCTTCGCGGATCAGTATCGGTCTGTGGCCCGGAGGTTGGGGACCACTGATCTACAAGTTTGGACCATGGAGAGCTATTGACGATGTTCATTTTAGTGGTGCGCTGAACACTATTGTACAACCTGTGGTTATTCTCCTTGATGTGGAGGAAACCACTTTGTGAGCACCAAGAACTGTACATTAAATTGAAAGATGTGCAAGAAAATCACTGTTTCATCTGGAAATAGTGCCTGGATCTTGGATGTTGTGAAGAGAAAAGGAAGAAAGGGCAAGTGCTACATCTTGTGCAATTGTATGGAAAGTGAAAGGGATATGATTGAAGATGAGAGATGGCTCTTCAAAGTCAAATTTCAAAGTTCAAGGTACATTTATTGTCAAAGTATGTGTGCTATAAATAAACTTGAGATTCAAAACAAGGAAATCCAGTAGAATCCATTAAAAAAATTGTCAAACACAAAATGTGCAAAAAAAAACAGATCATGCAAACAATAAAAATTAAGCAGATGACATTCAGAACTGAGGTGCACCAAAGTGAGTTCACGCCCACAAAACCAGAGGCAGAGCAGGAGCAGGTCCAAGAAAGTGCTCAACTTCTGTTAGTTCAAAGGTCAAAGTGCATTTGTTACTGAAGTATGTATGCAGTATATAACTCAGAGGTTCAACTTCCCACAGACAGTCATGAAAGAAAGAAAATCCTGGAGCCCATTCAGAGAAAAATATCAAACAGCCACCTCCCAAAGCACAAAAAAAACAAAGCACGCATATAGCAAAAATGGGGGAAAAAAGAGCCAAAAAACACAGACTATAAAACACAAAATGAAAAGAGTCCAGGTATTTTCTAAATTGATCCAGATGGTTCAGGCTGGTGGGTTGTTATGAATTTACAGAAATATTAAGGCATGAAAGAAGGCCATTGAACCCGTGAAAGATATACAGTGCCTATAACAAACCCCCCCCCCCGGAAGTTTTCATGTTTTATTGTTTTACAACATTGAATCACGATGGATTTAATGTGGCTTTTTTGACACTGATCAATAGAAAAGACTCTTTTGTGTCAAACTGAAAACAAGTTTTTACAAGTTGGTCTAAATTTGTTAAACACAAGATAATTGATTGCATAATTACTCACCTGCTTTAAGTCAGTATTTAGTAGATGCAGCAATAACAGCCTTGAGCCTATGTGTATAGGTCTCCCTCAGATTTGCACATCTGGACACTGCAATATTTTCCCCATTCTTCTTTATAAGGTTGCTCAAGCTCTGTCAGATTGCATGGGGAACAAGAGTGAACAGCCCTTTTCAAGTCCAGTCAAAAATGTTCAATTGGATTGAGATCTAGCCTCTGACTTGGTCACTCCAGGACATTAACTTTGTTGTTTTTAGGCCATTCCTGTGTAGCTTTGGCTTCATGCTTGGAGTCATTGTCTTACTGGAAAACAAATCTCCTCCCAAGTCATTGTTGTTGTACAAACTACATCAGGGTTTTCTGCAGGACTTCCCCGTATTTTTCTACATTAATTTTACCCTGTACCTTCACAACTCTTCTAGGGTCTGCTGCAGTGAAGTATCCCCACAGCATGATGCAGCCATGGTAGGGATGGTGTGCTTTTGATGATGTGCCGTAATCTGACACTGCAAATCACTATCAGAATAAATAGTGCAAGAAAGGAGGTTGCTACCAAAAGAGCAAAGTGTCTGATGGCCAAAAAGCTCAATTTTGGTTAATCAGACCATAGAACCTTTTTCCAGATGATATCCAAGTCTCCCACATGCCTTTATGCGTTTTTGAGGATGGCCTTCTCCAGGCAGATTTACAGCTGTGCCATATTTTTTCCACCTTTTGATGATTGATTTAACTGTGCTCCAAGGGCTCTTCAGTAACTTGGAAATGCTCTTGTGTCCAAGTACTTTTTAATAACCTTTTTGCAGAGTTGCTTGGAGTGTTCTTTTGTCTTCATGGTGTAGTTTTTGCCAGGACATTGACTCACCAGAAATTAGACCTTCCAGAACAGTTGTATTTTTACTATAATCAATTGGAACACTTTGACTCACACAGGTTTATATATAGCTAGGGCACCTTATTTAAATCATCAGGTATCTCCCCATGATCATAGATTTCATTTGCTATTTCTGTTATTTTCTCTATTCCAAAATCACCTAAAGGTCAGTATCATTTCAACAGCGATGTTGTCTGGACCAGTTGCTCTGTTATGTTTTGTTTTATTTATGGCTGCTCGAATTCCTGATTTTAGAATGCTAGGTCCTTCAAGATTCTTCTTTATGTTCGGTTTTTCTCCTCTTTGGTCTTCAAAAAGTTCTTTTATATATTCTGTCCATCTGTTTAGGATTTCCTCTTTGCTCATAATTAAGCAGCTGTCTTTTACCTTGATGCATCCACTTGCTGAGCAAGGTAATTTCCCCGTTAGTTCTTTAATCTTACTGTGCATCAATTTTGTTCCAGGGTTATGGGTTTGTAGCATTTCTATCTCTGAGCATTTCTCATTTAGCCCTCTGTCTTTAGATTCTCTGCCTTTTCTTTTTATTGTCTTATCAAGTTGTTTGTATTCTTCGCTGTCTCTTGGTTTGATAGTCTGTTTTTGTTGCATCAGAATGTGAGTTACATTGTACAATAAGCTTGATGAGCCATGTGGCAAAAATTATTCTCAAAGTAATCATGATGAGAGCAAGATGCTGTATAAAACCAGAAATCAGTAAAGAACAATACGGCTTTGTGGGAAACACTGGAACCAGAAATGCAATTTTCATGCTACGGATGATCTGTGAACGAGCCATCCAGGTACAAAAAGACATCTACCTATGTTTCAGCGACTATACAAAAGCTTTTGATACTGTCAGACACCAAGATCTTCTGGAAATGCTTCAAGATCTTGACATAGATGGGAAAGATATACGTTTCTTAAGAAACTTATACTGGGACCAGAAGCAGAAGTGAGTGACTATGTGAATATCATGAGAGGAGTCAGGTAAAGTTGTGTCTTTTCACCAGTCATTTCCAACCTATATAGTGAAAATATCTTGAGAAGTATCAAAGATATCAAAGGATTCACAATTGGAGGCCATAATATAAATAACATCAGATATGCTGATGACATTGTAGTAATAGCTGACTCAGAAACAAAACTTCAAGAACTACTCACCATAGTGGCAGCAGAAAGTAATTGAAGAGGCCTCTCAATCAACACCAAGAAGACAAAAAGCATGGTCATCTCCAGAAAGACAAACATCCCTGAGTTCTTTGAGGAGGTGACCAGGCATATAGATGAGGGTAGTGCAGTGGATGTGATCTATATGGATTTTAGTAAGGCACTTGACAAGGTTCCACACGGTAGGCTTATTCAGAAATTCAGAAGGCATGGGATCCAGGGAAGTTTGGCCAGGTGGATTCAGAATTGGCTTGCCTGCAGAAAGTAGAGGGTCATGGTGGAGGGAGTACATTCGGATTGGAGGGTTGTGACTAGTGGTGTCCCACAAGGATCGGTTCTGGGACCTCCACTTTTTGTGATTTTTATTAATGACCTGGATGTGGGGGGTAGAAGGGTAGGTTGGCAAGTTTGCAGACGACACAAAGGTTGGTGGTGTTGTAGATAGTGTAGAGGATTATCAAAGATTGCAGAGAGACATTGATAGGTTGTAGAAGTGGGCTGAGAAGTGGCAGGTGGAGTTCAACTCGGAGAAGTGTGAGGTGGTACACTTTGGAAGGACAAACTCCAAGGCAGAGTACAAAGTAAATGGCAGGATACTTGGTAGTGTGGAGGAGCAGAGGGATCTGGGGGTACATGTCCACAGATCCCTGAAAGTTGCCTCACAGGTAGATGGGGTAGTTAAGAAAGCTTATGGGGTGTTAGCTTTCATAAGTCAAGGGATAGAGTTTGAGAGTTGCTAGGTAATGATGCAGCTCTATAAAACTCTAGTTAGGCCACACTTGGAGTACTGTGTCCATTTCTGGTCGCCTTACTATAGGAAAGATGTGGAAGCATTGCAAAGGCTACAGAGGAGATTTACCAGGATGCTGCCTGTTTAGAGAGTATGCATTATGATCAGAGATTAAGGAATCTAGGGCTTTACTCTTTGGAGAGAAGGAGGATGAAAGGAGACATGATAGAGGTATACAAGATATTAAGAGGAATAGATAGAGTGGACAGCCAGCGCCTCTTCCCCAGGGCAACACTGCTCAATACAAGAGAACATGGCTTTAAGATAAGGGGTGGGAATTTCAAGGGGGATATTAGAGGAAGGTTTTTTACTCAGAATGCACTGCCTGAGTCGGTGGTGGAGGCAGATACACTAGTGAAATTTAAGCTCAAGGTCACAACCCGTCTCTGCAAGAAAAGATTCTCCACACATCCTCCTTCCTTTGGCCATCACTACATAAATCTGCATCCTCAGGTCCTTGAACCATCTGCTAAGGGGAATTGTTTCCTACTGTTAACACTACATAAAGCCATTGTGATCTTACACAGTTCCATGATATCTCCCTCGAACCACCTTTACTCCAAGAAAAACATCATTTTTCCTGCATAGCCCTCAGATGCAATCTGAATTATGCAGTCAATTTAGTGAATGTGAAGATCTCAGTCAAGCTACATTGATTCTATGCAAGGCATCGTTACTACCTTGGTATCCCTTCCAAAACAGAAAAGAGCATCACTAAATGCTAATGCTCCAACATGATCCTCAGACAACTCCAGTTTCAGAAGATAATTCTGCTGTAATTGTGCTGTTAAATGAGTATTGTGTTATGAACAGGATAACATTGAGTGATTGTTGTTTCTCGTCCTCATGCCCTGCAAGTTTATAATGCTCAGTATATCCAGAGTCAGTTCCTATATTAGGTCGTTTATTTCTAAATGTAATTACTGATCATTTACAAAAATTGAAATATTTTGAGGCCCTACCTTACAATAATGCTTTCTTTGATCAAGCTCCTTAGCTTTTCTGTACATTAGCATAATATCTTTGATTTCATTTAGGGCAATTGCAACTCATAACTTTCAGTGTCAATATGTACATCCCTCCTATTTTTGAAATAGGAAGGCCATTTTCCTATCTAGTCCCTATCCAAAGCCAGGAAAGCTAGATATAAGCAGAAAAATAAAGTTTGGAATGTTGTTAGTTTCAGATTAAAAAAGTGACATTGCTTTGCAAAAGCCAAGTACTATTAACATCATGTGAATACATATCTTCTAAGGACAGGAAAAAATTCAAATTTCAAAGTACATTTATTATCAAAATAAATATCCAGTGTATAACTCTGAGATTTATCTTCCCCGCAGACAGCCACAAAACAGTGGAACCGTGGAACCTGTTCAAAGAAAAAAATCATCAACCCCACCCCCCACCTCCACCCCTACACACAACAAAAAACAAAATCACTCAAATGCTAAAACAAATTAATGTAATCACAGGATATAAAACACGTAATTAAAAGGCATATTTCAGTTCAGCTCAGTGTTCATTATCTGCAGGCCACCCCGATTCAAAATCACCCAATTGAAGGATGAACTTTATATAAGATTAGTTGACAGGCAAAATGAGAAAAAAGGAACATTTACTAACATTAATTGAAGTAGTTAGGGCACTTTTGTTCCTGTAGGTGGGCAGGGAATAGTGTTTAGAAAACTTAAAGATTATTTCTATTTCTAAAACACTTAAACAAAGTCATTATAAAATGTCAGAATGGGTGTTCCCCCCTCCCCATTATTCATCTCTTGGTATACTGCTGTTCACAGTTTCAAACCAGGGCTGTGATTAGTTCAGGTCAAGATATCACTGCAGGGATGTGATTGGTTAGAGGCTGGACACTGCAGTGTCTGGAATTGCTGTACTTGTGTGATTTACGTAGAGCATTGCAAATCTGATTATGGGTATCTCACATTGGTGTCACAACAAATATTACGGAGCAACACTGGGAACTCTCCTAATTTTTTCCTTCAACTTCAGAGGGCAGACAAAATCTTGCTATAAGATTTTGGTAAAAATCTCTATCCCTGAAAATGCAGCAGTCTCCAAATTTGCGCATATATCCTATCTGGATATATGAACTTTATGGGGTTTGAACCCCAAACCCAGAATATGAAGATTGGTGCACCATTGTACCGTGGCTGAGAGGTTTTATTTTTCACTCTGGGTCAAGGCCATCAGTAAGAATGTCAGACGTTATAGCGAAAGTCGAGTTGTTCTTGAGAACGAGTAGTGAATTTTCATCTCATATGCCTACAGACATAACACTACAGTTTAAATGCATCACTTGTGGCTTTCATTTCACTAGGCCAGCAATATGGGCAGTTTGCCCTACACCTCCTCGACTCCAAAAACCCACTGTGAAAACATGTGCTTGATAGGACAAAGTTTAAGCAACGCTTCTGCATATGAGATAGAATGGAAAATGATAGTTAACTTTTAAAAAGTGCGAAGCGCAGAATCAAATATCGTTGTGATGATTGTACGTTCTAGTATCAATTGTTTGGCGACAATAAAGTATAAAGTATAAATTGTTCGAATCTTTTTAAATACCTTTTCAGATGTTGTAGGTTTCAGTTCAAAGGTTCAAAGGTCCAATTTAATGTCAGAGAAATGCGTACAATATACAAACGTACATCCTGAAATGCTTTTTCTTCCCAAACATCCACGAAAACAGAGGTACCCCAAAGAGTGAATGACTGTTAAACGTGAGAACCCCAAAGTCCCCCCCCCCAGCTCCCCCCCACGTGTAAGTGACATGAGGCACTCCTCCCCTCCCCCCCACCCGGCAAAAAGAGTGCACCTGCTACGGAACACAAGTGTGAGCTAAGCGATAGCAAAGACACAGACCTTGCAGTTACCCCAAAGACTATCGCAATTCATCTGGCATTCAACAAACCAGTTTGATTGTTAATGTTGCAACAATGCTTAATTATTCCACTTATTCAAAATGATTATGAGTTTCAGAAGCCAAGAGCAATAAGTTAGTCTCCATCAAAATTTTGATCAACTAATGTGTTTTGGCCACACCTCTGTACCCTAAGTTTCACCTTCCCTCATTTCATGATACTGCTGAAAATTTTGTCCATGCACAGAAACAGCTGCTGAAGATGAAGATTGTTTGAAAAACTGGTCTTGCTAGATACGTCACGAAAATTTGCCAGTAACCTTGAAGAAAATTTTAAAGATCTGGATATATCTGTGGAGATAGCCTCCCCTTTTCTAACTTTGAAAGATTAAAAATAATGAGCTCAGTCTTGTCCTCCGCAATAGACTTCAAATGCGAAGAATCTAAGCAGAAACAAACTCAACTTCCTGTCTGTTAATTAGACTGTAAGACCGTAAGATTTAGGAGCAGAAGTAGGCCATTCGGCCTATCAAGTCTGCTCCGCCATTCAATCATGGACTGATCCACTTCATCCAGTCATACCCTTTGATGCCCTGGCTAATCAAGAACCTATCTATCTCTGCCTTAAATACAGCCAAAGACTTGGCCTCCACACCTGTTCATGGCAACAAATTCCACAGATTTTCCACCCTCTGACCAAAGTAATTTTTCTGCATCTCATTTCTGAAAGGACGCCCTTCAATCCTGCCTGAAGTTGTGCACTTTTATCCTAGAATCCCCTACCATAGGAAATAACTTTGCCATATCTAATCTGTTCAGGCCTTTTAACATTTGGAATGTTTCTATGAGATCCCCCCTCATTCTCATGAACTCCAGGGAATACAGCCCAAGAGCTGCCAGACGTTACTCATACAGTAACCCTCTCATTCCTGAAATGATTCTCTTGAATCTTCCCTGAACCCTCTCCAATGTCAGTACATCCTTTCTAAAATAATGAGCCCAAAACTGCACACAATACTTCAAGTATAGTCTCACAAGTGCCTTATAAAGCCTCAACATTACATCCCCGCTCTTATATTCTATACCTCTAGAAATGAATACCAACATTGCATTTGCCTTCTTCACAACCAACTCAACCTGGAGGTTAACCCTTAGGGTATTTTGCACAAGGACTCCCAAGTCTCTTTGCAACTCTACATTTTAAGTTCTCTCCCATCTAGATAATAGTCTGCCTGTTTATTTCTTCCACCAAAGTGAATGAACATACACTTTCCAACATTGCATTTCATTTTCTACTTCTTTGTCCATTCCCCTAAACTATCTAAGTCACTCTGCAGGCACTCTGTTTCCTCAACACTAGCCACTCCTCCACCTATCTTTGTATCATCCGCAAATTTAGCCACAAATCCCTTAACACCGTAGTCTAAATCATTGACATATATCGTAAAATGTAATGGTCTCAACACCGACCCCTGTGGAACTCCACTGGTAACCGTCAGCCAGACAGAATAGGATCCCTATTCTCTTCCAGGTAATGATCTTTGACTTTTATTGCTACAAGGTGAATACAATAAATTTCATTATGATCCAAAATTAATTTGCAATTTAATTAGCAATGGACTTTTTCAACTAAATATTTGCCAAAGCAATGCTTGCATTTGCTTTATAAATATCTTTGGGTGAAGAACTCAATAATAATAGATTTAGAAAATAACTACATCGAGTTAAGTGCATTCAGAAAAAGGATATCCACCGAAACAATTGATTTAGAGTCACAGATCTGAATTTTAATTGTAGTTTTGATTAGATTTGAGAACAGATGAAGGGTTAGTTTAGCAAGTTGCAAGTAGGTTGCAAAGGAAATATCAGTCCAACAGCTGGAAACCCCTCTGGCTTGTGGAGTTGGCAGTTTCATATGCCACTTACTCACTCATAGTGAATTTGACACTTTGCCTTGAGTTTAATATTGGGAATGCAGATGACCTCTTCCTAACCATCCAGAAGAACTGAAGATTTTAAACTTCAGCTTTTGCTCTTGTAATAAGGTCTTAAATAAAGAAATGAAGTGCTGAAATATGGTTCGGATATTTGCTCAATTGAAGTTGAGGGCATGAAAATTCTGCAAAATATTTTCGTATCATTTCACCAAATAATATGGAGCCAGAATTAACACAAGAGTGATCAGGGTCTGTAGAATATGTGGTACTGCAGATGCTCGATAATATTACAATGGTGTTTTGAACATTGAATGTTTAACCAGGTTATTATATGAGTTGTGTCATTGGTTCTGAACTTTAAAATCAAGAAACTACGTTTCAGAATGTAAGTTATTTAAAAATTAAAGACTTTAATGGATGTGGTAATTAGAAAGAATGCATAGAGGGATTAGAGGTGGAAAGAGTTAGCCGTTTCAAGATCCTAGGTGCCAATATCTCTGAGGATCTATCTTGGTCCTAACATGTTGATGTAGCTACAAAGAAGGCAATACAGCCGCTATATTTCATTAGGATTTTGAGGAGATTTGGTAATCAACAAAAGCATCGCAAATTTCTACAGATGTAACCTGGAGAGTATTCTAACTGGCCGTATCACTGTCGGGTATGGTGGGTGGGTGCTACGGGTATGGTGGGTGGGTGCTACTGCGCAGGATCTTAATTCATAGTTTTCAGAATCAGAATCAGGTTTATTATCACCGGCATGTGATGTGAACTTTGTTAACTTAGCAGCAGCAGTTCAATGCAACACATAATCAGGCAGAGAGAAAAAAAAATAAAAATAATAATAATAAATACACAAGTATTTTTCTATTATTGTGTAATGCATTGTAAGCCTGCCGCAAAGACAACAGATTTCTCAACATGTGCTGGTGATATTAATCCTGATGCTGATTCTGACTCTGAAGAGAGATTCACCAAGATGTTGCAAGGAAGGAAGGTCTCTAGTTATAGGGAGAGACAAAACAGATCAGGATTGTTCTCACTGGAGAACATGAGATTGAGGGATGACTTTATAGAGGTTTATAAAATAACAAGGGACATAGATAGGGTAGATAAATCCAGTCCTTTCCCAAGGCTTGGAGAGTCTAAAACTAGAGAGCATATGTGGAAGAAGAAACTGAAATATTTAAAGGAGATCTGAGAGGGTGGAGGGAATACGTAACAAGCTGCCGGAGGAGATGGTAGGAGCAGATACAATCACTATCGTGTTTTTGGATACAAATTTGTTTCTAATCCTAAATATTGTGTGATTGAACAGGATTTGTAACACAAGAGTAAATAATACAATGGGCTTAGTGGATGTTCAGATTGGGCTCCTCTCCCCCATTATCCATTGACCATTTCTCCAGCAGGAATTTGCAGATTACAGATTCTATGAACATCTCTCACACATAGAAGATACTGTGGTTCTATTTAATTTGTAATTACTAAGTTCCCTTTACTGTATATTATTCTTCATCTCCCAAGTTGTTCTATTTGGCAAATTTATCACCAACTTATCTCTCATACCTATGTAGTTCATATTGTTCAGATTTAAGATGCCAGTAATCAGAATTACTCTCAAAGTAAATGTAAAATTCAGTGATATTGTGACTCTTTCTGCAGACTCCTTTTTTAACCACGTATCTCTGCATAATTTTAGATCTAAATTAGATCTAGATTGGTCTCATATTTCACTGATTGACATACAGATCTAAAAAATAAACTGCTATGTCGTTATTCTCCTCACAGTTTCTACAACCTTGATCTTTTACAATAAATAGTGGACGCATTGGTTGTAGTCTTCTGTCATCTCAAGGCCTCTTCAGTCACCTTAAGACCCACAGATCAACCACCAGGAGAAGAATCATACTTGAATACAAATGATCCTTGATGATGATGATAAGTCTTCCAAAATTCCCTAGATTGTGGGAAGATCCAGGTGATTAAAAACCACAAGCTCAAGCAACACACATCAAAGTTGCTGGTGAACGCAGCAGGCCAGGCAGCACCTCTAGGAAGAGGTACAGTCGACGTTTCAGGCCGAGACCTACCTAAAAGGCTAGTAGGTTCCAGATGAAAAACCAGTAAGGGGAAAGATAAAGGGGTGGGGGAGGGGAAGCAGGGAGGGGAAGCAGGGAGGGGATAGGCAGGAAAGGTGAAGAAGGAATAGGGGAAAACACAATGGGGAGTAGAAGGAGGCAGAACCATGAGGGAGGTGATAGGCAGCTGGGGGAGGGGGCAGAGTGACATAGGGATAGAGGAACGGAGGGGGAGGGAATTACCGAAAGTTGGAGAATTCTATGTTCAGACCAAGGGGCTGAAGGTATATGAAGTATTGCTCCCCCAACCTGAGTTTAGCCTCATCATGGCAGTACAGGAGGCCATGTATGGACATATCTGAATGGGAGTGGGAAGCAGAGTTGAAGTGGGTGGCTACTGGGAGATCCTGTCTGTTGTGCCGGACAAAGCGGAGGTGCTCAACAAAGCAGTCCCCCAATCTGCGTCGGGTTTCACCGATGTAGAGGAGGCCGCACCGGGAGCACCGGATGCAATAGATGACCCCAATAGACTCACAAGTGAAGTGTTGCCTCGTTTGGAAGGACTGTTTGGGGCCCTGAATGGTGGCAAGAGAGGAGGTGTAGGGACAGGTGTAGCACTTGTGCTTACAGGGCTAAGTGCTGGGTGGGAGATCTGTGGGGAGGGACATGTGGATCAGGGAGTCGCGGAGGGACCGACTCCTGTGGAAAGCGGAGAGGGGTGGAGATGGAAAGATGTGCTTAGTGGTGGGGTCCTGTCGAAGGTGGCGGAAGTTGTGGAGGATAATGTGCTGGATTCAGAGGCTGGTGGGGTGATAAGTGAGGTCAAGGGGAACTCTGTCACTGTTGTGGTGGCGGGAGGATGGGGTGAGAGCCAAAGTGCGGGAAATGGAGGAGATGCAGGTGAGGGCATCATTGATGACAGCAGAAGGGAAACCACGATCCTTAAAGAAAGAGGACATTTGAGATGTCCTGGAATGGAAAGCCTCATCCTGGGAGCAGATGCGGCGGAGACGGAGGAACTGGGAATAGGGAATGGCATTTTTGCATGTGGCAGGGTGGGAAGAGGTATAGTCGAGGTAGTTATGAGTGTCAGTGGGCTTGTAGAAGATGTCAGTGAACAGTCTGTCTCCAGAGATGGAGACCGAGAGATTGAGAAAGGGGAGAGAAGTGTCCGAGATAGACCAAGTGAATTTGAGGGCTGGGTGGAAGTTAGAAGTAAAGTCGATGAAACTGACCAGCTCAGCATGGGTGCAGGAAGCAGCACCAATATAGTCATCCATGTACCGAAGGAAAAGTTGGGGAGTAGTACCAGAATAGGTTTGGAGCACAGACTGTTCCACATAACCAATGAAGAGGCAGGCATAGCTAGTCTGAAGAAAGTAGGAAGAGCCAAAAGAGAAGGTATTGAACGTGAGAACCATGTTCCGCCAACCGGAGGAGGGTAGTGGTGGTGGGGAATTGCAATTTGTGTTGGGGTCACATTGACCAAGCTGTATCATAATGGTCACTGACAAGCTATGAAACACAGCCATTAAATGCCTATGCTAAGGAGGGATGATGGTTATGTTACTGGATTTGAGGCAGCCAGGAATTTAAAATTAGATTACTGAATAAAACTGGATTTTAAAGAAGGCTGTGTTATTAGTGGTGACCATTGACCTTGAGATAGAAACACATCTAGATCATTATAAGAACATGAGACCATCTGAAACAGGAGAAGCAGTCAGCCATATATTCCCTAGAGCCTGCTCCATCATTCCGCAAGAAAGTGGCTGGTTTGATCTCAAACCTCATTTGTACTTTCTTCCAAGTTCCTACAAAAGTTAATTCCCCTAGAGTAAAATATCTTGAATATATTTAATGATTCAGTTTCAAAAGGGGTAGAGAACTGAAAATATTTACATCCCTCAAAGAAGAACTTTTTGGAGAATCATAGTCTGAGTAGGGTGTTACGTACCCCGTAACTGGGTTGCCAAACCAGCAGAAATGGATCACTCAGTTGGAGTCTGGATTACTAGAACTAAGAAAGTTTTATTAAAGAAACAAGCAACACAGTAATCGAAAGGATAATAAATGCAACAGTTCAGCAATGATAAACACACATGCGCACAGAATTAAGATAACAGCATCAATCAATCTCTATCATTGTCTAGGGGTAAATGACCAATTTCAAAGTGACACAAAGTTCAGTCCAATTTAGTTCAGTTCGCAGTAATCGTTGCCATGGCGATGGACAACGTGGGGGGAGGGAGAAAGAGAACGAGAACGACTGATCATTCAGAATGGCTTCCACTCACAGACCGGCGATATTGCTCACAAGCAGCTTTCGGGCGGGTCCTTTGTGATGTCACCTGAGGTCACCGACAGTGACCCCTCCTCCAGATGCGGTCGATCCTCTGCAGTGAACCCGGCACCCAAGCGAGGGTGGACACACATCGGGTTCCCGCTGATCGTACCTTTCCACCCTGTGCGTTTATGGCCCTGTGCTTCCCACCGACTTGTGAGAGGCGCACCGCTTCCAGAGTCTCGTTACCTCGGGTGTCGTGTGTGTCCTGCCTTAGCGAACCTGTCCCTTTCTATCCCCCTGCTGGGGTATCGCCTGTCCATCACTTCAAACAGTTCAGGGTTCAAAGGGGGAGTCGCTCTAGACAGCTCTCTCTCCCGTCCCTTCATTACACATCTCCAGATCGCCTGTCCATCACTTCAAACAGTTCAGGGTTCAAAGGGGGAGCCGCTCTTGACAATACCCAGACTGATGGCTCCTTCATTAACACCTTCAAATGCTGCCTCATTGTGTGCCTTATCTCTCCCTCCCCTGAGGACAGGTGGCAGACCACTGCTGATGCCACTGGTGCAAGCCCAGGCCAGCAAACATCCTAATTTATGTGTATTCTCGTCACAAGGGGTAGTCAGCATGTAAGGGGTAGATCATGTCTCACAAGACTGATTGAATTATTTGAGGATGTGACAAAACACAGTGATGAAGGCAGAGCAGTGGACATGTTGTATATGGATTTTATAGAAGGCAGAGGGTGGATGTTAATGGAACATATTCTACCTGGAGTTTGGTGACCAGTAATTTTCCACAGGGATTTGTTCTGGGACCCCTGTTCTTTGTGACCTTTATAAATAACTGGAGGAAGAAGTGGAAGTGTGGGCTAGATGACATGAAGGTTGGTGGAGTTTTTAGACCTCGCAGAAGGTTCTTGTGGGTTACAACAGGGTATTGGCAGAATGCAGAGCTAGTCAGAGAAGTGGCAGATGGGGTTCAACCTGGAAAACTGTGAAGTGATTCACTTTGGAAGGTCAAATCTGAAGACAGAATATAGTGTTAATGGCAGCATTCTTGGCAGTGTGGAGGAATAGATAGATCTTGGGCTTCATGTCCACATATCCCTCGAAGTTGCTGTGCAAGTTGACAGGTTAGTAAGAAGGCATATGATATGTTGGCCTTCGTTAGTTGGAGGACTGATTTCATGAGCTACGAGGTAATGTTGCAGCTCTATAAAGTCCTGTGTAGATCACACTTGGAATATTGTGTTCAGTTCTGGTCACCTCATTATAAGAAGGATGTGGAAACTTTAGAGGGGGTGCAGAGGAGATTTATCAGAATGCTGCTTAGATTAGAGAGCATGTCTAGGATAGGTTGAGTGAGCTAGGGCTTTTCTCTTTGGAGTGGAGGGGGATGAGCGGCAACTTGATAGAGGTGTACAAGATGGTAAGGTCATTGATTGAGGGAACAGCCAGATACTTTTTCCCCAGGATAGAAATGGCTATTATGAAGGGGGTATAATTTTAAGGTGATTAGAGGAAACATAAGGGGATGCCAGAGGTAAATTTTGTTTTTACATAAAAGATTAATGGGTGTGTGGAAAACCCTGCCGAGGTGGTGGTAAAAGCAGATACATTAGGGGTATTTAAGGGACTCTGAAATGATGATAGAAAGACGGAGGGCTATGTAAGAAGGAAGGATTAGTTTTATCTTAGAGTCTGTTATGAGGTCGGCATAGCATCATAGTCTGAGGGCCCCATACTGTTTTAGTGTTCTAAGTTCTATGGTCTAAATTTCTATTTCTGGCTGTTTTAAGGGGATAATCCTTTGCTCCCAGTCTATGCCTTAAGTCCAGTGTGTATTGGCTCAACCTTCGCAATTATTCTTCCTCAAACAATCATTCAACCAAAGAATCAGCCAAGTAAACCTTTATTAAACCACTTCTAACGCAAGTACGTCCTTCTTTAAATATGAAGACCGAAATCCATTCACTGTATTCAGGTGTGGTTCCATTAATGTTAAGTACAGTTGTAGTAAGATAGCATTACATTGTACCCAATAAAGTCAATTCAATTCGATTCAATTTCTCAGTGGAATAGAATACAGCATTTCAATTTTACTTTTAATTTCCAATTAAAAACAAATTATTTGTGGTGCTTGAAAGCTAATGCTACAAACATTATGAGCAAAGAAAAAAATGGCTGGAGTTGCTTAGTACTTTAGTGCAAGAGTGCTTATTAAGTGTGTCAAAAATTAGGAAATATTAATGAAAAGAAAAGCCAATATTTAGGAAAATATATCTACAAGTAAACACAGTAATAGCTCTGTACTTATTCTTATTCAGTGTGAACTCCTGGCAGCCCCCATCTTTCTCTCTCACCGTGGACAATGACCTCCTTCTCATTCAGCAGCAGGACATCTTTAAATGTCCACTGTTATTTTTGTTCTTAATAAAGACAAACTTAACCTGGGTTTAATGCTAGAACATTTTTACTTACAGAACATGGCTTCAGCTCAACACTGAGTGCATGCAACCAGCTCACCATCGTAACTTCTGGTTCTGGGTGAACCACCCGCATTGCCCACTAGGAAGTGAAATTCTTTATTATGTACATACATGATTACATACCCACAAAGTTAACTTAAGACTGCACATACGTTAGAATATGATGCACCCCACAATGTAGTTACAATCATATTACAAAATAAACAGAAGTATCAACCTTAAATACAGTATATACACATTTACACATCCCCATTACTGAAGAAATGGAATATTTTGCCCTCTATGGTGGGAAAGGCACCATAAAGTCAGCCTGAGCACATCTGATCAGCTTAGGACCGCGAAGTTAAACAGCGGAATGCTCAACACAACCGTACACTTACACTTAAAGCACAAATAAAGAATAAAATCAAACTGAAATTTGGTGTCTGACTCCTAAAGTATACAGCATTGTGGAAGGAATTGAGTGGGATAGTTATCACGTACACTCACTGCAACGACAGCAGAATCACAAGGCAATGATTGTGTGTGAGTGAATATGCGTGTGCAAGGAGTGAGTTTACCGGGTGCTCTCTGTACAGCTAACTTCCTCTGTTTCATGTAAGGACATCCTGACCCTTACGTACAATAGCGTGTTGTGGTCTTACACCATTTAAACTACTTAAGCTTTTTTCTTCTTCCAATCAAAATGGATAACCTCACATTTCTGCACCTTATTCTCCAAATGCCAAATTTTTGCCTACTTGTCCTGAATCCCCCTCAGAACAGTCCAGTTGCTTCTTGCTTTCTAGCTCCCTCCTTTCCTGGTGGAGCCATTGCACTGTGGTTTTCAATCGTCTGGAGCCTTTCTAGAATTGATAGAAGTTTGGAAGATCACTGCCACAGCATCCACTAAACACACTTAAAAGATAAAGTATGCAGAACTTACGAAGGGGATAAATTTATTGATTTAATTTTTAGTTCTATAGGTCAAACAACCAAATATAGGAAAAGCTATTTTAGATCTGGAATTGTGCAATGAGATATCAGCTTAAAAAAAGAGCTTTTGCAGAAAAGTAGTCCTCATACCATTGAATTTTACATTGGATTGAGAGTAATTTTGATGACTGGCATTTTAAATCTGAATACTACAAATTACACTGATATGAAGGTCAAGGTAGCTGTCAATTTGACAAGCAGAATAATGTGTGATGGTAGAGAAGAAATAAAATACATTAATAAAATTCCATAATTTGCCCAAATAATGCATTTCATTAATGAGTAGAAACTATTATGGCAATAAGTATTCCAAAATAACTAACAAGTTAAGTCAAAGGAACAGTAGATTCAAAGGAGTGACATACTCTCAGTGGCCATTTTATGAGGTAGATCAGTCGTTTTTCTGAGATACTAATCCATCCCATCTGGCACCAACAATCATTCCACTGTCAAAGTTCATATTTCTTCCCCATTCTGATATTTAGGTACAGAGGAGATGTCAGGGGTAAGTTTTTTACACAGAGTGGTGAGTGCGTGGAATGGGCTGCCGGTGGCGGTGGTGGAGTCAGAAACGATAGGGTCTTTTAAGAGACTCCTGGATGGATACATGGAGCTTAGAAAAATAGAGGGTTATGGGTAAACCTAGGCAGTTCTAAGGTAAGGACATGTTTGGCACAGCTTTGTGGGCTAAAGGGCCTGCATTGTGCTGTAGGTTTTCTGTGTTGCTATGTTTCTATGTTTGGTCCCAACAATTGGAACTCTTGATCATTTCTGCATACTTTTACCCATTGAGATGCTGCCACATGATTGGCAGATAAAATATTTGCACTAACAAGCTGCTGTACAGGTGTACTTAATAAAGTGGCCACCGAGTTTATATAAGCTTACTCCACAGTCAGTCTAACCCTTCTCTCCAACATAGTCAATAACGCTAGGACAAACAAGAGAAAATCTGCAGATGCTGGAAATCTGAGTGACACACACAAAATGCTGTATGAAAAAGCGGGATCTCCCAGTGGCCATCCATTTTAATTCCACTTCACATTCCCATTCCGATATGTCCATCCATGGCCTCTTCCACTGTCGTGATGAGGCCACACTTAGGTTGGAGGAACAACACCTTATATTTCGTTTGGGTAACCTCCAGCCTGATGGCATGAACATCAATTTCTCAAACTCCGACCCCCCATGCACCCTCTCCTTCATCATTTCCCATCCCTTTTTCCCTCTCTCACCTTATCTCTTTGCCACTCATCGCTTCCCTCTGATGTTCCTCACCCCTTTTCTTTCTTCGATGGTTTTCTGTCTCTTTCACCAATCAACTTCCCAGCTCTTTACTTCATCTCTCCCAATTCAGGTTTCACGTATCACCTTGTGTTTCTCTCTCCCCTTCCCCCACCTATTAAATCTACTCCTCAGCTTTTTTTCTCCAGTGCTGCCGAAGGGTCTTGGCCCAAAACATCGACTGTACTCTTTTCTATAGATGCTGCCTGGCCTGCTGAGTTCCTCCAGAATTTTGTGTGTGCTAGTCAATGACCCTCTACTTTTGTCACATCCTTGTGCCTATCTAAGAGTTTCGTAAGTTTACTTGGCTCTGTTCTGAACTAAGGGTCTGTGGATAGACTCCCTTTGTGGACTTCAGTTCTGAACACCATTTCCTTGCTTTTATTGTTTTCATTTGCTTTTGTTTCTCTCAGTACACTGTGTATTTGATGGTCTTTTTTTAATGGGTTCTTTTATGTTTCTTTGTTTTGTGGCTGTCTGTAAGGAGATGAATCTCAAGGTTGCATAATGTATACATACTTTGATAATAAATGTACTTTAATGTTCCAACTTTACGTATCAGCCTCTGCCAACATCATGACCTCCAGTACTGTTTATAGGAAGCTTGCATTTTCTCTCTATTATTATGTTGGGTTCTTATGGGTGTCCAGTTTTCTCCCACAACCCAAAGACATAATAGGTCACTGTAAATTGCCCCTCGTGTGTAGGGCTGAGTGGTAAAATCTGATGGGATTTCATAAAATATGGGGATAATTAAGAATACGATTAGCTGCTCGATGGTTGACACAAACTTAGTCGGCTAAAGGGCCTAATTCAGTGCTCTATGACTCTATAAAATTCCTGTCCAGGGTGCCAGAATTTTGAGTGTTGGATACCCAATTTTGTTCCGGACCTTCAGTTTATGTTACATACTCCTAACAAGATGCCTGGTATGCTTTAAATGCAGTATTATGACACACAAAATAATTCAGAGAATCATGAACAATAGTCATAGAGTATCATTCCAGAGCAAAAGATTTTCAGACTGATTCTCTGGATTGTGTATAAAAACCATTATATACAATCAGAGGCTCTCACACCATAGGTACTTCAACCTCCACCTCTGTTCTCTGCTTCCCATAGGTCAGTTGATGTGCCTACAGGATACCACAGGGATCTAATACTAAAAGGGATCCAGGGTATTTCTCCTTAATAGATGAACCCTAAATCCTGGATCGTTAATCCAGAGATTTGAGTGCAATTCCAATGATTGTAGCTGGAAGCTTTAAAGTTTGGCTAAATAAGTCCAAAATTTATTAAACAAGAAGTTGCTACCAATGATAAATCAGCAAAGGCCTGTTTTTAAGACTCCTGCAGCTGACTATATGGGAAGCAGGGTGGAAATACATTTCTACCAAAGGGGGTGTAAGGTGCTCCTTCGCTCTGCTAGCTTGCAGGTCGCCTTTGGGCAGGGTGTAGTGCCTGCTTAGCCCCCCGATCGGGGTTACATGAAGCCATGGAAGCAGGTGGTGGTTGGTCGTATGAGCCGCTGGTGCACATCACAATTCCTGCCTATACCACTGCTGATGCCAGGCCGAGAGTCTCTGAAGAGTATTGATAATGGCTGGGGTCACCCGTCTGGTAAAGGCATTGCCTAGAAGAAGTCAATGGCAAACTACTCCTGCCGAAAAATTTGCCAAGAACTATCAAGGTTATGGATGGAGAAAAGAATAAGAACAACAGCATGAAAGGAGTCTTCCCCATAGACAATGACCAGATTAAAGATAGATGGAAGACCACAATAGCGCACTTCATGAGAAATGGCACATGATGATGATGATGATGTTACTATCTAATGCCTTATAAGGAACAAAGGCCATAGATAAGGTGAATGATCACAAACATTCTTCCTGGGGTCGGGGTGCTTAATACCAAAGTACACAGATTTAAGGTGAAGGGGAAAAATTTAAAGGGGACCTAAGTGACAACTTATACATGCAGAGTGTTGCAGGTACATGGAACGAGTTTCCAGAGGAGCTGGAGAGGCAAGTAGAATTACAATCTTTAAATGGACACTGAGGAAAGTTTTGTAAGGATATAGGACAAATGTAGGTAAATGGGACTAACTCAGGAAGGTATCTTGGTCAGCATGGATGAGTTAGGCTGAGGAACCTGTTCCCAAGTTGATTGACTATGAAATTTGATATGTGTTGCATGTCTGCTCTTCATGTGACCACAACCACAGTAATACTGTTGCCTCTCAACTGTTTCTGAAATAGCTCAGCAAGACATTCAAGGGCATTTCAGGAAGGGGAATAAATGCTGACTTAACAAATCATGCCCCAGATCATGAATAAAAAGCAATTATCAAATACCCTTTTCCATATCATAAATAAAGAACAAAGACTGTAAGAAACAAGATAAGGAGCAACAGTCTAAAGGCCGTGTCACCAAGAAGGTAAAGATTTCATTCAGGGGTTCAGCAATAGAAAGGATGAGCTACTTCAAGTTCCTGAGGGTCAACATCTCAAATGATCTTTCCTGGACCCAAAACAGTGATATAATCACAAAGCAGTCACACCAGCATCTCTATTTCATTAGGAGTTTGAGGAGATTTGGTACGTCATGAAAGACCCTTTGAAATTTCTTTAGATGTACAGTGGAGAACATTCAGAATGGCTTCATCACAGCCTGGTATGACGGCTCCAATGCAAGAGTCTGCGGAGGGTCGCAAACTATACCAGTTCCATAATAGCCACACCCCTCTCCATCATTAAGGACAACTTTAAAAAGCAGTGCCTCAAGATGGTGACATCATCCATCACCAAGAACCCTCACCATCTGGGACAGTCTGGGACATGTCCTCTTTACAATAGCACCATCAGGGGAGAAGGCAAAGAAGCCTGAAGACTAGCACTCAATGGCTTAGCAACAGTTTCATCACCTCCACCATCATGTTTCTTAATGGTACACAGACCCATGAACACTATCTCACTATTCCTTTCTTGTGGACTATTTAACCATTTAAAAAAATTTATAATAATTTTTATGTGTTTGCATTGTACTGTGGCCACAAAGCAAAAAAAAAATCACATCTTATAAATCAATGGTAATAAACCTGATTCTGATTCTAAAAGTAGGGTGACCATGGGTGTAAACTGTAGGTGAGATTATCTGATTTATACTTGAATGAGGACATAGACAATTAAACACAAACACAAGGCTGAAGGAGTTAATGATTTCATTCTTCTTTATCAGTGAAAATCAAAAGGACCTGCAGATACTGGAAGTATGAAAAAGGGACAGAAAATGCTGGAAAAGTACTCAACAGGTCAGGTCACATCAGTGAGAAGAGAACCAGAATTAATCTTTTAGTTCAAAGCCTCTTCATCAGGTTTTTCCACAGATGCAGCCTGACATGGTGAGAATTTCCAGTATTTTCTACCTTTATCTGTAATAGTAGCTCAGTTTGTATTTTTCCCACCTGACCTGCCGGGCACGACTTCCTGCTCTGCATTTCACAACTCCCGCATTCTTTTGTCTATGTTCTCATTCTCTAATTTTCTTTGAATATTTATCAACTTAATAAGTATTCAATAACGCTTCACAGCGGTATTCAAACACCATTTTGTAACAAGTGGCAGGGAGAGATAATGGTGCAGGAGATGTGTAGCCACAAAGGAACATCTTAAAGGAGGAGCGGGAGAAGCAGGAAGGTGTCTCGTGGAATCTAGTATAACCACATTGCTCAGTTTATTCAAACCCAGATGATTCAGTATCTGGAAGCAGCCACTTTTGTTATTGTGTGCACATTCTCTAGAAGTTGTAGATAAGAATAGATTCATAATACAGGTTCCCACAGTGTCCAAAGGTCTGCCCTCAGTTTATTTTATTCATCAAATTATGCAGCACAGAGTGTAGCTACTTAGTTTATTGATCCTACATCAACTCTTAGGTAGACAGTGATGCAAATGAACTGTTTCCATGTTGCGTGCTCTATGACTCTAGTTCCACTCATCTGTTATTTCTCCAAAGCTCTGTAAACACCCCTGCCCCCATTATTTATCTAATTCCCTTTTGAGTGATACATTGAATTTATTTCCATGACTGTTTAAGAAAGTGCAGTCCCGAACACAATAACTTGCTGTGCAGACAAGTTGTTCTCCTTTGTTGTACTGTATATCCTCTAGTTATCTTTCCTGTCACAAACCTAGAAATCTCAGCCCTGAGAGCTCCAATCGTTTTAATATTCAGTGTTTTGGATGTTGATACTTCCATCTCCTCTAACCTTTACGTAAATAGATTTTTCCTGCTTTCTCTTTTGAAATGGTTGGTTCTTATTATGCATGCACTTCTGCTTGTACTACAGTATATCTCTCTGCCCCAGCCCCATGTGCAGCAGAAATTGTTTGCATTTGGTATATGGAATCATTAAAAACGTAAGGCCCTTACAGAGAACAGAATGTCTGCCTCGGAGAGGGGAAGTTTGGAGGAGATAGTCAACACATGGCCGGGGGGTGGGGGTGGGTGGTGGTTTGAGCTAGAAATAAATTTCTTTTATATTGTGACCTCATGCTGCATCATTTCATCAGAACACAAGAAAGAAGGAGCAGAGGAGCAGGAGCTGGTCACTTGGCCCCACATCCTGTCCCACTTTCAATATGATGATGGCTGATCAATGCAATGTATGATGTCGGTGGAGTGGTTACCTGCTACTCCTTTATGGGTCTTATCTTTATCTCATTTAATTATATACAATAATGCCTTTGTATTCTCTTTCAATATTAAATTGGCAGCATGAACATCTCCAGCAGGGACTGAAGCAAAATACTTCTGCAGCAAACCACAGACATTCCTTCCACCCTCATCATGTTGAAATCTGTCACCATCCTCCCTGACGCCATTGCATTTCGAAATATCGTCTGCAAATTTAGAATTAATCCTTAGATACCCACATCCAGATTCTGCATTCATAAGAACATAGGTTGTAAAATCAAAGAAACTGCACTATTTACCATACTCTGTTCGATATTAAAAAACAGATCATTTTAGAATCACTACATCTGATGTCAGTGGGAGAACAGCTTAATCTCATGCTCCATCAGCTACTCTATACCTCTGCAGTTCATAACTCAAGTACATACACACACACACACACGCACACACACATACACACATTCTGTATCCAGTTGATGGAGTTTCTTGTTGCTGAGAAAATTTTGGATCCAATTTTCCACTCTCCCTTGGATTTCATATGCCCTTTGCTTTCATGATAAGCCTGTCATATGATACCTTATTAGAAGCCATGCTCAAATCCATGTAAACAACATCAAGTGCACATCACTTATCAATGTTCCTCGTTATCTTTGTTAAAAATTCAGTCAAGTTTGTGAGAAGCAGCCTTCCCTTGACAAGTTCATGCTGCCTGCTCCTGATGAATCTAAATTAGGGGTGGGGGAGGGGGTTTGGATCAGTAGTGCTGTGGTCAGGGAGGGATGAGTTGTTGATGAGGTCTGGTATCAGTAAGATGGGGATTGGGAATTTTACAGTCATGTTTGGTTATGTTGTTTGGCTAGAGGTTTGGAGAAGAGTGGAGGAATACTTTGGCTGCCTGTGTCATTACTGAGATGGTCAGCATCAGTGATATGTATGGATCTGCTTGGCAGATCAGTGGCTCATGAGGGTGAGTAGGCAGTCCATATGGTAAAAGGTGGTCTTCACAGGCAACAGTGGACAATTGAGTGTAAGCAAGGCAAATTCTTTGCAAGGGATCTCCCTGAATGGGTTGTCAGTGTGGGGTCTATGGGCAATGAACTTCTTCAGGCAGATCTTCTTAGAGGAAAGCTGATTCCAGTTTGACTAGTGCTCTGACAGCATTACTTCCATGTGTAGTAGTGAGCTTACTCCGCTTGGAAAATGGCCAGTTTTGCTCAATCACATTTATCATTATATTTATTTTCCCTGATGCTAAATTAATAAAATGAAAAAACGTAATACTGTATGTTTGAGTTTCTGTTTTCTATATAAAATACTGATACAAATTATGAATATATTACAGTCCAGGGCTGATTCCTGTGCTTCACTATTATCAGCCTGCCTACTGAAATGTACCTTTTCATTCTTTCTTTTCGGTTTTTCTTTCATTTAACCAGTTCTCTATCCAGTCTGATACATTATCCTTCCACTGGGGTCCTTAACATCCTGTGTGCTATATTATCAAATGATTTCAGAAAATCTATGTTGTCACAACATGAAAGATATGAATGATGACAGAAGAGTTGATGAAAAGTCCGATAACAAAAAAGACTCCTGTTGCATATGATAAAGTAGTACTGATATCTTCAGGGAAGGTCGTGGTTACCTCACTGTACTAAATTCTTCAAGATAATATCAGAAAGATGAGTGAAACATAATGTCTGATGTGTCAGACTTAGAACTGAATTGTATTGGTTGATATTTTGGGCTCAACATTAATTCCAGCAGCAAAGCAATGACTTTCTGAGAAAAGCGGTTGGGGGGGGGGGTGCGCTTTGCTCCACATCAATCCTCAGCTTTATGGCAAGGAGCAGTGGCAAAGGAGCCACAACATAATCATTTCAGTGAAGTTATCGTCTCTCTGGAAAAAAAGGTTAGTGCAAACATTCTTGATGCTACTGAAATGTTTTGAATAACTTGAGTGTTTTAACATTATTGCTTCATGAAATTTATTTTAAGTGAGGGCAATTTTTAAATATAGTTTGAATCAGTCAGCAGTTATTTACAAATCTGTAACCATCATAGATATTAATAGTGCTTAAAGAGCTTCTGTATTCTTTCATTGCTGGTGAGCTGTCAGGGCATTCTGAGTTGCAGGAGATGGTACCTAAGATCTGCTCACTACTGGGAAGCTGTTCAACCTTGTGGAATGCCTCCTGGCTGTCGAGTCTCAGTTTGTTTACCCATCAGTCTTCCTCACTCTCCACATCCACAGAAAGTCAGTTTAGGGGAGGCCAGGATGGGATGAGTGCAGGTGGGTTCCTGTGCCAGGATTTTCTGTTCCAAAACCTTTGATAATTTGCTACGTCGTTGCCTATTGCCAAAGGCCAGTGTCAATAGTGTCAGAGCCAAGGCTGGAAAGATGGTGAGAGCATCAAAACAAATGCACAGGAGTGAAATGACATGCAGGAATCCAAAGCTCGGATCCCTGTTGTCTGAATTCTGCTTAAACAATTCAGGTTCAAAGATTGGAGGGATGCTGTCACTTTTATGGAGAGGAAATAAAATTAACGTGCTAAATTTATCATGTGAGGGACAGCATTATATGCGGGAAAATATGAACAGCCCTGTTGATGGTGTGTAAAAGAGACTGCAGAATGTGGGATGCTTTGTATTGTTCAGAAAAATTAAGGAAGATAGTTATTTCCTGGGGATTAGGAAACTAAAAGGGGTAGAGATCTGCAAATATAGATACTCATCTTACAGAATGCAAACAAAGTACAAGTGGAATAAATCAGGGAGAAGATGTTGCAATTACATCCCATCTTGATTAGTCTGCATTGTGTACCTGACTACATAAAGGATATTTTCGCATAGGAGCAGGTGTGGAAAAACACATGAGTATTTAATTTGAATGGTAGCTATGTAAACTGAGGCTGCCACTTCTGTTTGTTGGATAAGAGAAAAAGATTAAGTCTAAAAGTAAAGTTTTAAGATTATGAAAGGGCTATTTCATATGTATTTTAAGGGTGATCCAGAAATAAATGATAGAGTTATAAGATAGACACTGTCATAATGAGTAAAGAAAAAGTAGAAATATCTTTACACATTGAGCTGTTGAAGCTGATAGTATTATGCATTTATGTGGCATCACAAGGCACATATGGTGCAGAAGGAACTAAAGGGATACAAGTACAGAGTGGGAAGAGGTAGTTATAGAAGAAGTCCCATTGTAAATTGATTGGATAATGTGTTCCTGTGCAGTAGATTGTAGCTGACACTGTGCAAGGTAAAATGTGATAGTAATAAAGTGATTCCATGTCAATCTGACTCGTGCGTTCAACTTGTGAGTTCCTGCAAAGAGCTGGATATGATTTGTGAAGCCAACATGTTGCCAATCATGCAGTCACTCAGAGGAAATGTGTAGATGGAAATAAGTTCTGTCATGAAGGAAGATTTGGAACAAAAGTTCCAAAGCTTACTTTAATTACGTTTAAAATGCCATATTAATAGCCCTTGAAGCAAGAAGAGTCAAGTTTAATTTTTAAGCCCCATGTCACCAATAAGTTCTTCCCATCATATTCTAACTGCTGTGATGATCCAATTCGTCACAGAAAAGCGGTTAATTTATCTCCACCATGGTCAATATTGTTGACCACCACACTGGGAGAAGCACTTATCCATTGTAATTCAACCCTCAATGTGAGACAGTCTATCTTCATCCCTCCTGACGGTAAATTCCGATTTTTCACATGAAGAGTGTTTTTATTTATCTGGCTCAGATCGCCAATTCTTGGGCAGTTTCACACCTTATATTTACTCTCTCTGGGAATTCATCTTCCTAACTTAATTCTTAAACCAAATGATAAGGTGCTTAAAAATTGGATAGTTTAAAGTTAGCTGTTCCAGCAATCCTTTGACTTACCCTCCACAAGGATATCAGTTAGAATGATCTAAAATAGGTTTTGTGGTTCATCAAGGGAACACTGAGTTGTAAATCCTACTTGGAAAATAATGAAGCAGATGGGAAACTTGGAGCTTCATTGGGGAACACTAGCTCATTTTCTATTTCTTTCAGAGTTTTCCTCTGAGGAGTTTCAGCTTTACCTTTGTATTCAGAGAACCGTCTCTGAGGATTACTGTTTAATACTTCAAATTTTTGTCTTGCAGGAAAGCAGTGCTCTGAGACACCAGTGGAAGTGAAGCCTAATTTGCTTTCCAGCTTATCAGAGTGAATGGAGTGTACTGCGATGAGCTGGTGAATCTAATAAAACAGATCGTTAAAGATCTGCTGTGTTCACCTTGACTTTCATCACAAACCTACATAGGATGAAGCTTTGGGAGTTTCTTGATGTCTCATATTTTTAGCTGTGAAAATATATAATTTGTGCTTATTAGAGTCTTATATTCTTAAGTGCTTGTAACTGCAACTAAAGCCTCTCCAACTTTATTGGACTTACTTCTTGACCTATTTTCATTTAAACTGTAACCAGTTTCACACAGCTGATTGCAAATCCTCTGAGGAGATGTCAATTGAATTTGATGATGACTGAGTAGAATATATTATTGATGTTCTTTAATGTGAACTGTAAAGGACTATCCCTGTCAATCCATGTTAACCCTTTCACTCAGCAGGTCTTGACTGATGGAACTTCTAATTCAATACTAGATTTAACTGAGTTAAGCTTTCAGACTCACAGTGTAAACCCAGAAGGGTTTTACAGAAACTTACAATGACCTGTCTCCTGCTGATACAAGTTCACAAGATCACAAGACAAAGGAGCAGAAGTAGGCCATTTGGCCCATTTCTCCGCAGCTCCCCCATGAGCTAAACTATTCACCCTTCTAGTTCCAATTTCCGGCTTTTTCCCCATATCCCTTGATACCCTGACTAATTAGATACCTGTCAATCTCCTCCTTAAACACCCTCAATGATCGGGCCTCCACAGCTGTATGTGGCAACGTATTCCACAAATCCACGACCCTCTGGCCAAAAAAAATTTCTCCTCATCTCTGTTTTAACTGGGTACCCTCTAATTCTAAGACTATGGCCTCTTGTCCTGGACTCACCCACCAAGGGAAACAACCTTTCCACATCTACTCTGTCCAACCCTTTCGACATTCAAAATGTTTCTATGAAATCCCCTCTCATTCTTCTATACTCGGATGAATACAATCCAAGAGCCGACAAACGCTCCTCATATGTTAGCCCCTGCATTCCAGGAATCATCCTCGTAAATATTCCCTGAACTCTCTCCAACATCAGTACATCCTTTCTAAGATAGGGGGCCCAAAACTGCACACAGTATTCCAAATGAGGTCTCACTAATGCCCCATAGAGCCTCATCAACACTTCCTTACTCTTATACACTATTCCTCATGAAATGAATGCCAACATAGCATTCGCTTTCCTTACCGATGATCCAATTTGGTGGTTAACCTTTAGGGTATCCTGCACGAGGACCCCCAAGTCCCTTTGCAGTTCTGATTTTTGAATTTTCTCCCCATCTAAATAATAATCTGTCCGAATATTTCTTCTTCCGAAATGTACAACCTTACATTTGTCAACGTTGTATCTCATCTGCTATTTCTTTGCCCACTCTCCTAAACTAAATAAGTCTCTCTGCAACCTTTCCGTTTCTTCAACATTTCCTGCTCCTCCACCTATCTTGGTGTCATCCGCAAACTTAGCCATAAAACCATTTAATCCATAATCCAAATCATCGATATACATCGTAAAAAGAAACGGCCCCAACACCGACCCCTGCGGAACACCACTAGTAACCAGCAACCAATCAGAATAGGATCCCTATATTCCTACCCTTTGCTTTCTGCCTATCAGCCAATGCTCCACCCATTTCAATATCTTTCCTATAATTCCATGGGCTCTCATCTTATTAAGCAGCCTCATATGCGGCACCTTATCGAAGACCTTTTGAAAATCCAAATACACAACATCCACAGCCTCTCCCTTGTCAATCTTATTCGAGATTACCTCAAAAAATTCCAATAGGTTGGTGAGACAGGATCTTCCCTTTATGAAACCATGCTGACTTCGGCCTATCTTGTCATGCACCTCGAGGAATTTCATAACCTCGTCCTTGAGGATTGACTCCAATATCTTTCCAACTACCGATGTCAGAGTAATAGGTCTGTAATTTTCTTTTTGCTGCCTCCTTCCTTTCTTAAATAACAGAACAACATTTGCAACCTTCTAGTCCTCCGGAACCATGCCAGAGTCTATTGATTCCTGGAAGATCATTTCCAATGCTTCCATAATCTCCAAAGCCACCTCCTTCAGAACCCTTGGGTGCACCTCATCTGGACCGGGAGACTTATCTATTCTTAGTCCACTTAGCTTCCCAAGCACTTTCTCTCTAGTAATCTTGACTGTACCTAATTCTATTCCCTGATTCCTCTGGCTATCAGGTATATTGCTCATGTCTTCCACTGTGCAGACTGATGCAAAGTACTCATTCAGTTCTTTCGCCATCTCTTTGTTATCCATTATAATTTCTCCAGTATCATTTTCAATCGGTCCCGTATCTACCCTTGTCACTCTTTTACTCTTCATATATTTAAAAAATATATACAAGGCATGGCTCGGAATCGAAGTGACAAGTCTTCCAATTTCAACTCTCGGGTCTTTCTGACCTGAAGCAGTTTCTTTACCACTTACTCCATCTCCAATGTTTCCATCTGTTACCAAACCCAGTGAAAATTTCTCATTCCCTAGTGTTGCTGTTGTTTCTCTCCTGAGGAGAAGCAGCCACCAGCACCACCTCTAAACATGTCTTCTTCTTCGTCTGGTTGCTCTCTGTTGATACAATTTCAAATTATCCAGGGTGAGTCTTCAACGAACACCAGATTGTCCACACCAGAGACTGATTTAGCAATCTTCTCAACATCCTTCAGCAATGGCTCATTTAATAAGACTCAGAGGAACACATCTTCAGATATACAGCTTCTTTGTCATAATATTGTTTCAGCCCTTGCCCACACATCTCCTTAATAGTTGGCAAATTATACTTCATGCATCTCAGCCAAATTCCAATTATGAGCTGCAGGTTGTGCATACGTCCTTCCCAATCGTACTGCTTTGTAATACAACTGAACACTGCTCTGCCATTTTAACAGCAGTGTTAAAGTAAATTGCCTGCAAATTACTTCACCTAAGTTAGTGGATAAGGCAATATTGCAAGACACATTATAATGGTGTACAGGGATGTTTTAAGGCCTGAAGGAATACTTCAAAATTCTATGTAAGAATCATGAAGCTTCTATTAAATTTTCCTTATCATTTCACAAATGGCTTATTTTTTATTAAATATGCATGTTTGAGTGAAGCCTTCAAGAAGACTGCTTTAGTTTAGTGTATAATTGGATCTACTGATGGCATTTGCCTGGTTTAATTCTTTAAAAAATAATTCACTGCTGACAGTTACGAGCAACATGCTCTTTGTGTTATCTACAGGGCGAGTGTAAATGTTTGCTTACTTGTATTGAGTTTCCTCTGCATCTTACCTGGAATCAGTGAAACTATTGCAAAAGTTTCCGAGACTTTAAAATCATGTGTGTTTGAGAATAACAAATGCATAATAGTATCGGAGGTTTTCGTAGACCCAGGTGACTTCTTCCAGATTGTCCACAAATCAGCTTATTTTTGCTTTGTATGTTCTTGTTTTGTGGATGTCTCTTGCAAAATGTAAGAATTTCAGGTTGTATACTGTATACATTCTCTGATATAAATTGAACCATTTGAACTGCAACGTATGGATCTATTTATTTTAGAGCAATGACTCCCCTTAGCACTGTGTATGAACAGTTGTCTACACACACACATTGTTTTCTCTCTCTCTCTCTCGCTGCAGTGTGAATACACCAGTTAAAACCATCTCCTGCATGTGTGCTTTTATTTAATTGGTATGTAGTTGATATGATATGAGAGGCATTGATCATGTGGATAGTCAGAGGCTTTTTCCCAGGGCTGAAATGGTTGCCACAAGAGGACACAGGTTTAGGGTGCTGGGGAGTAGGTACAGAGGACATGTCAGGGGTAAGTTTTTTACTCAGAGAGTGGTGACTGCGTAGAATGGGCTGTTGGCAATGGTGGTGGAGGCAGATACGATAGGGTCTTTTAAGAGACATTTAGATAGGTACATGGAGTTTGGTAAAATAGAGGGCTATAGGTAAGCCTAGTAATTTCTAATGTAGGGACATGTTCGGCACAGCTTTGTGGGCCGAAGGGCCTGTATTGTGCTGGAGGTTTTCTATGTTCTATTTGCAAGGACACAACAAATTATCAATGAATACAAACCTGAATGTCAGAGAATCTCACCAGCTGCATCGACAGTTACAGGATGAGTACAGGATAAGACAGTGAGAGGAAAGAGTTAAAATGTGTGGAGTAGGCTGTCAGGAATGCAAACAAAGGTACACATGAGTAACTTTATAGTACACACGGAAAGACACACAACTAACACAGTTAAAGTGAAAATAACATGATGATGGCTTTAGTCAGGAAAGTTGACAAATTTGAGATAGCCAATGAAGGCTGGGAGTCATATATCGAGAGGGTTGAACTGTATTGTAATGCAAATAACATAGATGAGGAAAAGAAAGCCCCCACACTTGTTAGCTTAATGAGTGCTAGAACATACAGTCCCTTATGCAACTTAAGTAACCCCTCAAAAGCAGGCAAGCAAGACATTCAATGAAATTGCTACAAGTCCCTTGAGCCCTAAACCACTGATAATAGCTGAATGATTCAGATTTTACAAAAAGAACCAGTCAAAGGATGAAAACATTTCTAAATACAATGACAAACTGTGCAAACTTTCGTAATACTATGACTTTAGAGATGGACATTCTGATGCATTAAGGAACAGTCTTGTATGTGGCATGCATAGCCAAAAATGAAGGCAGAGCTTAGGAGGGTTAGCAACTCCTTTGCTTGCATCTTCAGAAACAGCTTTATTTCCACCTTTATTTTCTCTATTTTTCCCTTTCAAGGTTCTTTTGAAGACCCTGACCTGAAGTTACATGCTGACTACAGTTCTTTGTGGGAATCGGACCCGCTCTCGGGGTTTCACAACTGGCTGTTGTTCAGCACACCAAAGGCTCGGCCTAAGAGCCCCGCTCGCCTTCGGAGGCCCGGGATCTCATGGCTCTGGAGACAGGGGAATTGGAGGTCGGTGCCTCAGCAGGAGATTGGTGTATCTCCAAAGATCTCTGGCTGTATGCCCAGAGACCCGAGATCTTTGGGCACAGAGCTCGGAAAAAGTTGATGCAGGGAGTTGTTTTTTATGTCTCCCCTCTCGCTGTGAAACAGAGACATCTCTTTCCCCCTTATTAGGGAGAGAGAGAACTTGTGGTATGTCAAATGCCAGGTGAACAATGTAGTCTTTGGAGTACTGCAAGCCTGTGTCTTTGCTGTTGCCTTGCACACACTTGAGTGCTCGGTGGCTGGAGCCAACGCTTTTTTTTGCCGGTGGGGGAGGGGTGATTGTTGCTTGCTACCACTTACACGTGGGAGGGAGGGGAGCCGGAGGGGACTTTGGGGTTCTAACATTTAACTGTCGTTCATTCTTTGGGGCACTCCTCTGTTTTCGTGGATGTATATTGTATACATTTCTCTGACATTAAATATACCTTTGAAACACTCAAAAGAGGCTACTGTAAGAAAGAGACACACAATTTTAGAATAGGTATTGACCATTGCAATATCATTAGAGACTGAAGCTAAGGATGCGGCAGAACTACAGCAAAAGAATTTAGGATGTGAAGTGCACAAAATGTCCCTGAATGATGCAAAACACCAAAGTGTTATTGATGTGGAAAATCCTCCCATGATGCAAATGTCTGTTGGTTCAAAGAAAAATTTTGTAGAAAGTGTCACAGACAAGGTCACATAAGAGAGTACGTGAGTCAGATAAAAAGCACAACCAAAGAGAAAAACCATGCTGAACGAAAAGATTCAAACACAAAACTAAGCAAATGTAATACAATCAGACAACACAGAGTCTGACAAAGATGAACTGTCATGCCTGGAATTGCATAGTATTACTGAAGCAAATCATAAAAAAATATGGATCACAATAGATGCGTATGGTATAAAACTGAAAAAGGAGATGGATACAGGGTCACCTTTGCCTATAATTTCAGAGGCTGACTACAACAGATTGTTTTCTAAGTTACCATTAGAGAAGACCTCAGTGATGCTGTCATGTACCTCGTGATGGGTTAAAGGACCAGCAGAAATGGAAAACACTTTGGAGTCCAGTATTGCTATTAACCAATGGTATTTTTTAGTAACTATGCAATGCAGTAATATAAAATCAGATATATCAAACAGGTTAGCAATGATTTTATATATATATACAAGTATATCAGTAAGTGTGGAAATATATGAAAACCCAGCTTTTTCAAGTCTAGGGGTAAATAGATAGTCTTACGATGATGAGTAAAATTCAGTTCAGTTCGTGGTATTGAGTTGAGTAGTGATGGAGAGAGAGAGAGGGAGAGACTTGAGTCTTCAGATGAGCTGACACCATCGATCTTCCCATTGTCCTCTGAAATCCTTTAGAAGTCACCAAATGTGACCACAACAAAGGGGACCATTCTTCTGTGGTGGAATTATCAACCCAGATAAGGGTTGGTAATTCAAATAACTCCCCACTGGTCACTCCCTTTTCACATTGTGAGAGCCACTGATCGATCTGCCTGATCGATCCTCCAAAACCCACCTTTTCTTGTGGGCACAACAAAGCTCATTCAGTGTCCAAAACCATGTGGCTCCAGGTCTATCGTCTGACCTTCTATTTATCTCACCGTGCTGAATACCCACTGCCTCTCAAACAGCTCCTCCCTTCTCACTGTAAGAATTTCCAAGCAGGCAGCGTCCTTGTAGAAAGTGTAAACATGCTATGAACAGTCTTCACCCCTCTCTCTCTCTCTCTCTCTTTCTTTCTCTCGCTTTTTAACAATGTGTTTTTGTTGGGCACCTCTCTCTCTCTTTTCAAAATCACAGTTCATAATGGTAATTCAGGACCCCGTCACAATGCTACAGACCTACACACATGCGAAAAGGTATCTCCCAAGGCGAACTGAAAGTGAATATGATGTATGGACGCCAAACACAGCAGTTAGAGCTTTATGTGTTGAAAAGTGGAGGGCCCGCACTTTTCAGAAGTGAATAGTTGAGAAAAATCTAACTAGACTGGCACATAATCAAGGCTCTCAATGTGTCAACAACAGCCCAAATGGTAGCACTAACCAGAGACTATCACAGCTGCTTAAGGCTAATGAGAAGGTGTTTAAGAAGGGGAATGGTAATCTCAAAGACATGAAGGCCAAAATTGAACTGGATGAAGCAGCAACACAAAGATTCTATAAAACATGTGCCCTATACACTATGTCCTAAAGTAGATGCTGAATTTCAGAGCTTGGAGACATCTGGAATTCTCTCCAAGGTGCTTTGGAATGATTGGGCCATGCCTACTGTCCTGGTGATCAAGAAAGGGAAGGCTGGAGCTGTTTGCTTATGTGGAGACCTCAAAGTGAGCATCAACCCTGTGCTGCATACTGTGCAGTAACCCCTGCCATGAATATAAGACCTTTATGAATCTTTGATAGGTGGAGAGAGGTTTTCAAAGATTCACTTGTCTCAAGCCTATCTGCAAATGGAAATTGAGGAGTCAAGCAGGAAGTTCCTCACAATCAACACTTACAAGAGACTTTTCCACTATAATTGCCTCATCTTTAGCGTCACATCAGCTCCAGCAACTTGGAAAAGAGCAAAGGGCTAGATGCTCCAAGTTATCCCAGGAATGACTGGTAAGGATGATGAAGAGCACCTCCAAAGCCTTAGTAAAGTGACTACCAAGCTGAGTGAGTATGGCCTGCATGCAAGGAGAGAGAAATGTGAGTTTTTCAAGATGAAGTCTCATATTGAGGACATGTGATTGACAAGTGTGGCTTACATAAGTCTCAAGAGAAGATTAAAGCAGTGCTACGGGCACCCATTCTAGAAAATGTGTCACAATTCAAGTCATACTTGAGACTTGTAAACTTCTACCACCAGTTTCTCCCAAACATTGCTACAGTGCTGCACTCATTGAACATACTGTTGCAGACAGGGGCAAAGTGGGAATGGTCAGAAAGATGTAAAAAACCATTCACCGAAACAAAGAGACTATTAACATCTGATGAACTGCTCACCCATTATGACACATACCTGCAATCAGACTGGCGTGCGATGTGTCCCCTTATGACATTAGAGCCATTTTGTCACACATTATGAAAGATGGATCTGAATGTTCGATTGCATTTGCTCCAAGATCACTGAGGAGCACAGAATGCAACTACACCACAGATCGACCCAGAGGCCCTTAGTCTAGTATGGGGAATAAGATGTTTCCACCACTACCTCTACAGACAAAAGTTTATGGTAATGACAGATTATGAGCCCTTTGTGGCCATTTTCAATCCCAGGAAGGGAATTCCACTGATGACTGACCCCTGGTTGCAGCATTGGGCTCTGTTTCTATGAGTCCACTCTGATGACATAGAGTTCAAGGGTACCAAACAACAAAACAATGCTGATAGCTTGTCTTCCACTGTTGGCAACTGAAGGCCAAAAGTTGTTGTACTGTAACCCAGCAAAAGTGTTCCACACCACATTGGTGGACCAGTTGCCGGTAACTAATTGAGAAATACAGAGGGAAACAGGGAATGACCCGACATTGTCAAAAGTGTATATGATCACCATGCAGGGATGGCCAGCTCATGGTATCTCAATGTTAAAGATTACTGATGTGTGAATTTTGTGTTATGGTTCCCTCTAAACTGCACACCAGAGTGTTAGAGAACCTGCATGAAAGACACCTGGGTACAGTCAAGGTGAAAAGTCTCACATGGAGCCACGTGAGGTAGACGGATTGAAGACTTGACAAAAAGCTGTTCAGTATGCCAAAAAGTTCAAAATATACCCCCACAAGCACCATTACATCTTTGTGAGTAACCTTCATCACCACGGCAAAGAGTACATATTGACTTTGCTGGGCCATTCATGGACTCCATGTTTCTCATTGCTGTGGGTTCTCATTCAAAGTGGCCGGAGGTGATACCAATGAAGTCAACCACCTCAGAAAAGGCTGCTTCCACTCTGAGGACAATCTTCACCAGAAACAGCTTACCTGAACAAATTGTAAGTGACAATGGACCACAATACATGCCAGAAGGATTCTGACTGTTCATGAAGAAAAATGGCATCAGACATGTCAAGTCAGCTCCTCACCATTCAGCAACGAATGGGATAGCTAAAAGGTTTATTCAGACCTTTAAGAAGTCCACTAAAGTGATGGCCAAGGAAGCCACTTCTCTACAGCACAAAAACTTCCTTTTTGCGTATCGGAGCTCTGAAAAAACAAACACCAGCAATGCTCTTCATGAGCAGGAATCTGAGATCTCACATAGATCTCATGAAACTAGACCTATGGAGGGAAGTGCAGAATGAACAGATCAGCCAGTTGCCAAGTGAATCAGCAAGGAGCTTCGAGGTTGGACACCTGGTAGGATAGCTACAAGAACTGGATCGCTGATATGCACAATGGATATTGGAAGTCATACATGGAAACGTCATGTGGAGACCAAATACTGGATGCTCAACAGAAGAACACACTTGAGTCAATTGCATCCAATAAGATGGACATGTACAGCCACTGGACTTACCTCTCAGTGATGATCACTGACAGCAACATGACACAAACAACCGAGAACTTTGTCTTTGACAAGGCACCTGCCAAAACTGATGCCATTCCACAGGTCCAAAGGCATTATTCTGAAAGAAACAAGATGCCACCCAAAAGCATGTTTATTTGGATATGGTGGGTAAAAGGGAAATAAAATGTTTTTTACATATATATTTTATGTTACATCAATCTAAAGGAGAAGGATGTGTAATATATGGATCTAATTCTTTTAGAGCAATGACTTCCTTTGGCGCTATGTATGGACTGCTGTCTACACATGTGTATTGATCTTTCTCTCGTGCTGCAATGTGAATATAGCAGTTAAAACCATCTTCCGCATGCATGCTTTTACTTAATTAATATGTAGTTGCCAGGACACAACATGAACTATGATATCGTGGAAAGAGTTGTATTCTCTTTCTGAAATTCAAGCTGCAGATGTCAATGGAACTTATGACACGGATTTGTTTGCCTTTGAGATGTCTTATAAAATTAGGATGCTCGAGGAAACTCAAAAGATAAATTTTACAGCTTGCAATCATTGTTTTCCCAATTTATCCTTGTTACACAGTGATGCCTGAGAGGGCCTGCATTAATTAGCCACACCTAATAATGATAACATAGAAAGAGAAAAGAAACAAGTAATTCAATTTAAGTATATAGACGCGCGTGCGCGCGCGCGCACACACACACACACACACACACACACACACACACACACACACACACACACATGGGGTGATTGATAAGTTTGTGCCCTAAGATAGAGGGAGATGAGTTATACAGCTGTTGTTAAATGCACATGCAGTTCAACTGTTTGAGTGATTACGCAGCAAGTTTGAAGTTCATAACTCATCAGTTAATAAATCAACAGGGGTGATTGATATGTTTGTGGTCTAACGTAGAAGGAGATGAGTTATGAACTTCAAACTTTCTGCATAATCACTCAAAGAGTTGAACTGCATGTGCATGTAACGAGAGCCGTATAACTCATCTCCACGACCCCTGGACTAAGTGTGTAAATGTAGGAGGGAAATATGTTGAAAAATAAATGTGCTGGGTTTTCTAAAATTGACTCCTTCTACCTTAGGCCACAAACTTATCAATCATCCCGTGTGTGTGTGTGTGTGTGTGTGTGTGTGTGTGTGCGTGTGTGTGTGTGTCTGTGTCTGTGTCTATATATATATATACACACACACACTAGGCAACGGGGTTGACCCATTGGGGCACCCTTTCAGTGAAGGGTAGTGCAGTCAGGTGTGACCAGAATGAACATTAAATTTTCCTGAATGCTATTGATATCGCTTTGCTTTGGAAATTGAAGAAGAAAACCTCAGCTTATTAAAGAAGAATGACGTGTAGCAAGGCACATATAGCTCCTCCTTGTTTAACGAAGGACACTTTTGATGGCATCATTTCTGGTTAATCTGCCACCCCTGTGACTCTCATTGTCATTCTGGAGACATGCAGTCCTTTCATCCACCATCTTTTCATCTCTTCTGCTGTTTATTCTTTGTCTCTGATCCTGGAGACGTGCATTTCTCTGCTCCTTTGTCTCTTCCTCTCTCCTCCTCCTGTGCCTGTTTTTGTCATTCTGGAGACGTGCAGCCCTTACATCCCCCGTCTCTTCATCTCTTCTGCTGTTTGTTGTTTGTCTCTGATCCTGGAGACGTGTATTTCTCAGCTCCATTGTCTCCTCGTGTCTCCTCCTTCTATGCCAGTTGTTGTCATTTTCGAGACGTGCATGCCTTTCCTCCTCTTTCTCTTCATCTCTCACCTTTTTTGCCCTAACTCTTTGATCCTGGAGTCATGCAGCCCTGGTCTCATCCGATTCTTGTTCTCTCCCTCTCCTTGCCACTTCCCAATGGCGTTTGGTGTAATCTCTTGACCATAATGTCCCCCTTCTCTTCCCACACGGCATAATTAGGCTGACCATATTTTTTTTTACCCTAATGCTGGATAGAAGATATGAAGCAGCAATTCCAAGGCCTCCAGGATGCTGATTATTCTTGATGATTTTGTTGGCGCTCTCCTAAATGGATGTGCTTTGACTGCAGCAAATGGTTTGATAGATGTCTCGAAGTATGTCATTGCAAAAAGATTTAATTATCTCTTATTGATGAGTGGCAGTTTGATCTGTCCCCATCCTGCACATGCTGATGGTGATTAGCAGAATGCAACCGCTCGAAATAGAGTTGCCCTGCCCTGCTGCTCCAGTTGTTGTCACTGCTGTGAGCATCGTGAGTTGCTTCTGAGGCTGGCCGTGTGCATGCGTTGTGATGTCGCGTCGCTGTTTCCATCATGGCTGACATCAGCACTCGGTTGAAAGCGGGGCTGTTGAATTTGGCGAGTGAGCAATTTTATACTAATATATAACCCCGAACTTCACCTGCATTCTGTAAGTTAGCGCATTTTATAGAACATAGAACATAGAATAGTACAGCGCAGTACGGACCCTTCGGCCCACAATGTTGTGCCGACCCTCAAACCCTACCTCCCATATAACCCCCCACCTTAAGTTCCACCATATACCTGTCTAGTAGTCTCTTAAATTTCACTAGTGTATCTGCCTCCACCACTGACTCAGGCAGTGCATTCCATGCACCAACCACTCTCTGAGTAAAAAACCTTCCTCCAATATTCCCCTTGAACTTCCCACCCCATACCTTAAAGCCATGTCCTCTTGTACTGAGTAGTGGTGCCCTGGGGAAGAGGCACTGGCTAGCCACTCTATCTATTCCTCTTGGTAGCTTGTATACCTCTATCATGTCTCCTCTTATCCTCCTTCTCTCCAAAGAGTAAAGCCCGAGCTCCTTTAATCTCTGATCATAATGCATACTCTCTAAACCAGGCAGCATCCTGGTAAATCTCCTCTGTACCCTTTCCAATGCTTCCACATCCTTCTTATAGTGAGGCAACCAGAACTGGATACAGTACTCCAAGTGTGGCCTAAGTGGAGTTTTATAGAGCTGCATCATTACCTCGCGACTCTCAAACTCTATCCCTTGACTTATGAAAGCTAACACCCCATAAGCTTTCTTAACTACCCTATCCACCTGTGAGGCAACTTTCAGGGATCTGTAGACATGTACCCCCAGATCCTTTTGCTCCTCCACACTACCAAGTATCCTGGCATTTACTTTGTACTCTGCCTTGGAGTTTGTCCTTCCAAAGTGTACCACCTCACACTTCTCCGGGTTGAACTCCATCTACCACTTCTCAGCCCACTTCTGCATCCTATCAATGTCTCTCTGCAATCTTCGACAATCCTCTACACTATCCATAACACCACCAACCTTTGTGTCATCTGCAAACCTGCCAACCCACCCTTCTACCCCCACATCTAGGTCGTTAATAAAAATCACGAAAAGCAGAGGTCCCAGAACCGATCCTTGTGGGACACCACTAGACACAATCCTCCAGTCTGAAAGTACTCAGAAGGCAGTGGAGGCCAATTCTCTGGATGCTTTCAAGAAGGAGCTAGATAGGTATCTTATGGATAGGGGAATCAAGGATTATGGGGACAAGGCAGGAACCGGGTATTGATAGTAGATGATCAGCCATGATCTCAGAATGGTGGTGCAGACTCGAAGGGACAAATGGTCTACTTCTGCACCTATTGTCTATTGTCTATTGTCTACTCCTTCCACCATGACCCTCTGCTTCCTGCAGGTGAGCCATTTCTGAATCTACCTGGCCAAACTTCCCTGGATCCCATGCCTTCTGACTTTCTGAATAAGCCTACAGTGTGGAGCCTTGTCAAATGCCTTACTAAAATCCATGCAGGTCACATCCACTGCACTACCCTCATCTATATGCCTGGTCACCTCCGCAAGGAACTCTATCAGACTTGTTCGACATGATCTGCCCTTCACAAAGCCATGTTGACTGTCCCTGATCAGACCATGATTCTCTAAATGCCCATAGATCCTATCTCTAAGAATCTTTTCCAACAGCTTTCCCACCACAGATGTAAGGCTCACTGGTCCATAATTACCCGAACTATCCCTACTACCTTTTTTGAACAAGGGGACAACATTCGCCTCCCTCCAATCCTCCAGTACCATTCCCGTGGACAACAGGGACGTGAAGATTCTAGCCAGAGGCTCAGCAATCTCTTCCCTCACCTCGTGGAGCAGCCTGGGGGAATACTCCGTCATGCCCTGGAGACTTATCCGTTCTAATGTATTTTAACAACACCAACACCTCCTCTCCCTTAATATCAACATGCTCCAGAACACCAACCTCACTCATACTGTCCTCACCTTCATCAAGTTCCCTCTCATTGGTGAATACCGAAGAGAAGTATTCATTGACGACCTCACTCACTTCCACAGCCTCCAGCTAATCTTCCCACCTTTATCTCTAATTGGTCCCACCTTCACACTTGTCATCAATTTGTTCTTCACATAATTGAAGAATGTCTTGGGGTTTTCCTTTACCCTACTCACTAAGGCCTTCTCATGCCCCCTTCTTGCTCTCCTCAGTCCCTTCTTAATCTCCACTCTTGCTAACCTATATTTCTCAATAAACCCATCTGATCCTTGCTTCCTAAACTTCTTGTATTCTGCCTTCTTCCACCTGACTAGATTTTCCACCTCACTTGTCACCCATAGTTCCTTCACCCTACCATTCTTTATCTTCCTCACCGGGACAAATTTACCTCTAACATCCAGCAAGAGATCCCTGAACATCAACCACACGTCCATAGTACATTTCCCTGCAAGAACATCATCCCAATTCACATCTGCAAGTTCTAGTCTTATAGCCTCATAATTTGCCCTTCTCCAATTAAAAACTTTCCTGTCCTCTCTGATTCTGTCTTTTTCCATGATAATGCTAAAGGCCAGGGAGCGGTGGTCACTGTCCCCCAGATGCTCACCCACTGAGAGATCTGTGACCTGACCCGGTTCATTACCTAATACTAGATCTAGTATGGCATTCCCCCTAGTCGGCCTGTCAACATATTGTGACACTGGACACACTTAACAAATTCTGCCCCGTCTAAACCATTGGAACTAATAGGTGCCAATCAATATTAGGGAAGTTAAAGTCACCCATGATAACAACCCTGTTATTTTTGCACCTTTCCAAAATCTGCCTCCCAATCTGCTCCTCTGTATCTCTGCTGCTACCAGGGGGCCTATAGAATACCCCCAGTAGAGTAACTGCCCCCTTCTTGTTCCTGACTTCTACCCATAGTGACTCAAAGGAGGATCCTGCTACATTACACACCCTTTCTGTAGCTGTAATAGTATCCCTGACCAGTAATGCCACCCCTCCTCCCCTTTTCCCCTCTCTCTATCCCTTTTAAAGCACTGAAATCCAGGAATGTTGAGAATCCATTCTTGCCCTGGTGCCAGCCAAGTCTCTGTAATGGCCACTACATCATAATTCCATGTTATGTATCCAAGCTGTCAGTTCATCACCTTTGTTCCTGATACCTCTTGCATTGAAGTACACGCACTTTAGCCCTTCTACCTTACTACCTTTACACCCTTTATTCTGCTTCTCTTTCCTCAAAGCTTCTTTGTATGTTAGATCTGGCTTTACTCCATGCACTATACTTGCAGTTCTCGCATGACCTTTATCCTCCTCCACCTCCCTATCTACTCTAACACTCTGGTTCTCCTCCCCCTGAAAAAGTAGTTTAAAACCCCCCTGATCAGCACTAGTAAACCTTCCCGCAAGGATGTTAGTCCCCCTACAGTTCAGGTGCAACCCGTCCCATCGGAACAGGTCCGATCTTCCCTTGAACAAGGCCCAATTGTCCAGAAACATGAAGCTCTCCTCCTGCACCAACTCCTTAGCCACGCATTTAGCTGCATTATCTTCCTATTTCTAGCCTCACTAGCACGTGGCATGGGTAGCAATCCTGAGATTGCAACCCTGGAGGTTCTGTCCTTCAACTTTGCACCTAACTCCCTAAACTCTCTTTGCAGGACCTCCTCCTTCTTCCTGTACACATCATTGGTCCCTACATGGACCACGACATTTGGCTACTCACCCTCCTTCCTAAGAATACCGAGAAATCGATCCGAGGTATCGCGGATCCTGGCACCAGGGAGGCAACAGACCATCCAGGATTCTCGATCTCTCCCACAGAACCTCTTATCTGTCCCCCTAACTATCGAATCCCCTATCACTACTGCTCTCCTCTTTTCCCTCCTTCCCTTCTGAGCTGAGGGTCCAGTCTTGGTGCCAGAGACGCAACCACTTCAACTTGTCCCTGATAGGTCGTCCCCACCAACAGTATCCAAAACGGTATACTTATTGTTGATGGGAACAGTCACAGGGGTGCTCTGCTCTTTCTGTCTATTCCCCTTCCCCCTCCTGATAGTCACCCAGCTACCTGTCTCCTGACTTTTAAGGTTGACTATCTCCCTGAAACTCCTGTCTATTTCTGCCTCTGCCTTACGAATGATCCGAAGTTCATCCAGCTCCAGCTCCAGCTCCCTAACTCGGTTTGTCAGGAGCTGCAGCTGGATGTACCTTTTACAGGTGTAGTCATCAGGGATGATTGTGCTCGCCCTGACTTCACACGTACTGCAAACGGAGCACTCGACTGCCCTAACTGCTGCCTCCATTACCTACTCCTAAATTAATTAGAGTAGACAACGGGGTGACCCGTTGGGGCGCCCCTTGAGAGCAGGGTACTGCAGTCTGATTTGACCAGAATGAACAATAAATTTTCCTGAATGCTATTGGTATCGCTTTGCTTTGGAAACAGAAGTAGTAAACCTCAGTTTATTAAAGAAGAATGACGCGTAGCAAAGCAAATATAGCTCCTCCTCGTTTAACGAAGGACACTTTTGATAGCATCATTTCTGTCTTATCTGCCATCCAGGACATCTCAAATGTCCTCTTTCCTTAAGGATCATGGTTTCCCTTCTGCCATCATCAATGTTGCCCTCACCCGCATCTCCTCCATTTCCCACACTTCGGCTCTCATCCCATCCTCCTGTCACCACAACAGGGATAGAGTTCCCCTTGTCCTCACCTACAACCCCACCAGCCTCCGGATCCAACACATTATCCTCCACAACTTCCGCCACCTTCAACAGGACCCCACCACTAAGCACATCTTTCTCTCTCCACCCGTCTTTGCTTTCCGCAGGGATCGGTCCCTCCGTGACTCCCTGGTCCACACGTCCCTCCCCACGGATCTCCCACCTGGCACTTATCCCTGTAAGCGTAAGTGCTGCACCTGTCCCTACACCTCCTCTCTTGCCACCATTCAGGGCCCCAAACAGTCCTTCCAGTTGAGGCAACACATTAACCTTCAATAATCAGTGCCAGATTATCGAAGGAAGCGGATTACAGGTAGTCAGATTAGTGAAGGTCGACCTGTATAGGATGGTGCCTGGCTCAGAGGTGGCTCTGCCTCTCTGAATTTATAGCCTTTGTCTTTCAAAGTGGAATAATTACTGCTTTTGCGACTGCTGACGAAAAAGCCTGGGCATATTGCTACTCTTCTAAAGTCCCTCAGTTGGCTGTGAGTGCTTTTAGACTTCCAGAGTTAAAAAAAATACTGCTGGAGGAGCTCAGTGGGTCAGGCAGTAATTGAAGACGCAGATGGCTAGTTGATGTTCCTGGGCAGGGTCTTGACCATAAAGCATAAAGGAACTGAATCAAATCATTCAGCCTATCAAGTCTGCTTCACCATTCTCTCATGGGTGATCTATTAACCCTCTAAGCCACACTGTCCCACACAGAAGATTAGTGTGCAAACTTAAAGCACACGGTATTGGGGGTAAGGTATTGATGTGGATAGAGAATTGGTTAGCAGACAGGAAGCAAAGAGTGGGAATAAACGGGACCTTTTCAGAATGACAGGCGGTGACTAGTGGGGTACCGCAAGGCTCAGTGCTGGGACCCCAGTTGTTTACAATATATATTAATGACTTGGATGAGGGAATTAAATGCAGCATCTCCAAGTTTGCGGATGACATGAAGCTGGGTGGCAGTGTTAGCTGTGAGGAGGATGCTAAGAGGATGCAGGGTGACTTGGATAGGTTGGGTGAGTGGGCAAATTCATGGCAGATGCAATTTAATGTGGATAAATGTGAAGTTATCCACTTTGGTGGCAAAAATAGGAAAACAGATTATTATCTGAATGGTGGCCGATTAGGAAAAGGGGAGGTGCAACGAGACCTGGGTGTCATTATACACCAGTCATTGAAAGTGGGCATGCAGGTACAGCAGGCGGTGAAAAAGGCGAATGGTATGCTGGCATTTATAGCGAGAGGATTCGAGTACAGGAGCAGGGAGGTACTACTGCAGTTGTACAAGGCCTTGGTGAGACCACACCTGGAGTATTGTGTGCAGTTTTGGTCCCCTAATCTGAAGAAAGACATCCTTGCCTTAGAGGGAGTACAAAGAAGGTTCACCAGATTGATTCCTGGGATGGCAGGACTTTCATATGAAGAAAGACTGGATGAACTGGGCTTGTACTCGTTGGAATTTAGAAGATTGAGGGGGGATCTGATTGAAACGTATAAGATCCTAAAGGGATTGGACAGGCTAGATGCAGGAAGATTGTTCCTGATGTTGGGGAAGTCCAGAATGAAGGGCCACAGTTTGAGGATAGAGAGGAAGCCTTTTAGGACTGAGATTAGGAAAAACTTCTTCACACAGAGAGTGGTGAATCTGTGGAATTCTCTGCCACAGGAAACAGTTGAGGCCAGTTCATTGGCTATATTTAAGAGGGAGTTAGATATGGCCCTTGTGGCTACGGGGGTCAGGGGGTATGGAGGGAAGGCTGCGGCGGGGTTCTGAGTTGGATGATTAGCCATGATCATAATAAATGGCGGTGCAGGCTCGAAAGGCCGAATGGCCTACTCCTGCACCTATTTTCTATGTTTCTATGTTTCTTCCCATAACCTTTGACACCCTTACTAATCAAGAACTTACTACCTTCTGCTTTAAATATATCCAATGACCTGATCTCCACAGACATCTGTGGCAATGAATTTCATAGACTCTGGCTAAAGAAATTCTTCCTTATCTCTGTCTAAACGGCCATCTTTCTAAACTGAGATTGTGCCATCTCAAGAAAGTTCAAGCTTATTGTCATCTGACTGCGCGTCCATACAACCAAATGAAGCAATGTTCCTCAGGGCTGAGGTGCAATCACAAAACGTATTCAAAGTACATTTATTATCAAAGTGTGCATACAGAATACAAATCTGAGATTCATCCTCCCACAGGCAGCTATGAATCAAAGAAACACAACGGAACATGTTCAAGAAAACATCAAACGCCCAACATGTGAATAAAGAATAATTTGTCCAGACTGAAAAATAGCGAGTGAACATAGGATATCAAACAGCAGACCAAGAGTCCAGTGGTATTTCGTCTGAGCGCAGCCACCCCAATCTGAATGGGAAGTGAACACAAATGAACAGGCCCTTTCAGTGATTGGGCCACTTATCACATGGACAGCCCGGGAGGGGTTGCCACTGGGGTGAGTCCTTGCAGCCGCTCAAATAGAGACCATCCCAACACTTCCTGTACATCGGTGAAAGAGTCTGAGGGACTAGTCATCAGATTTTGAGAAGCTTCTGTCACGGCATGGAGTGTGAATTGTTGCCTGTGAGCCTGATACAGTGACCTTGCAGGAGTAATCACTGATAGCCACTGCTGAGTTTTAGCTGTCAGAGAATCAAGGGGTGAAGATAAGAACATGATTAAACCACAATAGGCCAGCAGAGAAGGAGGCAACAGGCATAGCTGCATTTTAAAGACTGATGGTCAAATTTCTTGTACAATCTCTGCTTAGAGTCTCAGAGGTAGCCGTTAGGGATGATAGCATAGATGTAGGGGATTGGGGAAGAGGATTCAAAGTACAGGACATTTTTTTTGCTGACCTTCTTGAGTAGATTCTCATTAAAGTTTGCCCTTTCCTAGAACAAATTTATTTTTGTCTGGAAGGGCCAAGAGGAGGGACTGTTAGGGCATATGTTTGAGTTACAGTTTCTAGCAAATATTAGTTTCAGCAGCAAATTAATCTTCAAATTTGAATGTGGATTGCAGATTGAAGTTAAAATGTAGCCCTGAACAATAGCTTTCCTGGATCTGCAAATTAGGGTTGATTGCAAGCCAGGAAACACCCATTCACCTGATGTCTGCATATGTATCAAGAGAGAGACAATGCTATTTAACATTCAGTTTTGGTGTCTGGAGTGTGGGTGTGAAGAAGGAAGTGTTTGAAAATTATATGTAATTCAAAGGAAGCATTGTAGATACATTGTAACTATAGAATTGTCCTGCTGTTACCTTTGATCCTTAGCATATAAAAATTTCATGTAATATTGGGTGAGGCAGGTCTTTTCTTCCAAAAGTACCTTGAATGCTGAATAAAGACTTATACATCCACTAACTTCAGTTTCTCTGTGATGACTTTGTTCACAGTCACAGCACCCAATAAACTAGCTTGACTCATTTAACTAGTGGTCTGTAAGCAGGGATGAGCAAGCTGGATATGTGGTGTGAGTATCCGAGATGTGGAGCAGCCTTGTAGGCTCTATGAACATTGGCATTTACCAGCCCTAATATATATTCTCCTTTGGTTGCAAAGTTGACATAATAGTAGAACTTTGACAGGACAGTTTTTAAGTTGGCATGATTGAAGTCACCTGCAACAATGAAGATCAGGGTAAGTGGGTTCAAGGTTGCAAGGTACAGTTCCTGCAGCACATCCCCAGTGCAAGCCCAGGGGAGGGGAAGAAGTAAGCAGCAATAGTCACAAAGGCATTGAACTCCTTTGGCTAGCAGAAGGGCCTACACTTCACCATTAAAAACTTTATCTGTGGTTCACTCCAGCAAGCTGTTTACTCACCAGCCCTTGGTGATGTGGAAGCATGGACCTCCTCTGTGGGTCTTGCCGGAGGTCGCAGCATTTCTGTCCACCCAAAAGGAGATTAGGACTTCGTGTTGGATGGCCAAGTCTGGGGTGGTGTCCTGGAACCACGGTTCTGTCAGAGCAAGTGTGCAGCAGTCCCTCAGCTCCCATTGGTTCAGATGCAGACGCAGGTAATCCAGCTTATTTTCTAGCGACTGAATGATAGTGAGTAGAATTGTTGGGAATGTAGGCCTGCAGGGATCCATTTTAATTTTCACTCAAATACTGCTGCACTTCGGTGTTTGAGTGAATCACTTCTGATGGCCGCTTCGCTGAGCAGCTGCAGAGGACCGCAGCCACTAGTTGGTCTGTAACTGCACAGCATCTTCATTATTCCACTCGGTAGCAAGGTAGGCTTGCAGATTTTAGTGCTCATAGACTTGCAGATTTTAGTGGTCAAAATCTGGTCCTAGACTCCAAAATATAGGAAACGTCCTCAACATATCCACTCCATCCAAGCCTTTCAATTTTCAGCAGCCAACCAGAGAAGGCCCCCTTTATTCTCACTCTTTACCTCCTGCCAGTCAGCCAAGCTTCTGTCTATACTGGTATCTTTCCTTTAATACCATGGGCTCTTGTCCTTTCAGGAGTCGCATATGCGGCACCTTGCCAAAGGCCTTCTGAAAATCCAAGCAAACAACGTCAACTGACTCTCCTTTGTCTATCCTGTCTGTTATTTCCTCAAAGAATTCCAACAGATTTGTCAGGCAAGATTTCCTCTTAAGGAAACCATGCTGACTTTAGCCTATTTCATCACGTGCCTCCAAGTACCCTGAAAACTCATTGTTAATAATGGACTTCAGCATCTTTCCAACCAGTGAAGTCAGGCTAACAGGTGTGTAATTTCCTTTCTTCTGTCTCCATCCCTTCTTAAAGAATGTCATGGAACATTGACTGTCCCTCCACATGTTCTAATGCAAAACATCCACTCTCCTTCTGCTTCCACAGATGCTGCTGGACCCTTGAATTCCTCCAGCAGTTTGTTCCAGCAAAAGCATTTGTTTGTGTTGCCATCTGAGACTTCCAGATATTCTGAATAGTACTGTAGCATGCTTGACTCTTTCCTTAGTTTCCTTTTGTTCCTTCCTTTGTTTACCTGGTTCTCCTTCCTTGATTTATTTTTCTCCTCTTGTCTTCCAACACGGATGGTAGTTTGCCTCCCAGGTGCCAGGGTCCGGGATGTTTCTGATTGCGTCCACGATATCCTGAAGTGGGAAGGAGAATAGCCAGAGGTTGTGGTACAGATTGGTACCAACAACATAGCTGGGAAAAGGGAGGTGGTCCTGAAAGCAGACTATAGGGCGTTAGGAAGGAAGTTGAGAAGCAGGACCACAAAGATAGTAATCTTGGGATTAATGCCTGTGCCACGTGATAGTGAGTATAGGAATAGAATGAGGTGAAGGATAAATGGCTGAGGGATTGGAGAATGGAGCAGGTATTCAGATTTCTGAATCATTGGGACCTCTTTTGGGGCAGGTGTGACCTGTATAAAAAGGACGGGCTGCACTTGAATTCCATTGGGACCAGTATCCTGGTGGGGAGGTTTGTGAAGGCTATTGAGGAGAGTTTAAACTAGAATTGCTCGGGGGTGGAAACTAAACTGAAGAGATGAAGGAAGAGACGCTTGTCTCACAAATAGAGTAAGCGTGGAGACAGTGCGAGAGGGAGGTTAGGCAGGTGAAGAGAAGGGGCGCATTCAGACTGATGGCTTGAGATGTGTCTGTTTTAATGCAAGGAGTATTATGAACAAAGCTGATGAGCTTAGAGAATGGATCAGTACTTGGACCTATGATATTGTGGACACTACAGAGACTTGGATGGTTCAGGGGCAGGAATGGTTACTTCGAGTGCCAGGCTTTAGATGTTTCAGAAAGGACAGAGAGGGAGGCAAAAGAGGTGGGGGCGTGGCACTGTTGATCAGAGATAGTGTCACGGCTGCAGAAAAGGAGGAAGTCAAGGAGGGATTGTCTACGGAGTCTCTGTGGGTGGAAGGAAGTTAGGAACAGGAAGGGGTCAATAACTCTACTGTGTGTCATTTATAGACCATCCAATAGTAACAGGGACATCGTGGAGCAGAAAAGAAGACAGATTCTGGAAACGTGTAATAATAACAGGGTTGTCATAGTGGGAGAATTTAATTTCCCAAATATCGATTGGCATCCCCGTAGAGCAAAAGGTTTAGATGGGGTAAAGTTTGTTAGGAGTGCTCAGATAGGTTTCTTGACACAATATGTAGATAAGCCTACAAGAGGAGGGGCAGTACTTGATCTGGTATTGGGAAATGAACCTGCTCAGGTGTCACATCTCTCAGTGGGAGAGCATTTTGGAGATAGTGGTCACAATTCTATTTCCTTTACCATAGCATTGAAGAGACATAGGAACAGAAAGTTAGGAAAACGTTTAATTGGAGTAAGGGGAAATATGAAGCTATCAGGCAGGAACTTGGAAGCATAAATTGGGAACAGATGTTCTCAGGGAAATGTATGGAAGAAATGTGGCAAATGTTCAGGGGATATTTGCGTGGAGTTCTGCATAAGTACATTCCAATGCCACAGGGAAAGAATGGTAGGGTACAGGGACCGTGGTGTACAAAGGCCGTTGTAAATCGAGTTAAGAAGATAAGAAAAGCTTATGAAAGGTTCAGAAAACTAGGTAATGATAGAGATCGAGAAGATTATAAGGCTAACAGGAAGGAAATTAAGAATGAAATTAGGAGATCCAGAAGGGGCCATGAGAAGGTCTTGGCAGACAGGATTAAGGAAAACCACAAGGCATTCCACACATTTGCAAAGAGCATGAGGATTAGATGTGAGAGAAGGACCAATCAAGTGTGTATGGAACTGGAGGAGATAGCAGAGATACTTAATGAATACTGAAGCAAAGTACTTTGCTTCAGTATTCACTACGGAAAAGGATCTTGGCAATTGTGGGGACGACTGACAGAGGACTGAAAAGCTTGAGCATGTAGATATTAAGAAAGAATATGTGCTGGAGCTTTTGGGAAGCATCAAGTTGGAAAAGTCACCAGAACCGGACAGGATGTACCCCAGGCTACTGTGGGAGGCGAGGGAGGAGATTGCTGAGCTTCTGGCGATGATCTGTGCATCATCAATGGGGACAGGAGAGATTCTGGAGGTTTAGAGGTTTGGGGATGTTGTTCCCTTATTCAAGAACGGGAACAGAGATAGCCCAGGAAATTATAGACTAGTGAGTCTTACTTCAGTGGTTGGTAAGTTGATGGAGAAGATCCTGAGAGGCAGGATTTATGAGCATTTGGAGAGGCATAATATGATTAAGAATATCAGCATGGTTTTGTCAAAGGTAGGTTGTGCCTTACAAGCCTGTTTGAATTTTTTGAGGATGTGACTAAACACATTGATGAAGGTAGAGCAGTAGATGTAGTGTATATGGATTTCAGCAAGGCTTTTGATAAGGTACCCCATGCAAGGCTTATTGAGAAACTAAGGAGGCATGGATCCAAGGGGACATTGCTTTGTGGATCCAGAACTGGCTTGCCCACAGAAGGCTAAGAGTGGTTGTAGGTGAGTCATATTCCGCATGGAAGTTGGTACCCAGTCGTGTGCCTCAGGGATCTGTTCTGGGACCCCTACTCTTTATGATTTTTATAAATGACTTGGATGACAAGTAGAGAGATGGGTTAGTAAATTTGCTGATGACACAACGGTTGGGGGTGTTGTGGATAGTGTGGAGGTTACAGCGGGACATCAATAGGATGCAAAACTGGGCTGAGAAGTGGCAGATGGAGTTCAACTGAGATAAGTGTGAGGTGGTTCATTTTGGTAGGACAAATATGATGACAGAATATTGTATTAATGGCAAGACTTTTGGCAGTGTGGAGGATAAGAGGGAGCAGAGAGGTAATGTTGCAGCTATATAGGACCCTAGTCAGATCTCACTTGTAGTACTGTGCTCAGTTCTGGTCGCCTCACTACAGGAAGAATGTGGGTGGAAGGATAGAAAGGGTGCAGAGGAGCTTTACAAGGATGTTGCCTGAATTGGGGAGCATGCCTTATGAGAATATGCTGAGCGAACCGGGCCTTTTCTCCTTGGAGAGACGGAGGATGAGATGTGACCTGATAGAGGTATATAAGATGATGAGAGGCATTGATCATGTCGATAGTCAGAGGCTTTTTCCCAGGGCTGAAATGGCAAACACAAGAGGGCACAGTTTTAAGGTGCTTGGAAGTAGGTACAGAGGAGATGGCAGGGGTTAGGTCTTTACACAGAGAGCGGTGAGTGTAGGAATGGGCTGCCGGTGACGGTGGTGGAGGCTGATACAATAGGGTCTTTTAAGAGACTCCTGGATTGGTACATGGATCTTAGAAAAATAGAGAACTATGGGTAACCCTAGGTAATTTCTAAGGTAAGGACGTGTTTGGCACAGCTTTGTGGGCCGAAGGGCCTGTACTGTGCTGTAGGTTTTCTATGTTTCTATGTTTCCTTCTTTTCTTTCTGTCCTTTTCTTTAATTTTCCCCTTGATACATTCCTTCCTTTTCTATTTCTGAATCGTCCTTTCTATTGAAGATTCTCAACACTTGCAGCATTTTCCTCCTGCTTTCTGCCAGTTGCAAATCCTGATTCAGAAAGAGTTAAATTTTTCAATGTGGCACACTCAGAACTCTTTTAAAGCTAAGGGCCCTGGGGATGTAATTTACATTTGAAATGTATTTCTACATGATTGTCTGAAATGTACTGAGAAAATGATCTCACTGAAAATAATTTCAACGTTGCTCAATTGAACATGCAATATGAAATTATTCTAACTGCTTTACATTAAAATTGTCATAAAAATAGTTGCACTTACAAACACAATGTAAACAGTGAAGGAAATAAGAGTTCAGACCCCATGCAAGATGAAACCAAAGCGGACAATGGAAAAGTAGTGAGATGGAACATCCTAAAGATAACAAAAAATCACAAAAGATCTGTATAAATATCACAAGGAAAGTAATGTCCTGAATTTTACCGAGCAGTCACAATTGTGTGGAACTGTCAATGGTTCCCTTTGGCAAAGATTGGATATCTTTGTGAGTGCATTTGCTGGGGTTTTGTTATAGGGACCTCCAACTTCTGGCAATACTCCAGAACTACCTGCAGAGTCTGTGTCAGATCCAGCTGTAAAATCAACTGCATTCAGTTCAATGGGGAGGAAGGGCAACTACTAGATCATTCACATTTGCAAACAAGGATGGAATTTCAAAATGGAAACACCACTTCACAGTAATTAATATATCTCTGCAAGCACAAAATTATTAGGTGGATGCAAGTTAAGGCAAAAGCAGGAATGTTTTGGATGACTATAAGGAGCTTGGAACAAGGAAGTCATTACATTGAGACATAGCGGGAAGCGCAGAATCAAATATTGCTGTGATGATTGTACGTTCTAGTATCAAATGTCTGGCGACAATGAAGTATAAAGTAAAGTAACAGAGGCATGGCTGAGCGTTCAGTAAAATCTGAACTTTGACATAAGACTGGCGAGCTCTCTAAATGAAACTTGGGACACAGAAGGATAATTGGGCAGAAAGGCAGAGCAGGTGAAGAATGACAGGCTGAAGAAAACTGGCGGAGCCAGTGGGTTGTTAATACACACTGGTGATAAAACCATCAATCTGACCATACTCTAACATAGAGTAAAGATGAGGAATCAGAAATCATTCACTGCATCAGATTCCATATGCATCTCCCACCCCTTACACCACTGAACAGCCAGTATTTCTGTCTTGAAAGTTTCTCTGATAGTCTCATGGAGAAGTACTGTGTAGAAACAAGCCTCTTGGCCCACCATCTCCATACTGCTATCAACCACCACATCTCTCCAGCATCCAGCTCTCCTTCTCAGGATGGTGCATGGTAGCTTTAGAGATTTAGCAAACACTTTAATGTGACTGGTAGCAGTTTTCTCAGATGGCACATAGATCCAAATGAAAAAAAAATAGAGGTTTACTATAATCATGTTACATTCTAAGGGATTTTGTAATGTGATACAGGATGGTGTAATATTTACATAAACCAGTGGACTCGGGAGTGTTATATATTGTAAGGGGCAGATGTCACTGTATGGGAGAATGTTTCACTGGAGAAATCATTAAACAGTCATACAAGGTTATGCGCAATGCAAAGTGCTATATGTGGTTTCTTTTCTGCATGAAACTTTCCAGGATATTGTGACCTAGTGAGATGGATGAAATGCAAAGTCAGAGGCAAAGGCATCAAATTAGCATGTGGAGTGAAACCTCTTGAGGTTCGTTTTCATCTCCAAATAAACATTCTGTACTTTTTCAAACTCAGTTTGGGTTTCACCTGAACCTCATCACAGCCATGGACGAGGTGAGAATCAGCACTTCGCTGAGGGTGGCGTCAAGGAGATCTAGTGAAATTGAGATCAATAGTATCAACAGGAAAATACTTCAATTGGTGAATAGACTCTTATTGGAGTACAGGTGTCGATTTTTATCAACGTTTCAATGACAAACTCTGCCATCTTCATCAAGGGTGATGCCCGGGCATGTGTACTTATACCCCTGACGTCCATCCCTCCTGATTGGTTAGTTCTTATCCAATTAGGTTTCCACTCTCCCACCTTGTTTACAATCAAGTTCCAGTTCTTACTTAGAGCGAGACCTTCATCTTTGTTAAAATTGTTTTCCAATGGCTTATTTCAAATGATCTTTAAGTGTTAAAGTTTATTCTGGATTTATAACATAATTGCGGATTAACGAGAAGGAGACCCAGTCTTCAGGAAATAAAACCTGCACCTATTTAACTTCCAACTTCCAACTTTGTGGCTAGTAAAACCAATCGTACTGATTCTGTCCCACTAAGACTACATAGGGAAAGACAATAGATCCATATTTCTGTTATTAGCACATTGTTAAAGGAGTATCCCAGTCACTTAATGCACAGTTCAGAACAGACCTGTGTTGTCACTCAACCAGCTGATTAGTTGTATATTCATAGAGCCATCTTTCAACACTATAACAAAACCCTATTTTGGGTGTCAGTAGTTTGCATTCAGAGGCTTTTAGATCAGACACCAGCACTGAATATTCAAACCGGCCTGATAGTTGGGATACGGTACCATTGTAAATATGTGATTCTGTAAATTTACCTACTATATTCAAAATGTTAATGTTAAGTGGATGATTATAGCAATTGAAATTGTAGTCAATTGTTCATTGTTAACTTTGTATTGAAGAAGTATAAGGCAGCGTGTCAGGAGAGTGAGATTCTCTCTCTCTCTCTCTCCCCCTCTCTTCTCTCTCTCTCTCTATATATATATACCCTGATTGCCCTAATCGAAGTGCAAAACCTCGCACTTGTCTGCATTAAATTCCATTTGTCGTTTTTCAGCCCATATTTCCAGCTGTTGCACATCTAACTGCAAGCCATGATAGCCTTCCTCACGGTCCACTACACCTCCAATCTTGGTGTCATCCACAAATTTGCTGATCTAGTTAACCACATTATCATCCAGATCATTGATGCAGATGACAAACAACAAAGGACCCAGCACTGATTCCTGCGCACACCAATAGTCATAGACCTCTATTCAGAGAGGCAACCCTCTACTACCAATCTCTGGCTTCTCCCACAAAGACAATGTTTAATCCAATTTACTACCTTATCTTGAATGCCGAGTGACTGAACCTTCTTGGCCAGCCTACCATGCAGGAACTTGTCAAATGCCTTTCTAAAATCCATGTAGACAAGATGCACTGCCTTGCTTTCATCCACTTTCCTTAAAAAGCTCTATAAGATGGAGGAGGAGAAGATGGCGGCGCGACAGCAGCGCGTGGCCTCTCCGGTGAATGATATCTGTAATCTGTCAAGTAGGGGACCGTGCACAATTCTGATTTGATGTAGACGGACGTGAGAGTACGGAGGAACATCTGGAAAACTTCTGAAATGCCCGCTTCGCTGCTGCTACTACTGTGTGGTAACCGGAATCTCCAGAGCAGAAGGCCCCGAATACTCAGCTTTGTTTGTTTCAGCGGCCGGGGATAGATCAAAGGTTCTCGGCAGAGGATGGTGCTCTGGAAGCTGTATTGGATGGGCTGGTCGGAGGCTCGAGGTTTTTGGACGGACGGACTCAGTGTCGGCTGTGGTCGGCTGCTTCCAATGCATTGGCAGTTGTCAGTGCTTGGAGGTCTATGGCAGGGAGTTTCTCCCTTTGCTGCCTGCTATCGGGGACTCGGGAGTTGATCGACTCGGGACTTTGAGACTTTTTTTTACCGTGCCCATAGTTCGTTCTTCATCAAATTATGGTATTGCTTTGTACAGCTGTAACTATATGTTATAATTATGTGGTTCTGTCAGTGTTATAATTATGTGGTTTGTCCTGTTTTCCCTGATATCACTCTGGAGAAACATTGTATGATTTCTTAATGCATGTATGCATTTCTAAATGACAATAAAAGAGGACTGAGTGTTCTCATAATCTAAAAGATTGGAGCGACATGACCTACCAGGCACAAGGCCGTGTAGGGAGTGATTCACATCTTGATAATCCAAAGCCTTTTTTATTATCAAAAAACTCAAGTCGGATGGTGCTAGAACACTCTCAACTTGCCTAGTTGTTTGCTGTTCCAAAAAAAACTTACAAAATTTGACAACATGTGGCGCAAAAGAGCCTGATTGATTGGCGTGCCTAATTATTCATTCCCTTCACTAGCAACAAACACTGGTTAATATGAGTACCACATACAAAATGCAAAGGCTACTCCAACAGCATATTCTAAACTTGCAATTTGTATCACAGAGAAAGTCAAGTTTGGTGTCATATACACATGTATATGCATGCACCTGTGCAATGAAAAGCTTACTTGTTGCACAAACATGAACACATAGCATCATATAAGTTGTCTTTGAAAACAGAGGTGGCACAGTGACCTAGCGGTTAGCACAACACTTTTCAGTACTAGTGACCCGGGTTCAATTCCCACTGCTTTCTGTAAGGTGTTTGCACATTCTCCCTGTGAACACATGGGTTTCCTCCGGGTGCTCCAGTTTCCTCCCACAGACCAAAGACATATGGGTGAGTAGGTTAATTTGTTATTGTAGATCGTCTCTTGAGTAGGATTGGGTTAAATCGGGGGTTGCTGTGTGGCATGGCTCAAGGGGCCAGAAAGGTTTATTCTGCACTGTTTCTCAATAAATAAAGTAATAAATTAAACTCAATTTTTCCAACAAAGAACACAATTGGAACAGGAACAAAAAATGAAGTCCATTTTAATACAAAGTGGTCAAAGTGTTAACAGTATTGTTCAACTCTAGTAATTAGGGTTTTGCTGGCTGGTTCACAGACAAATGGTGAAAGGGAAGAGACTATACTTGGTAGTGTGGGACTTCAGGCTTCTCTACTTTCAAGAAGGACAAAGGCATCAGATGCGCATGGGAACTATCACTCACACATTCCTCTGCAAGTTTTCTATCACACTGACTCAGAAATATACAATTAATCCTTCATCATCACTAGGTCGAGATCCTGTAATCTTGTGCCCAATATCACGTCAGGAGACTCTTCACTCGATGTTGCAACAGTTCAAAAATGTGGCTCACCGGCTCCTTCTCATCAAATAATGAGAATAGGCAATAAATGTTGACTTTGTTACCAATCCTATAAATAAATATCTTTAATCAATAAAAATGAAAGCTATCAAGCATAGCTCTTGACCATTGTTTGCTTTCAGTAATGCATATGATACCTCAGTCTTGAACTGAATTCATTATGATGAATGATTTTTCTCGACTATAATTGCCATTTTGTTTTCCTTTTTCACTTTAGCAATATAACTCATATGATTAGTGCATAGTATCTTCAATGCTGGTTTGGGCGGGTTGCCATGACAACAATGAAGGAGCTGTACAAGTGACAGATGAGTGGTCTTAGTGGAGAGAATGCTTGTGGTGATGGTCCTGTCAGCTTAAATTTGAGCAAAAACAAAATGCTCTGCTGAGAAAAAATGGTGCAATTCAACAAATTTTATCAGTAGATTATGTTGATTAATAGATTAAATAGCCAGGTTTCTTTTAATGAGGACAGCAGACTAGTTTAATGGCTTTATATTAGTCAACTTTTCATAAGATTGGGCACCTCCTAGTTAAAAACCCCATATGTTCAAAAATGTTTATGTCAGAAATTATTGGATTTGTGAGCGAACCTTGGGCCTTACTGAGTATTGGTACCAATGACTAATCTTAACTGCTGGGAGTTAAGGACAGTGTAGGAGCTGGGAACTAAAATTAAACAGAAATGAGCTATGCAGAAAGTTGAAAGGGAGGGGAATAGAAGAAAAGAGGGGGAAGAAAGAAAGGTATAGAGTAACATACAAGGTGCTAGAGGAGTTCAATGGGTCAGGCAGCATCCATGGAGGGAAATGGACAGTTGACATTTCGGGCAGAGACCTTTCATTTGGATTGTAAAATCATGAAATATATGAAGATATGAACAGAAAAAAAATAAATAGGATTAGCCGATTTAACCCCTTGCCTCTTTACCATTCAATAAGATCATGGCTGGTCTTGTGCTTCGCATTCCTCACAGTTTCCATAATCTCCTTCATTTGCATCATTCCCACACATCAAATAATATCAGGTAATGTATAATCATCTTCACCTCTTTGTGTTTTTTAGCCTATAGAACTTCCTAAGAAATTTCTGCTCATCTTTGTCCTAAGAACCCTAATTCTGAACTCTTGCTGTTTGAAAGAATATCTAAATTAAACATCTAAGCACTTGAACATCTAAATTAAAATTTTAGAATTCCCTACCAATTATTTACTGCCTGCGGCTTAAGTTTCAGCCTAGAGAGAATGGTTAGACTGGCTGGAACAGATCTCCATATTAAAAAAAAAACAACTTCATCTGTTAAATTCCAGCTGTTACATCCCGTAAGCAGGATTAACGAGTAATTAAAGAGTCCCTCAGTTTTAGAAGGCTGAAGTGCATAAAATGGCAATAATGGGTCGATTCCACATGAATCTGACTGCCACAAAGACTCACTGTCTACATACTCACACTCCAGATCCAGAGGGCCAAACAAACCAACCACACTACCATTTCCCAGGAGTCAATGAGAAAGTCAAATCTTACCCGAGAGTTTCTAATGTTGCAGAGACCTCTTCCTGGAACACTCTGGCATGTGTTGTCCTGAGGAAGGGTTAGAGGCAGAGCCTCATCTTCAAAGTTTTGTCAAAATGATTAATTATTTCTGATATTTAGATATGTTTAAAATTAAATATGATTCGTCATTTATTTTTTAAACTATTCAAAATAATTAAAAATAAACATATTAAATTATTATCAAAATTTTAAAATAAGAATTAAATATAATTAATTGAAATTTCCCTTGTTTTTCCCTAGGGCCAGAAGTTCCTAATTAAACAGACTCTCCAATTTGTCTGATATCTTGAGTTTCACAGTCCGTTTCCCAATGTGAGATTGTTTTTGCCTGTATGATTTGCCATTGCAATTAACTTGAGCACAGATAATTTCCTTCGGATGAGAAAAACAGTGAGAGTGGAGTTTATCTTAACATGTCAACAAGTTAGATTAACTGATTAAATGGCAACCACTTAACTACCCAAAGGTTCTATCGCTGGCAGACCATTGGCACGGCTCACATACCGTATGGTGTTTCCCCACAATAGTTAGTGAGGCAAAGATAATGAAATGAACCAAAAATAACCCATGAGCTCTACCTCACTTACTTTTTATTTCTATTTTGCACTACTTATTTAATTTAACTATTTAATATATGCATAAATTATATAAATGTATATATATATTTAATGGAATTCAGTTTTTTTCTCTATTATCATGTATTATCATGTACTGCTACAAACTTAACAAATTTCACAACCTCTGCCAATGATATTAAACCTGATTCTGATTCTGAAATTCAATGTATGCAGCTTCCAGGCATTGTAAGAGAGATAAATCTCAAATGGTAAAATTATTAATTTCAGGTTAGCAAATCAACAATTTTAAGTTAACAATGTAACTTCCCCACTGGTCCATGCATCTATGAAATAGAGTGGAAATACTTGAGGTTTTACCGAGAATATAATGGCCATATTTTGGAAGCACACAGAAGCCTTGAACAAACAGTCGGCGTACATCACCTCACAAACTACTCACCACCTGCCCCATCAGGCATCTGCTTCCCGTCAACGGAGGGTCTGTGGTTTTCTCGTTAGCCTTTTCAATCATCTAGGAACCTGGAATAAGTCATCCATCATCCCAATGGGGTGTTGAATTGTTGGTCTAAATTGAAGAGGGATGAGGAAAGGTTACATGTGTGTAAATATGTTTGTGTATGTTTGAATATGGATACATATTCTCATATGCACATACATGCAGCAATGCAGTAGCATGTGCATGCAAATATAGTTGTGTGTGTGTGTGTGTTTCATGAGAAAGGAAATGAAATGGGGAATGTAACTACACTGATTCTAAGGACTCTGATAAAAATCATAGGTGAATGTTTTGAAATTTATGAATTCCTTTTGTATTTATTATGTTCACCACACTGGGAATAGTTAAACTCAGATATTTCACACATGATTATATTTGATACCATTAAATGATCTCTTTTTATTTAATACTTATACCCAAGGGTTTGTGCATCGCTGATACTTTAAAGTTTTTTTTTATTTCAAAATATACTTTATTCAAAAATAAATATATACAATAAACCATTCAATAACTTTTCATCCTTTACATACGTTTCCATTATAGTCAGTACATATCCGTATTTATAGCCACCCACGTGGCACTCCAGTAGTTCAGCTTACCATATCATTGTTGAGGGGTATACTCCCCGCCACCCGACCCCTCCCACTCCCACGGGTGGAGAAACCTATACTGTGGTCCTTCCCCACCGGGCCCTTGCGGTGGCTGCACCGAGTTTCAGTGCGTCCCTCAGCACGTACTCCTGCAGCCGAGAATGTGCCAGTCGGCAGCATTCTCCTACGGACATCTCCATGTGCTGGTAGATCATCAAGTTTCGGGCTGACCAAAGAGCGTCTTTCACCGAGTTGATGATCTGCCAGCAGCACCGGATGTTTGTCTCTGTGTGCGTCCCCGGGAACAGCCCGTAGATCAGAGAGTCCTCTGTTACACAGCTGCTGGGGATAAAACGTGACACTAGCCCGTCCATCCTCCTCCACACCCTCTTTGCGAACTGGCAGTGTGCAAAGAGGTGGGTCACAGACTCCTCCTCGCTGCAGTCCTCCCGTGGGCAGTGGGGTGCGGAGACGACGTTCCGGGCGTACAGGAGGGCTCTGACTGGGAGGGCCCCTCTCACCGCCAGCCAGGCGAGGTCTTGGTGTCTGTTGGTGAGATCTGGCAATGAGGCATTTTGCCAGATGAACTGGACAGTCTGCTCAGGGAACCACCCCACTGTGTCCATCACGTCCTTCTCCTGCAGTGCCTGCAGGACATTCCATGCCGACCACTGCCTGATGGCCCTGTGGTCAAAGGCGTTCTCCTGGAAGAACTTTGCTACGTAGGACATGTATGCTGGCAACGACCAGCTGACTGGGGCATTGCGCGGGAGTGGGGCCAGACCCATCCTTTGTAGCCAGGGCGACAGGTAGAATCTGGGCACATAGTGGTACTTGGTACCTGGGTTCTACACACAACCTGATGCAGCCACATACGAAGCTGGCCATCAGGGTGAGGGCGACATTGGGGATGTTCTTGGCCCCGTTGTCCAGGGACTTGTGCATGACAGTCCGTCTCACCCGCTCCATCTTGGATCCCCAGACGAATCTGAAGACAGCCCGGGTGATTTCCGAGCTGTAGGAGCGGGGGACGGGCCAGACCTGCGCCAAGTACAGCAGCCCTGAGAGCACCTCATACCTGATGACTAGGTTCTTGCCCGTTATCGACAGGGAGCGCCCTCCCCACAGTCCCAGTTTCTGTTTCACCTTGGCAGTCCGCTCCTGCCAGTTCTTGTTGCACGCCTCAGCCCCTCCGAACCAGATCCATACTTTAAAGTGCCACATTTACAGATGGTCCCTTGAAATTTTAACTTGTTGATGAATTGAAATGTTGTTACTTAAAGTGCCAGAATCACAATACACTCATGTTCTAATTTTAGCTAACACCTCGACTTCACTTAGCTACTTGAAAAGTGGTGATAATTTATCCCTACTGAACCAATTTTTATTGAAACAGTTTTGTAATCTGTTCACTGTTAAGTAGGTGCAAACTAGCAAAGTTAACATCTAATTGGCTGATAATAAATTGGTTGAAATATTAGAATGACTTTTTCTATTTTTCTTATGATTATTTCATATACAAATATTTCCTTTTGTAATCTACACAACAGAAGAAATTCTCAGTTGTAGGTTTCTTTTTGTTAGCAAATTAAATTGACCATTGTTGATATTGGTAGTATGATTTTGGACATTTGACTCTACAATGCATAATAGTTCAACTGATTTACAGTTTTGTCAAACATGCACTGCAACAATGATTGTCATGCTCAACAAATCTTTGCTGACTTCGGGCCATGATATATGCTTAACAGCAGAGTTAAAGTTGGTGGAAGTGGTTTGACTATTGATTACAAATAAATATCCCAAGCTTTAATTCCTCCTTTACCTAGATGCATCAAATCCATTGATAATATCTTCACGGTTGTACCTAGATATTCATTCAGGTGCCTTACCGTTCAACATGGGCGATCATGTCTCTCCATCCATCATGGTCCCTGATCCTCCGAATTGTAGTTGTTGTCTCCCCTGTTTCTAACCATGATGTTATTCCATCTGTCATTTTCATTCTCTGTCTGCCTCTGCTTCTTTTCCCTTCCAGCTTTCCAGTTGTAGCTAAATGTTCTAATGTCTCTCTTCGCATGATGCGCCCAAAGAATTTTGATCGCTGTTTTCTGATTTTTTTAAAGTAATGTACGTTTTGTTTTCGTTCTCTGTAGAATTTCTTCATTGATTTATCCTGTACGTATATGATATGCATAGCATTCTTCTGAGGAACCACATCTCTGCTGCATTGATTCTTTTTTCTATTGCATTTGTGATGGTCCATGACTCGCAGGCATACATCAACATAGGAAGAATGTAGCAGCTGAGAGTTCTAAGGCAATTGCTATTTTTTTGTTCGTTAGGATGGTTCTCATTTCTGTAAATGCTGTTCTTGCCATTGCTATTCTTGCTTTTATGTCTGTTTCGCATTTGCCATCAGATGTTACCCATGATCCAAGGTACTTGAAGTTCTGAACTTGTTTCAGGATTTCATTTCCCAAGACGATCCTACAGTTTGGAATATCAGGTTTCTTTGATGTTACCATTACTTCAGTTTTCTTTTGATTTAAGGTTAGGCGAAGTCTTTCGCTCTCTCCTGGTGTCGGTGCAGTGCAATTGCTCAACAAAAGGAGGTGTAAAGCGCTCCTTCCATCCGATAGACTACAGATCACCCTTGGGCAAGGCATAGTACTTGCTTAGCCTCCCAATCAGGGTCACGTGAAGACATAGTTTGCAGGTGGTGGATGGTTTTACAAGCAGATTCTACAATTGGATTTCATGGTTGTAAAACTAAAAATGCTGGGCAGATGAATCTGCTGATCAACGGCCAGGGTTACCCATCCAGTATGGGCACTGCAACTGAAGAAGACAACGGGAAACCACTTCAGTATTCCTCCCTTGTACAATCATGAACTCAAATCAACTACCTAAATATAACTGACAGATTTAGCAATGACAAGTGATCAAACATATGGATTTTTATATTCTATATTACTCCTGGAGGGGACTGAGAGAATTTACTGGTCAATGAATTCCAGAATGAAGAATTACTGAGGCTGACTATTAGAAATTGAACCTGGGTTGCTGATACTGCACTACTAAACTACTGTTATCTATCCACTTTTAACATCTGTATACCACTAGTGTCAGGTCACTCGTCTGAGTGCTACTGGTACCATGTAACCCAGTACTACCTGTTGCATGGTTGGGTGGTCGGCGACTAAACCGGTTCCCCCAGCAGGCTTGCCTGGTGAGGAGGGCGGCTAGACACCCTGCAGGACGAAAAACAAGACCTGTCAAAAGGTGGATGAACCTTCTTGTAGGGCCAACTGCCATCTAGCAAACACGTGCCGTGAAGTGCGGAAAGGGCATCCCTTGCATCGAAGCTTGGTCTGGCCATTCACTGCAACAGAACTTCCCCCAGGTGTCTTAGATCCCACCATGCCGCTGGATCCAGGAGGGGATGTCGACAGGGTGGGTCTGGACCTGTGCAACCCCTACTCACCTAAATCCATTCACGCAAATGCTGATCCTTTCTGAGGAGTGGGGTATCCTATATCAAACCCCACTAACTGACTGAAAGGAACCATCATTATCCTATGGGATGGATAGCCAGAGAGAGAGAGAGACTAGTAAGGCCGGTATTTATTGTTCAACCCTAATTTAAACCCACCTCCAATTTAATTCCACTCCTAATTGAAACCATTTAAGTAGCACTCTGCCTTTTGTTTTCCCAAACAAAATGAACTTTTTTGTGCTGTGCTGCAAAGGGAGAAAAGAAAGGTAAAGTGATCAGTAAAGTGATACTCTTAATTATCTGAAAAACCTCTCAACTTGGTAGATAACACTAAACTTGCATGAATAAGGACATGACCCTAATGCAGTCCTTTTCCAAATGCTTTCTGTAGAAATACAAGGGATTCTGCCGATGTAGGAAATTTTGAGCCATGCATGCAAATTTCTGGAGGAACTCAGCAAGTCAGTCGGTATGCTCTCAATCCAGCTCTCAAAATGACCAAAGGACATTTAGTCATTAACAGGCATCCGCATGTTAATATTTTCTGAGACTAAGAAAGAATTCAGCTACTATCAGCAGAAATTAGACATTAACAGCGTTTACTCTGTACAAACATACAGACAACACATGCTAAGCTTTCAGAAAGAGTTAAATTGTCGTTTTGAACTGTTCAGACATTCCTTCAATGTTTTACAAAATTTAATGTAACATACCTACCTACCCCTCACTGGACTCACATATCATCTGCCACTCTCCCCACCTTCTTATTCTGGTGTGTGTCCCCTTTCCTTTCCAGTCCTGATGCAGAGATTGCTCCCTACATGACTCCAGTCATTCCTCCCCACTGATCTCTCTCACGCTGCTTATCCTTGCAATCGGAACAAGTACCACACCTGCCCCTACACCTCCTCCCTCTCTACCATTCAGGGCCCCAAAGAGTCCTTCCAGGTGAGATGACACTTCACCTGTGTGTCTGTTGGGGTCATCCAACTGTATCTAGTACTCCTGGTGTGGGCTCCTGTAAATTGCTGAGACCCAACTTAGACTGCGAGACCACTTTGATGAGCACCTATGGTCCATCCTCCAGAAGAAGTGGGATGTCCTGGTAGCCACCCATTTTAATTGTACTTCCCATTCCCATTCCAACTTCTCAGTCCATGGTCTCTGCTACTGCTGCAATGAGGCTACACTCAGGTTGAATAAGCAACACCACTTATTCCCTCTGGGTAGCCTCCAACCTGATGGCATGAACATCAGTTTCTCAAACTTCCAGTAATTGCACCCCCCCGTCTCCTTCACCATTCCCTCTTCCCATTTCCCTCTCTCGCCTTATCTCCTTACCTGCCCATCACCTCCCTTTGGTGCTCCTCCCTTTCCCTGGCCTTCTATCCTCTCCTATCAGATTCCCCCTTCTCCAGCCCTCTATCTCTTACACCAATCGACTTCTCAGCTCTTTACTTCACCCCTCCCCCCCTTGATTTCACCTATCACCTACTACCTTGTACTTCTTCTTCCCCTCCCCACACCTTCTCACTCTGACCTCATCTTTTTTTCTCCAGTCCTGTGAAAGGTCTCAGCCCAAACCGTCAAATGTTTACTCTTTTCCATAGATGCTGCCTGGCCTGCTGAGTTCCTCCAGCATTTTGAGTGCATTGCTAAGAATTGTGGGCTCTGAAATCTTTGAGGTTGACTTTATGACTTGCTACACAGTAGTTTGTGTGGCTTATTTGTGCTTTCTGTTTCATGATAATAAATTAGGCTTACGTTACTTTGTTGTGCTTGTACACTTATTATCACCTCTCCTGGACACTCAAGTTGTTTGGGTCTGATCGACCCAGCCCATTACATTTTGGCACTGCGAGCAGGCTCCTGGAAAATGTGGAACAGGACAAGCAAGTTGAGCACTACCACACTTGAGACTTATCAGGTCCCCGGACAGACGAATAATGCTGAGGGTTTTGTATCGCTGGCTAATGTTCTGAGTAAATGGAGTCCTCCCAGTGTTGGGAGAAGGGATTTGCTGAATTGTCTGACAATAAGCCTCTGTGTGTCATAATGTTTTAAGCATACAGCTTTTCCCTCAAAGGGGATTCTCTGTCTCAAGTAGGGTGGATTTTTATGACTTCATTGAAAAGGCTCAGGTCTCTGAGGAAATCATGCGACTGCAAAGTGAGTTGTGCTCTTTGAATTTTCAAAACACAATTTTAAGTGCAATGGCATGAGCAGTGTGAGGACATGCCTACCCTCTGGGCCTAACCAGGCTGCCTTGGCTGACAGGTATACCTGGTACAGTGAAGTTGCAGATGAGGATGAAAACAATGTAACCGAGACCTGTCCCCTCTGACATGAAATAGTTAAAGAGGAACGTCGGAATTCTGGCAAACAAAATTTAGCTCCAGCAGCTGTCCCTACCACCACTGAGACCACAACCCATAACTACACTACCACTGAATTACAGAGTTTAGCCCAAAGGCTATGTCAACATCCAGAGGAATTCTTTTCCATCTGCCTGTGGGACTTAGGAGCCTCCCAACCACTTTTTTATGTGCATGAATTAATTCAGTTTGGATCATTAACAATGGACTCATTGGTCTTGGTTGAACTGCAGGCTGGTCAGACTGATGGAGCTGAACTACTCTGTGGGTAGCTGCTCATGCTTGCTACGAGCTTGCTCTTTGGTTTGGGATGCATCTCCTTATCCCTGGAAATCCCATGAGGCTATTTCATGCTGCCGTGATTTGGAATTTCTAATAATAATTACTACTGGGGATGAGGTTACCTTCTTACATGGGAGTCCTTTGAACCACAAGTTTCTGTTAAAGATGATGTGGCTGTCTGGAGCCTGTGGCAGAAGTGTGAAGGAAAGAATATGCTTCTTGGTCTCTGGTCCCGGAAGCTTCCTGATGCTGCTACCAGATACATTGTGTTTGAGGAACAACTCCTTGCCTGCTACTGGGCTTTGATAAAGACTGAAACACAGACAGGAGATTCTCCCATCCCTCTCCAACCTGGCCTTCTCATTATGGGATGTGTTCTCTCTGACACACTCACTTATAAGGTGAGTGGGCAATGGAGTTCAATTGTCAAGTGGAAGTGGTATTTCTGAACAAGAATCAAAGGGACCGGACAGAATTAATAAAACACATGAAATAGTTGCTGAGTCCCCTCAGGCTATGTCACCCATGGCTGAACCTACTCTGGTTGAAGTCTCGCCTGTTGCATGGGACGTTGCATTTGATATTCTGACTCGAGCTCAGCAGCAGCACGCCTGGCTCACCGACAGCTCTGCGATGCGGAAGAATGGTTGTCATTGTTTGAAGGCTGCTGCTTTTAACTCTTCACCCAACAAGTTCTGAAGAAGGAAGGTTCTGATGGGTCAAGTCAATATGCAGAGCTTGTAGCAGTGTATACAATTATTATGCATGAAACTGAAGAAGCTCATATTGATACCGCTTCCGGGGCTGTTTCCAATGGACTTGCTGTCTGGTTGCCCTGGTTGAACCAATAGTTTTATACCATTATGGGGTGCCCACTTGGGGAGCAGAGTTATGGAAAGACATTTGGAATTGATCATTGCATGCTAACATTACAGTTCACCATGAGGATGAACACTTGAAAGATGATTTGCCAATGACAAGGTTTAGCAACATTGCTGACAAACTGGCCTGTGTTGACACAGTGACACTTAGCTCACAGCCTCAAATACCATTATTGCCAATTGCTCGGTGGGCCCATGAGTCTTCTGGTTATTTGGGGCTACAGGGTACTGTGCAGTGGTCTAGGCAGCAGGGATTACTCCTTCTGACCAATATAGCTTGTACAGTGGTAGGAAATTGTGGGCTATTTTGAGAAATGAAAGACCAACAGCTTTTAAAATGATCCATGGCAGCTAATCGCTGTGGGTGCATCCCTGCACAGATTTGGCAAATAGATTATGATGGTCCCCTTCCTTTACAGAAGCAATTCCAGTATCCCCTCACTATGGTAGACACTTATTATGGTCTTTTGATGGCAATACCTACTGTTGAAACTAATCAGGTTGGTACCCTTCAGGGTTTAGAACATCTGTTTTCTGCATATAACAATCCCCTTGAAATTCAATCCGATAATGGTTCGCTCGTTTCGGGTTCCAGGGAATAAAAGTGGGCTGCCGCTAATGGTGTATGATGGGTCTTCCATGTTCCCAATTATCCTCAGGCCAGTGGTCTGATTGAATGAATGAATGGCCTATTAAAGCAGTAAACTCATTTATTTACTCCTGCCCATACCTTATCTGGATGGTTAGCTGTCCTTCCTGTGCTTTGTATAATTTGAACAGGTGCCCCTTGAAAGGAAGCATTCATTTTTTGTTCATGACAGGACAATCTATTCCTTTTGTTCCTGATGACACAACAGAATGTGCTGATAAAGAACCGATTCAGTTCTGCAAGGGAGGCAAAGTGTTAGTAACAGACCCATCTTCATCTCCAGTGGAGGGTGAGATGATTGCCAATGGACAAGGGAAAATATATTGGGTGATGGGACTGTAGGTTTTCACAAATAAAACAGCATGAGACATGTTAAGTTTAAGAAAAAAACAACACATTTATTATACTTCAAATCCTGAACACAAAGCATGCTAAAAGACTCTTACATAATTACCTCAGCACGTCAGACCAGCCTCTTAAAGTGACCCCAACCCAATGTCAGTGGTTGTGAATTATGTACATTTCCACCAATTATATTACCCTACACAGCCCCACTAGAATTCACTAAAACCAGCATCATGAGCTTGTCTGGAGCCTGTACAAGCCACCCGACTCGGGTGCTATTTACTTTGGGTGCCTTTGGCTCATCCAGAGGTGTGTTGACACACTGATATTCATGTCATGAGGGCAAGGGTATGGTAGCAGAATCCTCCAAATGTTGGTGGGCCGGTTTAAGGTAATCTACCAAAATATGTTCACGTTTACCCTTCTTATCTATGATAAGATTCTTTTCTCTCCATTCCAAAATGAGAAAAGGGCAACTATAATGGGGCCTAAGGGAATGCAGGTGTTCATGGTGGAGAAAAATAAATGAGGCAGAACGTAGGTCAACAGGAACCCAAGAGTGCTGTATGCCATGATGGGAGGCAGGAATAGGTACAAAGGAATTGAATTTACTGAGGAGGGTGGAACGCTGCTAAGAAGCCAACCAGGCGGTTGTGGCATCAGGAATATAATCACCTGGAACTCATAATAGATATCTGTATACCAATGCAGCCATGGATGATTGCAGGTCCTCTTTTGGAGCTCTTCTGAGCCCCAGCGGGACCATGGGAGACGATCATGCCAACACTCATCGGTCAGGAAAGCCCTCAGAGCAGCCTTTAAGGAGCAGTGAAACCACTCATATAGGCCATTGGACTGTGGGTGATACACTGTGGTGTAACCTAACTTAACTCCAAGGTTCTGGGCCATCGCAGCCCAGAGGTCTGATGTGAATTGGGGACCATAGTCAGAGGAAATATTAGATGTCAAACCTCCAAATCTTGGCGGGCCAGTTTAAGGCAAGTTACCAAAATATATTCAGGTTTACCCCTCTTATCTATGATAAAAGTCTTTTCTCCCCATTCCAAAATGCAGAGCGGGCCATCATAAGGGGGCCTAAAGGGATGTTGGTGTGCATCATGGTGGATGAAAGCAAGTGAGGCAGAATGTAGATCAACAGGAAGCCAAGAGTACCTTATGCCATGATGGAAGGTATTGTAAGAATAGGAGATAAGGAATTGAATTTACTGAGGAGGGTGAATTTGTAGCATCAGGAATGATATCACCTAGACATCATAATGGCTTCCGTATATCAACTCAGCCACGGACAACTCTTTTGTTCTGAGCCCCAGCAGAACCCACGATAAATAACCATGCCAACACTCATCCATCAGGGAAGCCCTCAGAGCAGCCTTTAAAGAGTGGTGAAATCATTCACACAGGCCATTGGACTGCAGGTGATATGTGTAGAATGCTATTTTAGCAAGCTCTCTATAGCCATTCATGGGTGCATTAATAAGGGCTATGTAAACCTGGTGATTCCCAGAAGAGACAACATGTGTCCATTAGCTCCATTAGCTCTGATAGCTTAGCGTTGCCAAGGCCGGGCAAGGAGAGCAACTGTTTGACGCTCAGACTCTGATAGTCCAAATGTTTGTAAAAAGTGAGTTTTCAGCGATCTCTGTGCATTGTGTTCAAGCAGGTGTTCTAGTAGACTTACCACTCTTGCAGCCATGAAGATTCCAAGCGATCTTACCATATAGAAATATTTGTGTTTTTAGTGGTGATTTCTTGCAGCATGAATTGGGCCTTGACTTGTACAAACAAGCAATGGCATTTTGCTCCCAAAACTCCGGCAGTTTCAAAGTGATTGAATTGGCCGGCATTTTCATTATCTCTGGAATCATCTTCAAGCATGGGGTTCACCAATGCAGGTTTTCACGAATAAAATTGCATGAGATGTTTTAGATTTAAGAAAAGAAATGCAACAACACATTTGTTGAACTCCAAAGCCTGAACACAAGACATGCTAAAAGTCCTTTATGGAATTATTTTATCACGTCAGATTAACCTGTTAAAGTGAATGCCAACCCAATGTCAGTGGTTGTGAATGATGTATGTTTCCACCAATTATATTACCTTACAGTACGAGGACAGATCCATCCTGTGTGAGTGAATAAGGTAAATTAACTGAGAGAATCAAAAGATTTCCCACTATCTCTCTGCTTTTGTTTTTAAAAGTTCCTGCCAGAAAATTGCTTTGTTCTGTTTTAATGCTTGTCTTCAGTTTTTTTGGATGTCTGATTTCTGTTGAGACCTGACAAGCCATTGATTGTTTCAGGGAAAGATGTACATTACGTAATATGTAATAAATGGTGGCCTATAAGTATGAGGGAATGTTGTAAACCCAGAGTCACTGGCTTCATATGACTCTTTCCTGTGAAACAAGCAAAGTACCAAATTGATTGTAATTTGACTCTTGCATCCCTGGTCTCAATGTGGTGTTTGTAAATCTTACTCTTTCTGTCTGAATTGTCAACAAGATGTTGCTAACACCCCCTAGGGGTGTTGAGGTCAACCAATGGATCTGTATAATTTTTCATATTGTTAATAATTGTGATAATATTAGCATTAATCATCCAAATATATTAATGTATATTAATGCACATTCTTCATTTTAAGCAGAAGGAACTATGAATTTTTAGCGTGTACAGACATTTAAAGGGTAAATATGTTATATTAAATTTTGTAGAATGTTGAATGAATATCTGAACAGTTGAAAATGACAACCCTTAGCAAGCGGAATCTGTTCATGTGTAAGTGAGTAAGGTTTTTGAAGTGTCTGTATAGGTTAAGCACTGTAAATGTCTATTATGTGCTGATAGCAGCTGGATTTCTTCTTAGTCTCAGGCACCATCAACATGAGGATGTCTGTTAATGACAAAATATTTGTTGGTCACTTTGAGAGCAAGGTTGATGGATGCTTTCTTAGTGTCTGGTACATTGGCTTGATAGATTCTTTTTTTTGGTTTTGGGCTTTTTTATAATATTAATGTCCTTCGTAAGTCTAATTGAATGCTGTGTCCAAAACATTGGTGGACTACTAGATGAGGAGTAACCACTAAAATGTCTAATTGATTTATGAGCATGCTGATGCTCATAAATCGATGAATGAGCATTCAAACGCATGTGCTGTCTGAATGAAAGAAAAAATGCTGAGTATATGACAATAGAACATTGTCTGCTTGTGCATGTCTCCTATATGCTTGTGAAACTCAAATTTATTGGGCTGCCTTTCCCTAGGTTCATCAGTCTGCAGCCAGATTGGAGATTGTGATTGGTGCCTATGACCCAAGGGAGGTTTCACGAGTGAGCTGGAATTCAGAGTTGCCCCAACAATAGCAACAATTAAGTCATGATTAAAAATTGTGAACCTTAAACCTTTGTGGAAATCTTTGTAACTTACTACATAGTATTTTGTGTACTATATTTGTGCTTTCTATTCCATGATAATAAATGGGCCTTAAGTTACTTTGTTGTGCTTGTACACTTATTACCACATCTCCTGGACACTTGAATTGTTGGATCTGATCAACCCAGCCCATTACAGTAAGTGGTTGGGGGGAGGAAGGATGAAAGAGATAATGGGCTAGTGAAGAAGAAATCTGAAAGATGAGGACAATAGACGATGGAACAAAGGGAAGGAAGTGGAGAACCAGAGGGAGGAGATGGCAGGTCATGAGGGCAAGGGAGGAGAAGAGAAGAGGTGAGAGGAGCAGCAGAGTGAGGGAATGATTGGTGGAGACAAAGGGGAGTGATTATTAGAAGCTGGAGAAATTGATGTTCATGCCATCTGGTTAGAGACTACCAAGAAAGAATGTAAGGTGTTGCTTCTCCAACCTGTGAGAGTAGGGGAGGTCATGAGCAGGCATGTAGGTGTGCGAATGGGAAATGGAATTAAAATAGCTGGTCATTGGGAAATTCCAGCTGTTGAGGAGGACAGAGCAAATGTGCCTGATGAAGCACTCCCTTGATCTGCATTGAGTCTCACCAATGTATGCTCAGAATTAATCTATTCTCAATGTATTCTCACCAGTAGATTGTCAGAAGGCCTTTGACAAGATGCCACCTGTGAAGCTGGTAAGTAGGATAAGTGCTGATTCAAAGATTCAAGATTCAAAAAACTTTATTGTCATTCTAACCGTACATCAGCTCTGCAGGGCAGAATGAGACAGCGTTTCCCAGGAGCAGTGCAATCATAACATAACAAATGCAATACTAAATAATAAACATAACAATAAATAGTAAAACACAACAGCCACATGTCAGTTAAAATCAGTTATAAGTGTCCAGTGCAAGTTAAAAGTGTCCAAAGCAGAGTCAAGTGGAGCAGCTATTTAGCAGTCTGACTGCCTGTGGGAGGAAGCTGTTTAGTAGCCTTGTGGTTTTAGTTTTGATGTTCCTGTAACGTTTGCCTGATGGCAGAAGAACAAACAGCTCATGGAGAGGGTGTGAGGGGTCTTTAATGATGTACCGTGTCTTCTGGAGGCATCGACTCTGAAAGTGGTCTTGGACAGAAGGTAGGGAGACCCCAATAACCTTCTCTGCTCCCCTAACCACCCTCTGCAAGGCTTTTTTGTCGACAGCACTGCAGTTGGTGTTATTATAGGAAAGCCATTAGCATGGACAGAAGATTGGCTGACTGGCAAATTGTGGCAATAAAGGGGACCTTTTCTAGTCAGCTGCTGGTGACAAGTGCTGTTTCACAGGGGTTGCTGTTGGGTCCACTACATTTCACATTATAGGTCAGTTATTTAGATGATGCAATTGATGGCCTTGTGGCCAAGTTTGCAGGTGATACAAAGATAGGTGGAGTTTCAGGTATTGTGGAATCAGGGAGTCTGCAAAAGGACTTGGATAGATTAGCAGAATACGCAAGGAAGTGGCAGATAGAACGGAGTATAAGGAGGTATGGTTACGCACTTTGGTAGATAGAATAAAGGCATAAACTATTTTCTAAATGAGGAACAAATTCAAAATCCAAAGTGCAGAGGGACTCGGATGTCCAAGTGCAGGATTCCCTAAAGGTTATCTTGCTGCTTGAGCCAGAAGTAAGGAAGGCAATGCAATGTTAGCATATGTTTCCAAGGGTCTAGAATGTAAAACCATGGATGAAAAGCTGAGGCTTTAAAAGGCAGCTGTTAGAACATATTAGGAGCTTTGCAAGCAGTTTTGTGCTCTAAGAAAGAATAAGAAGACCCAGAGGAGGTTTATGAGAATGATTTCAGGAATGACAGGGTTAGTGTATGATGGTTTCAGCCTGAAACGTCAACTGTACTTTTTTTCTATAGGTGCTGCCTGGCCTGCTGAGTTCCTCCAGCATTTTGTGTGTATTGATGGCTCTATTCTTGCTGGAGTTTAGAAGAATGACGGGGGGATATTATTGAAACCTTCTGAGTATTGAAAGGCTTAGATAGAGTGGATATGGAGAGGATGTTTTCAATAGTGGAAGAGCCTCAGAATACAAGGACATCCATTTAGAACAGACCAGAAGAGAACCTGTGCTGAGAGTGGTGAATCTGTTGAATTTATTGCCACAGAAGGCAGTGGATGTCAAGTCGTTGGGTATATTTAAAGTGGAGGCTGATAGGTCCTTGATTGGGTGTCAAAGGTTAGGGAGAAAAGGATTAAAGAGATTAAAGATCAACTTCATTCATCGTATATACATCAAAGCAAACAATGAAATGCACCATTTGCATCAATGACTAACACAGTCCATGGGTGTAGTGGTACTGGGCAGCCCAGTTGTTGCCATGCTTTCAGTACCAAAGTAGCATGTCACCACTTATCAACCCAGACTAAACCACACACCTTTGGAATGTGGGAGGAAACCAGAGCACCTGAAGAAAATTCACATGGTCACAGGGAGAATATAGAAACTTGTTACAGATAACAGCACGAACTGAAACCCGATAACTGGCACGGTAAAGTTGAATTGGGCGGAGAAGTAAAATAAATCAGCCATCATCAAACAGTGCAGCAGACTGAATGATAGAATGGCCTAATTCTGCTCCTATGTTCTTATGGTCTTATGCAGCGACTATACCTGGAAGCAACAAAGGGCCTCAAGATGCAGATGAAGTGCTGCCTCATTTGGAAGGACGGCTTTAGGCTCTGAATGTTGGGAGGAAGACGGTATGGTGCAGGTGCTGCATTTAGCCTAGTTGCAGTGATATGTGCCAGGATGAATGGAGAGGAACAAGTGGAAATAGACTGTGCTTTAATTCTTTCTACCAGTATGCACGACCATACACTTTCTGACACTGTATTCCACTTGCCCATTCTTCTAATCTGTCTAAGTCCTTCTGCAGTCTCTCTGCTTTCTGAACATTACTACCCCTCCACTTAGCTTTGTACTGTCCATAAACTTTGCTATAAAGACATCAGTTTCATCATCCCAAGTTGTTGTCGTACAACGTAAAAAGAATCGGTCCAAACAGAGACCTCTGTGGATACCACTAGTCACGGCAGCCAATCTAAAAATGATCCATTTGTTCTCCCTGGTTGTCTCCTGCCAATCAACCCATGTTCTATCCATGCTAGTATCTTTCCTGTAATACCCTGGGCTCTTAAATTATTTAGAAGCCTCATTCGTGGTACCTTGTCAAAGGCCTTCTGAAAATCCAAGTACACAACATCCACTAATTCTCCTTTGCCTATCTCACTTGTTATTTCTGCAGAGAATTCCAACAGGTTTGTCAGGCAAGATTTTCCCTTAAGGAAACCGTGCTGACTTTTGCCTATTTTGTCAGGTGACTCCAAGAATCCTGAAAGCACATCCTGAACAATCGACTCCAACATCCTCCCAACCACTGAGGTCAGGCTAACTAGCCTACAGTTTCCTTTCTTCTGCCTCTCTCCCTTCTTGGAGTGGAGTGATATTTGCAGTTTTCAATTCCTCTAGAACCATGACAGCATCTATTGACTCTTGAATGATAATTACTAATGCCTCCGCAATCTATTCAGCTCCCTCTTTTAGAACCCTGGGGTATAGTCCATCAGCTCCAGTTGACTTATCTACCTTCAAAGCTTTCAGTTTCCAACGCATCCATCTCCCTATTAATAGCAACTGCACTCTCTTCTGCTCCCTCACACTCTCTAACTTCTAATATACTACTAGAGTCTTCCACCATGAAGATTGAAGCAAAATACTTATTCAGTTCATCTGTCATTTCCTTGTTCCCCCATTACTATCTCTCGAGCAGTCATTCTCCAGTGGTCCAATGTCTCCTCTCACCTGTCTTCTTTATATATCTGAAAAAAAACTCTTTGTATCGTCTTTTATATTATTGGCTGGCTTACCTTCAAATTTCACCCCCTATGGTTTTGTTAGTTGCCTACCGTTTTTTTAAAAAACTCAATCTTTCAACTTTCCACTATTTTTTGCTGTATTTTATGCCCTCTCTTTTGCTTTTATGTTGGCTTTGACTTCACTCAGAATGTACACCCTGATGGACTGTTTATTGTCGCCGGAGATTTTAATCATGCAAACCTTAAGTCAGTGCTCCCTAAATTCCATCAGTATGTGGACTTTGTAACGAGAGAGGAGAACACGTTGGACCTTGTTTACACAAACATTCCCGACGCATACCGGGCAGAGACCCGCCCCCACCTCGGTTACTCAGACCACATCTCTGTTATGCTAATCTCAGCATACAGACCACTCGTCAGGCGCTCCAGACCAGTTCAGAAGCAGGTGAAAACCTGGCCAGCAGGAGCCATCTCTGCTCTTCAAGACTGCTTTGAGCACACTGACTGACACATGTTCAGGGAGGCTGCAACCGATGGCGACTCTACTAACTTAGAGGAGTACACAGCATCAGTGACTAGCTACAGCAGCAAGTGCATCGATGACGTCACTGTGGCCAAGACCATCACTACACGCGCTAACCAGAAGCCATGGATGACCGCGGAGGTGTGTGCGCTGCTGAGGACCCGTGACTCCGCCTTCAGAACAGGCAACAAGGCAGCCCTAACAATAGCGAGGGCCAAACTGTCCCGGGCCATCAGACAGGCAAAGTGTGCACATGCCCAACGAATCCACAGCCATTTCCAGGACAGCGGTGACATGCAGCGCATATGGAAGGGTATTCAGGACTTCACCAACTACAAGAAAACACCACCTGCCTGCGCTGGCGATGCCTCCCTCCCAGATGCGTTGAATAACTTCTACGCTCATTTTGAGGCGAAAAATGACGTGACGGCGAGGAAGACCACCCCTCCTCCAAACGACCAGATGCAGTGTCTTACCGTGGCCGATGTGAGGAGAACCCTGTGCAGGGACAACCCACGGAAGGCTACTGGACCAGACAATATTCCTGGCAGAGTGCTTAGAGGATGTGCAGACCAGCTAGCTGAGATTCTCGCTGACATCTTCAACATCTCCCTGAGCAGCACCATCATTCCTACGTGCTTCAAGGCCACCATCATCGTCCCCGTGCCAAAGAAGTCTTCAATGTCCTGCCTCAACGACTCACATCCAATGTCTCGCACTCACATCCATCATCATGAAGTGTTTCGAGAGGCTCGTCATGAGGCACATCAAGACCCTGCTGCCCCCCTCACTGGAACCCCTGCAGTTCAGGTCAGCAGACGACGCCATTGCCATCACCCTCCACCTGGCCCTAACCCACCTGGACAAAAAAGACACGTATGTTCGAATGCTGTTCATAGCCTTCAGTTCAGCATTTAACACAATCATTCCTCAGAAACTGATTGGAAAGCTGAGCCTACTGGGCCTGAACACCTGGATCCTAGACTTCCTGACTGGGAGACCTCAGTCAGTCCGGATCGGGAGCAGCATCTCCAACACCATCACACTGAGCACGGGGGACCCCAGGGCTGTGTGCTCAGTCCACTACTGTTCACTCTGCTGACCCACGACTGTGCTGCAACACACAGCTCGAACCACAGCATCAAGTTTGCCGATGACACGACTGTAGTGGGTCTCATCAGCAAGAATGATGAGTCAGCATACAGAGAGGAGGTGCAGCAGCTAACAGATCGGTGCAGAGCCAACAACCTGTCTCTGAATGTGAACAAAACAAAAGAGATGGTTGTTGACTTCAGGAGGACACGGAGTGACCACTCTCCGCTGAGAATCGATGACTCCTCCATAGAGATCGTTAAGAGTTCACCTGGTGTTCACCTGGCGGAGAGTCTCACCTGGTCCCTCAACACCAGCTCCATAGCAAAGAAAGCCCATCAGCGTCTCTACTTTCTGTGAAGGCTGAGAAAAGTCCATCTCCCACCCCCCATCCTCAGCACATTCTACAGAGGTTGTACTGAGAGCATCCTGAGCAGCTGCATCACTGCCTGGTTCAGAAATTGCACCATTTCGGATCGCAAGACCCTGTGAGGTATAGTGAGGTCAACTGAGCAGATCATCGGAGCCTCTCTTCCCACCATTGCAGACATTTACACCACACGCTGCATCCATAAAGCAAACAGCATTATGAAGGACTCCACACACCCCTCACACAAAGTCTTCTCCCTCCTGCCATCTGGCAAAAGGCACCAAAGTATTCGAACTCTCACGATCAGACTATGTAACAGTTTCTTCCTCCAAGCCATCAGACTCCTCAATACCCAGAGCTTGGACTGACACCAACCTACTGCCCTCTACTGTGCCCATTGTCTTGTTTATTATTTATTGTAATGCCTGCACTGTTTTGTGCACTTTATGCAGTCTGGGGTAGGTCTGTAGTCTAGTGTAGTTTTGCGTTGCTTTACATAGTTCAGTGTAGGTTTTGTATTGTACATGTAACACCATGGTGCTGAAAAACGTCTCATTTTTACTGTGTACTGTACCAGCAGTTATGGTGGAAATGACAATAAAAAGTGACTTGACTTGACTTGTCAGCTATGGTTACATCATCCTGCCTCTTCTTCTTTGGGATGTATCTATCCTGCATCTTCTGAATCACTCTCAGTAATTCAAGGCATTGCTGCTCTGTCATCATCTTTCCAATCTACTTTGGCCAGCTCCTTCCTCATGCCTCTTTAATTCCTTTTACTTCACTGTAATTCTGATACATCTGATTTTAGATTAGATTAGATTAGATTATGAGGACACACAGTCCTCTTTTATTGTCATTTAGTAATGCATGCATTAAGAAATAATACAATTAGCACTTCCTTCCCAAACTGCAAGGTGAAATCTGTCATATTATGATCACTGTTTCCTAAGGGCTCCTTTGCCTTTAGCTCTCTAATCATATCCTCTTCATTACACAACAGCCAATCCAGAATTGCTGATCCCCTAATAGGCTCAACCACACGCTGCTCTAAAAAAGCCATTTTGGAGGCACTCCACAGATTTTCTCTCTTAGGATCCAGCTTCAGCTGGATTTTCCCAATCTACCCGAATATTGAAATCTCCAGTGAATAATGTAACATTGCCTTTTTAGCATGCTTTTTCTATCACACTGTAATTTGTAGACAATATCCTGGCTACTGTTCAGAGGCCTTTAAACTCCCAACAGGGTCTTCTTACCCTTGCAGTTATCTAACTATCCAAAAGGATTCCACATCCTTCCAGCCTATGTTACCTCCTTCTAATGATTCCATTTCGTTTTTTACCAGAAGATTCATTCCTCCTTCTTTGGCTACCTGCCTATCTTTTCGATAGATTGTATATCTTTAGATATTAAGCTCCCAGCTACAATGGTCTTCCAGCCATGAATCCATGATACTCACAGCAGATGGCAGCGTGATGCAGCGCTCCGGTGAAATGATATCGTATCCATTAAATAGGGGCCGTGGACAATTCTGATTAGATGGAGACAGACGTGAAAGCACAGAGGTACATCTGGAGAAATTTCTGAAATGCCAGTTCGCTGCTGCTGTTACTGTGCGATCGAGAATCTTCAAGAGGGAAGGCCCCAAAGTCCCCGGCTTTGCCTGCTGCTGGCGACCGAGATTGAGGTCGAAGTGTTCGGATAGAGATGGAGCTTGGTACTCGGTGTCGGAGGGCTGATCGGAGGCTCGAATTTTTTGGCCGACTCAGAGTCGGACTGTGGTCGGGCATGGCAGGGAGAGCTTTTCTTCCTTCTCCCGCCTGCGTGAGATGTGGGACATTCGAGAGACTTAGAACTTTTTTACTGTGCCATGGACTGTTCTTCATCAAGTTATGGTATTGTTGCGCTGTTGTAACTATATGTTATAATTATGTGGTTTTCATTAGTTTTTCAGTCTTGGTCTGTCTTATGTTTCTGTGATATCACACCGGAGGAATATTGTATCATTTCTTAATGCATGCATTACTAAATGACACTAAAAGAGGACTGCATGTCCTCATAATCTAGTAATCTAATCTAACCTAATCATACCTGCCAATCTCTCACTACACTACAAGATCATCTACTTTATTTCATATACTGCATGCAATCAAATATGACACCTTCAGTCCTGTATGTATCATCCTTTTTAATTTTGTCCACTTTCACACTGTAACCCATCCCACTGACTGCAATTTTGCCCTATCATTTGCCTGTCTTTCCTGACAGTTTCACTATACACTACTTTTTCTTGAAAACCAACATCCCTATCCTCAGCCCGATCATCCTCCTGCCAAATTAGGTTTAAGCCATGCCACAAGGATATTGGTTCCCCTCCATGCAATTACACATGGAGATACCTTAGCATTGGAGAAAGAGTGTGGAGCTGAAAGAGTAATTGTTGAGGGTAAATTCTTGTTTTGCAAGGCAGAAGGACAAGGTGGTAAAGGGGAACTGGTTAGGTCTGTTGCCAACAGAAAAACAGAGAGCCTCAAGATCTTCCTGAGGGGGGAGTTGCTAAGTGATAGAAGGCATGTAAATAGTTACCATTGTAGGTGGGAAGAGACTGAACCAAGATGGACAAAATAAGGTTGAGATACAGTATGTGGACAGGAGTTTAGAAGGGCAAAGTCAGCAGAAACAATGGTCCCACTAGGCCAGTGAAGAATCTTCACATAGTAATGAGGGTGATGCATAAAATCCAGCAGGAGGAGAGGAGGGAGAAGCAGTGAAAAGAATGTAAGTTTCTGGGGTCTTACATTCTGGGAGGCCTGGAAACAGAGCTGGGAGCATTATGACACAAGGTGGTGGCAAATACAAGTCCTGAGGAAGAACCTGTGGGTGTGAATCTGTCTGAACACATGGTCAGAGAGCCCAGGATTAGCAGAGATCACAGAGAGGAACTGGTGAGAAAAGGTCTCACTGAACTCCTGTCAAAGAGCAGAGGAAAACTTCTTTAGGGTGGATTACTTTGAAGAGATTTTGCAGTGGAGCAGTAAAATAGAGACATGAGAGATTCTGCAGAAACCATGCTGGTCACAGTGTGCTAACCTGTGAAGGGCCCATTTATTGCTACCCTTTGATTTTTGTCTGTTAGCAGTTCTTAATCCACGTTGGTATCTTTCCCCCATTTCCCTGAGCATTGTACATACTCATCAATCTGTGTTGAGACCTTATCAAAAACCTTTTAAAAATCTAAAGACATCACACCCAGTGGTTGATTTTCACCTTCCCTTCATCTTCATACCTCTTCAAAGAACCCCAGTAGATTATTCAAGCACGACTTTCCTTTCATAAATCCACATTGACTCTGCACACTTAGACTCTTATTTTCAAAGTGCTCTTTTACTATTTGCAGATCCTGGATTTTACCGGCTTTCTTTTTTAAACAAACAGTTTTACATTTGCTACCCTCCAATTTTCAGAAAACATTCCAGAATCTATGAAAGTTTGGAAGATGATAACCAGATTTACTACTTGCACAGACACTTCCTTCAGAACTCGGGGGTGCACACTAATTGTAACCAGGTTAACTCTTCTTGCACTTTTTAACTAATATTTCTTTTATATCCTTATTTTTGCTGGATTCTCCAATAATTCTGGGAAGTGCTTTGTATTTTCTTCTGTGAAAACAGATGCAAACTATTTGTTCAATTCTCATTTTCTATCTTAATTCTGATGTCTCTGTCTGTTAAATTCCCTCAGAATCTCCCCCCACCCCACTTTATGTATCTGGAGAAGCCCACACTGTCTTTTTTACTGTTAATTCTGAAATGGTCTTTTGCACTTGGTCTGATTGTTCAGTTTCATACCTTTTACTGTAGTTTTCCTGTCTACTCCAATCAATCCACCCCTCATACTTTCATAGTTATCTTTAGTAGAATTGGGAACAGTGAAGAAGTGAGAAATTATTAATGATTTATCAACATGTAGGTATTTGTATGACCTTTTAACTGGTAGGTTATTGCAGGCAGTTTCACTATCATGGCTGTTCCTTTGGATTTGCCCTATTTTATTGATTATTCTATAGTTATTTTAGTTACTCATCTTTACAGCACAAGTCCAGGTACTTACAGGTACCTTTGGGTATAAGGCACAGAAGCCTGATACCATACCTCCAAGATCAAGAACAGCTACTTCCCTCATCTACAGTATTCATCATCTACAGTATTCAGTTCTCAAACCAAGTGACATAGCACTAATCACTGGAGTTTAGCCAGGTTACAAACAAAGTGGACCTTGTGAACACCTACGCTCTGTCTGCCATTTATTTATTATTTTTTTTTCCTTTTATTCTCTCGCTGTCCCTCTCACAGTGTGCCTGAAGGAGGCAGCAATGATGCATTTAACAGTTGTGTTAAATAAACTCTTTATGTAATTGTGTTGGAAGTCACCGAAGTATTTTTCCTCTCCTCTGCCATTTCATTTATCATAGTATTCCTTGTTATCTTTAACAAATTTGTGTTTGTTCTTGGATTCTATGATTGTCAGTATTAGTTTTCATTATTTTACCTTTGGTTGAACACAATCAATTCCTGTTAGTTGTTTTGTAGCTTTGCACTCCTCCTGATACCGGCCAGCCAGTGCCATGTTATTTCAAGTCATTAAAATTTACCAGCAATAAGCTCTATCAATGAGGCAAATGATCTTCATTATGGAAACACTTACAGCTCTTGAACTGAATCACTTACAGTAGAGTTAAAAAAAAGAACATTTATATTCCTGAACTGTTTCCAACAATATGTTGCTGAAACAGACATACTACATCATTCACAACAGTTAAATTGGAGGCATTGCTCAAGTCCAACACAAGATTTATCAAAATTATTAGACTCCTAAACAATGGACGTTTTTTTGAAATATTCTTTAGCTTCCATCTAACTTCATGGACAGGTAGTCAACGATAAATGAGCTTATTTACATGTATTTCCTATTTCCATCATATATTTTATCTACTTTTGTGTAGAGAATAATACATCTGTTGTTATATTACTATAATTATATTGCTATATTATATATATTATCATTAACAGTTGATAGAAGTTCTAGGATGCTATAGTCCAATGAGCTTCCCTTCAGGTACCTACATGGTTTGAAGATATGTTAAAAAGTGAGCGTTTTGCTGTCTCCACAGGTCTTCAGTGAGGTTTTGAGTGAAGCAAGCAAACTCGAGGCCAAGAAGCCAGGAGACGGGTCACAAGCCCATGATTGACTCCATTTCTCGCCAATCTCGCCGAATAAAGTGTTGAGGAAGATCGAAATCACTGAGGCAAGAACAGAAGGCGAGCGGGTGTTCAGCGCCATCAACCAGCTTCTCGCTTGCTGCAGCCGGAGGAAGGTGTCTGTGTGTGACGGTCTCTCTCTCTCTCCCTCTCGCTTGCTGCTCTCAGCGGAAGTCCCTGAATTCAAATGTTGTCTCTCTTCCTGTCGGAGGATGAGCTGGAGCTCTGAATATTGGGCAGGGTTTAATTGATGCAGTTTGTGGATTGGACTCTGCAGCTCATGTTACGATGTTTTTCTGGTTTCTGGTCGCTTCTTTTTTTGGTTATTATTTTGGGCGATTTTGATTGGGGCGGCCTGTAGATAATGAATGACACAGTGCTAAATTGAACTGAGCTGAATTGAATGTGCCTGGATTCTTTCAATAACATTGTGGGTTGGTGTTTTATATTTTGTGCTTTTTGCTCATTTTTTGCTGTTTGCGCAATTTGTTTTTTCCAGTTGGGGGTTGAGGTTTGATGCTTTCCTTTGAATGGGTTCCATCGTTTTCTTTGTTTCTTGACTGTCTTTGTGAAGACATATCTCAGGGTTGTATACTGTGTACATAACTTTGATAATAATCTTTGAATGGTCTCTCTGGGAAAGAGGGAGGATTATTGATTCCTGCACCATCCATCCCTGTAGAATGTGACCAGAAAAAAAGTCATAAGCACTGGTTCACCTCAGGTATGAGGAAGAAGTGGAACTCACTTCCTCCCAAAACATGGATTAAGATACCTTAAAATTCCTCCCCTTTAAATTCATCATTGAAGAAATGCAACATATCCACTTATTCTTTGGGCGAGCTACCCACCTACCCCATGTCTGGGAGAATCTACAATTTGCACATTGGCTGCATAAGTCACCCCAGAACCCAAAAATCAACAGTGAAATCATCTTAGTCTTGAAGTTTCATGTAATAGGAATGTGTTGATTCTAAAGTTCTATCGTCAGATGTCAAAGAGGGATTTTCAGTAGCAGAAGATGGCCTACTGCTGGGACTATTTCAGTACTTTGTGCCACTGCACAGGCAGGGATATACTGGCAATCATATATATTGTGATAATACACACATATATATATATATATATATACTCCGAGACATGTGGCTTTTCAGTTTAAAATTGCCTGCCCTTACAGGAGTAAAAGTATACCCTCAATCCCACTCCAACCTTAATAAAAATCATGACAGAACTTCACTAATTATGTGTAATTCTTCACAATGCCTGTGCGGCTAGGCATAGCTCAAATGCCATCTATAAATTTGCTGATGATACAGCCATTGTTAGCAGAAACTCAGATGGAGGCGAGAGGGTGTACAGGAGTGAAATATACCAGCTAATTGAGCGGTGCTGCAGCAACAATCTTGCACTCAACGTCAGTAAAACAGACCAAAGAGCTGATTGTGGACTTCAGAGAGGGTAGAACAAGGAGTCATGCAGTTTCAAGTTACTGGATGTCAGTATCTCTGAGGATCTAACTTAGTACCAACATATTGATGTGGCAATAAAGACGGCAATACAGCGGCTATATTTCATTATGAGTTTGAGGAAGGTTGGTTTGTCACCTGAGACACTCAAGAACTTTGTACCATGGAGAGCATTCAGACATACTGCATCACTGTCTTGTATGGCGTGGTGTAGGGGTGGTGGTTGCTACTGTACAGGATCGAAAGAAGCTACAGAAAGTTATAAAATTAGTCAGCTCCGCCTTGGGCACTAGCCTCTGTAGTATCCAAGACAGCTTCATGGAACGATGCCTCAGAAAGGCAGCGTCCATCATTAAGGACCCCCATCACCCCGGACATGCTCTCTTCTCATTTCTACCATCAGGAAGGAGATACAGAAGTCTGAAGACACACATTAGCAATTCAGGAGTAGTTTCTTCCTCTCTGCCATCCAATCCCTGAATGGACATTGGACCCATGAACAGTACCTCACTTTATTATTTCTGTTTTTGCACTATTTTTAATTTAACTATTTAATATACGTATATATACTTACTGTGACTGACTTATTTATTTTTTCTATATTGTCGTGTATTGCATTTTATGACTGCCACTAAATTGACACATTTCACAACATACGTGGATGATTCTGATTCTGATTCTGATTCTGTGGTATAGCCATGGGAATTGGTAGGTTTATAAAAGATGTTGGTAGGTAGTTTGTCTTCAGAGACAGAGACAGAGAGATCAAGGAAGGGGAGGGAGATATCAGAAATGGAACAAGTAAATTGAATTGAATTGAATTGACTTTATTTCTTACATCCTTCACATACATGAGGAGTAAAAATCTTTACGTTACATCTCCGTATGAATGTGCAATGTGCAAATTATAGTAATTTGTAATAAATAGTATGTACAGAAAAATATACAGCAGAACTGTCAATATAGCTTAGAAGTACAATTGTGAAAATGTGAATTAATCAGTCTAATGGCCTGGTGAAAGAAGCTGTCCCAGAACCTGTTGGAGCTGGCTTTAATTCTGTGGTACAGTTTCCCAGATGGTAGCAGCTGGAACAGTTTGCGATTGGGGTGACTCAGGTCTCCAATGATCCTTAAGACCCCTTTTATGCACCTATCACTATAAATGTCCTGAATAGTGGGAAGTTCACATCCACAGATGTGCTGGACTATCCGCACCACTCTCTGCCGAGCCCTGCGATTGAGGGAAGTACAGTTCCCATACCAGCCAGTGACACAGCCAGTCAGGATGCTCTCAATTGTGCCCCTGTAGAAAGTCCTTAGGATCTGGGGACTCATGCCAAACTTCTTCAACTGTCTGAGGTGAAAGAGGTGTGCTTTTATCACCGCACAACTGGTATGTACAGACCAAGTGAGGTCCTCGGTGATGTGTATACCGAGGAACTTGAAACTGTTCAACTTCTCAACCCCAAACCCATTGATGTCAATAGCAGTGAGCTTGTCTCCATTCCTCCTGTAATCCACAACCAGCTCCTTTGTTTTTGCGACATTGAGGGAGAAGTTGTTTTCTTGACACCACTGTGTCAGGATGATGATTTAAGGGCAGGGTGGAAGTTGGAGGCAAGGTTGAAGAAATTGGTGAGCTCAGCATTGGTTCAATGTAGCTAACAATGTAGCAAAGGCAGATTTGGGGAGCATTACCAGGGAAGGCTTGAAGCATGGACTATTCTACATAGCCAACAAACAGGTCAGCATAGCTGGGGCCCATGGCTACCCCTCGAATCCAGAGAACGTTGGAGAAGACGAAGGAAACAATGTTCAGGGTGAAGATCAATTCTGCCAGATGGAGGAGGTGGTGGTGGAGGGGGGATTGGTTGGTTCTTTTGTCAAGAAAGAAGCAGAGAGCTTTGAGGCTTTCTTGATGGGAGATAGAAGTGTACAGGGACTGGACATCCATAGTGAAAATGATTCAGTTAGGGCCAGAGAACTGAAAATAGTTGAGGAGATCGGGAACATGTGAGGTGTCGCTGATGTAGTTGGGAAGGCACGGAACCAATGGAGTCGAGGTTTGAGGACACAAGTTTAGTGGGGCAGGCGCAGGCAGAGACAATGGGTCTACCTGGATGGTCAGGTTTGTGGTTCTTGTGTAAGAGGTAGAAACGATCAGAGCGGGTAAGGGGACTATAAGTTTGGTGGCCGTGGATGGGAGTTGTCTAGAGCTGATAATGTCAGTGATGGTGTCAGAGAGAGTTTTCCGATGGTCCAGAATAGGGTCCCCTTTAAGGAAGGTATGAGGACATGTCTGGGATTTGCCACCAGGCCTCAGAAAGGTAGAGGTCAGTCTGCCACACTACAACAGCACCCCTTTTGTCTGCAGGTTTGATGGTAAGGTAGGAGTGTCTTCCTTATCCTTGGTGGCTAGTTTACTAGCTTTGAATTTAGCTCGACGATTGTTTGTTGTAATTATATACTATCCTTTACTTTGTGTGTACAGGAAGCTGTAAAACTATCTGAAGATCAACATTCAACACACATCAAAGTTGCTGGTGAATGCAGCAGGCCAGGCAGCATCTCTAGGAAGAGGTACAGTCGATGTTTCAGGTTGAGACCCTTCGTCAGGACTAACTGAAGGAAGAGTTAGTAAGAGATTTGAAAGTAGGAGAGGGAGGGGGAGATCCAAAATGATAGGAGAAGACAGGAGGGGGAGGGATGGAGCCAAGAGCTGGACAGGTGATTGGCAAAGGGAATATGAGAGGATCATGGGACAGGAGGCCCAGGGAGAAGGAAAAGGGGGTGGGGGGGGTAACCCAGAGGATGGGCAAGGGGTATAGTCAGAGGGACAGAGGGAGAAAAATGAGAGTGAGAGAAAGAATGTGTGTATAAAAATAAATAACGGATGGAGTACGGCGGGGTGGGGGGTGAGGTGGGGCATTAGCAGAAGTTAGAGAAGTCAATGTTCATGCCATCAGGTTGGAGGCTACCCAGACGGAATATAAGGTGTTGTTCCTCCAACCTGAGTGTGGCTTCATCTTTACAGTAGAGGAGGCCGTGGATAGACATGTCAGAATGGGAATGGGATGTGGAATTAAAATGTGTGGCCACTGGGAGACACTTCTCACACTCTTAAACTTTTTGATGATTTTAAGTTCCTTGGCCCCCACCGCTTTATTTTCACCATGGATGTCCAGTCCCTATATGCTTCCATCCCCATCAGGAAGGTCTCAAAGCTCTCCGCTTCTTTTTGGATTCCAGACCTAATCAGTTCCCCTCTACGACCACTCTGCTCCGTCTAGCGGAACTAGTCCTTACTCTTAATAATTTCTCCTTTGGCTCCTCCCACTTCCTCCAAACTAAAGGTGTAGCTATGGGCACCCGTATGGGTCCGAGCTATGCCTGCCTTTTTGTTGGCTTTGTGGAACAATCTATGTTCCGTGCCTATTCTGGTATCTGTCCCCCACTTTTCCTTCACTACATCAACGACTGCATTGGCGCTGCTTCCTGCACGCATGCTGAGCTCGTTGACTTTATTAACTTTGCCTCCAACTTTCACCCTGCCCTCAAGTTTACCTGGTCCATTCCCGACACAGCCCTCCCCTTTCTAGATCTTTCTGTCTCTATCTCTGGAGACAGCTTATCCGCTGATGTCTACTATAAGCCTACAGACTCTCACAGCTACCTGGACTATTCCTCTTCTCACCCTGTCTCTTGCAAAAACGCCATCCCCTTCTCGCAATTCCTCCGTCTCTGCCACATCTGCTCTCAGGATGAGGCTTTTCATTCCAGGACGAGGGCGATGCCTTCCTTTTTTAAGGAAAGGGGCTTCACTTCCACCACCATCAACTCTGCTCTCAAATGCATCTCCCCCATTTCACGCACATCTGCTCTCACTCCATCCTCCCGCCACCCCACTAGGAATAGGGTTCCCCTGGTCCTCACCTACCACCCCACCAGCCTCCGGATCCAACATATTATTCTCTGTAACTTCCACCACCTCCAACGGGATCCCACCACTAAACACATCTTTCCCTCCCCCCCCCTCTGCTTTCCGCGGGGATCACTCCCTACGCGACTCCCTTGTCCATTCGTCCCCTCCATCCCTCCCCACTGATCTCCCTCCTGGCACTTATCCTTGTAAGCGGAACAAGTGCTACACATGCCCTTACACTTCCTCCCTTACCACCATTCAGGGCCCCAGACAGTCCTTCCAGGTGAGACGACACTTCACCTGTGAGTTGCCTGGGGTGATATACTGCGTCCGGTGCTCCTGGTGTGGCCTTGTATATATTGGCAAGACCCGACGCAGACTGGGAGATCGTTTTGCTGAACACCTACGCTCTGTCCGCCAGAGAAAGCAGGATCTCCCAGTGGCCACACATTTTAATTCCACGTTCCATTCCCATTCTGACATGTCTATCCACGGCCTCCACAACTGTAAAGATGAAGCCACACTCAGGTTGGAGGAACAACACCTTATATTGCGTCTGGGTAGTCTCCAACCTGATGGCATGAACATCAACTTCTCTAACTTCCGCTAATGCCCCACCTCCCCCTCGTACCCCATCTGTTATTTATTTTTATGCACACATTCTTTCTCTCACTCTCCATTTCTCCCTCTGTCCCTCTGACTATACCCCTTGTCCATCCTCTGGGTTTCCCCCCCACCCACTTTTCCCTCTCCCTGGGCCTCCTGTCCCATGATCCTCTCATATACCCTTTGTCAATCACCTGTCCAGCTCTTGGCTCCATCCCTCCCCCTCCTGTCTTCTCCTATCATTTTTGATCTCTCCCTCCCCCTCCCACTTTCAAATCTCTTACTAACTCTTCCTTCAGTTAGTCCTGACGAAGGGTCTTGGCCTGAAACGTCAACTGTTCCTCTTCCTAGAGAAGATGCCTGGCCTGTTGCGTTCACCAGCAACTTTGATGTGTGTTGCTTGAATTTCCAGCATCTGCAGAATTCCTCTTGTTTGAAGATCAACATTTATTTGTTGCTCAGCTTCAAAAGACATGCTGCATTTCCATTCTTCCTGCCTGGTTTCATATGTACCCTTATTCCCAGCTTTGCATCACCTAATTATTCAGCCAGTTAACCATGTCCTTTGCACCTTCTATATGCTCCTCAAAGAATACATTCTTATGAGTGTGGAGATTATCAGACTGACTTGTTAGAAATATTAAGAGAATCATATATTCAATTTGAATGTTATATGTGTCCTTAATGTTTATGTGGTAAATTACCCTGTCTAAATTTATCTGAGTCAAAAACAAAATTACAGTGTAAAGCTGACATTTGAATCTCTCCACATGGTTTGCAATCTAGGCTGATATTTGCACGAAAATTAAAATTATTACATTTTGTTATTTGCCTCTAAATAAAATAAATGCACCAAGCAGCATTCAAGCAATTAATCAATGCTGCTGCAGATTGCTGGAACAAAATAACTGCCCGAGGAACTCAATGGGTCAGGCAGCATCTGTGGAGGGAAATGAACATCTAACATTTCAGGTTGAAATCTTGCATCTTCGGCTGCTCTAAAGACAAAATCTCACTCAGGAAAAGGGCAGTGCAAAATTCAGGACCTTCCCTTCTGCTAAAACCTGGAGCAAATTAGGAAAAGACTTGCTTTAATAGACCTTATGAGTACAGGTTTTTGAAGCCACACTGTCAAGCCTGTATACGATCAGGCATGCTCTGGAGAGAAAGGAGAGTCCTGAATAAATAATCAGTAGTGTTGAGCTTGAAAATTGAAAAAAAATCACTGGTCTGGATTCTCTCCTTTCAACGACTTGGAGGAATTTTGTTTTTTATGCAGGGAATGATTAGGGTCTGGAATACACTGCTAGAGATAGTAGAGGAGTTATAGAAAGCGGACAGAGGATAGTAATCAGCTAGTTTGCACCTTCATACAGACTTTAGGACTCAATGGGCTGAATGGCCTTCTTGTGCATTGTAACTATTCTATGATTCTGTAAAGTTGGGATGTTTCCCCACATCAAAATGATGAATTTATTACTTCCCACGTTTTTGCTGTTTAGGTGTAACTGGGGGTCATTAGTAATGCTCATGATACACGTACACTTGCAAGATGATTCCCAACTTGGTGATGAGGCTATTAATGAACAGCTCAAATTTCAGCCATTACTGTGCAGAGAAAATCATGATATCAACCAGCATCCATTGTTTAACACACCTTGCACTTGTGCAGATGAATGCCCACTTGAAGAGTTTTCTCTACCTCTGTACCTTTCTCCTCTTCACCTGCACTATTGGAAAATAGATTCAGCACAGTAACATTAGTTGCTGGTTGATCTCTTCTGTTATGACTATTGTTGATACTTTGCAAATACCTAAATACAGCATGAATGACAGAACAACAAGGCAGTGTACAAAGCTGAGCAGGCTGCTTTAAGAAGGATAATGAGAAGGGAAGATGACATTTTCACATCAGGCTGCTTAGGGAGCAATTTCCTGAGCCTAAGTGAAGAATGATGTGGGAGATATCTCGATTGGTAATAAGCCCTTAAAAATGTCATCCACATCTTCAACCTCAGGACAGCTCGAGTAAAGTCTTGTCAGTTTTATGCATTTTGATCCTTCCAGGCTAAAGACTGAGATATCTACAATATCGCATAGTTTATCAGCCAGCGTAGCTTAAGGGAGAACACAGTGACTTACTGTTCATAAAACAACAGTTGCATTCAATTCTCTCTTGTCAGAGCTCGGCACACAGAGAGTGAACGTGAAATGCTGGGACAGCACATTTCCCCTATTCTGACTTCCACTGATGGTGTTCACAGGAACGCCATTAGGCATAACATACAAAACCCTGAAAGCATGTACGACGAGGCTCAAGAGCAGCTTCTATCCTGCTATGTTATACAACTCCAAACCATAAAGAAGTACACAGGGCCAGGGACGCATACTCTTCATTTTTATTTTAGTGAGGCTGCCCATGTGAAATGGTGGTGTGATCAGAATCAGAATCAGAATCATGTTTAATATCACTGGCATATGTTGTGAAATTTGTTGTCTTTGTGGCAGCAGCACATTGTAATACACAATAATAGAGAAAAGTGAATTGCAGTAAATACAAATATTGTATATATTAAAGAGTTGAATTAGATAAGTAGTGCAAAAATTTAAATAAAGATCTAGTAAGGTAGCATTCATGGGTTCAATCTCCATTCAGAGATCAGATAGCAAAGGGGAAGAAGCTACTTTTGAATCATTGAGTGTGTGGTGATGACGTATGCCATTCACGTATTTTTACATATATCCTGTAATGAATTCTGTAAACTACAAAGAATGCTGAATCAAACAATATACTTACAATATCATTTAAGTATTACTGAAATATTAAATGCGCAACATATCCCACTGCTATCAGACACCTGAACAGATCTCTTGTATGTCACGATGGACTCTTGTCCTCACAATCTACCTGGTTGCAATCTTGCACGTTGTTTACTTACACTGCACTTTCTCTGTAGCTGTTACGTTGTTATTGTTTTAGCAACACACATCAAAGTTGCTGGTGAATGCAGCAGGCCAGGCAGCATCGCTAGGAAGAGGTACAGTTGATGTTTTGGGCTGAGACCCTTCATCAGGACTAACTGAAGGAAGAGCTAGTAAGAGATTTGAAAGTTATTGTTTTGCTTTGTTGCTACCTCGATACTCTATATCATGATTTGATCTTTATGAACAGTATGCAAGACAAGTTTTTTACAGTATCTTGGTACATATGACCATAATGAAAGCACCAATACAAAATCAAAAACAAGAGAAAATATGCAGATGCTGGAAATTCAAGCAGCACACACAAATTGCTGGAGGAACTCAGCAGTCCAGGCAGCATCTATGGAAAAGCGCATGGTCGACGTTTTGGGCTGAGACCCTTCATCAAGACAGGATTCATTCATTCAGACCTGTCCTGATGGTCTTGGCCCGAAACGTTGACTGCACTTTTTACCATACATTCTGCCCGGCCTGCTGAGTTCCTCCAGCATTTTGTATGTGTTGCCAATATAAAATCATTCTTCATAAGCATCTCATGTTAAAGTGTGGTATACCAAAACCAAAAAAGAATCCTCTCCCTTGACTGCCATGTAGTGTATGACCACTTCAGGGATGGGTTGGGATGAGTGTTGCAGAGGGAATTCGGATTTATAGCTCATATTGCTGTAACCGCCATGATAACCTGGCAGTATTTATAATAGAACGTAGAATAGTATGGCACAGTACAGGCCCTTCGGCCCACAATGTTGTGCTGACCCTCAAACCCTACCTCCCATATAAACCCCCACTTTAATTTCCTCCATATACCTGTCTAGTAGTCTCTTAAACTTCACTAGTGTATCTGCCTCCACCATTGACTCAGGCAGTGCATTCCACGCATCAACCACTCTCTGAGCACAAAACCTTCCTCTAATATCCCCCTTGAACTTCCCACCCCTTACCTTAAAGCCATATCCTTTTGTATTGAGCAGTGGTGCCCTGGGGAAGAGGCACTGGCTATCCACTCTATATATGCCTCTTATTATCTTGTACACCTCTATCATGTCTCCTCTCATCCTCCTTCTCTCCAAAGAGTAAAGCCCGAGCTCCTTTAATCTCTGATCATAATGCATACTCTCTAAACCAGGCAGCATCCTGGTAAATCTCCTCTGTACTCTTTCCAATGCTTCCACATCCTTCCCATAGTGAGGCGACCAGAACTGGACGCAGTACTCCAAGTGTGGCCTAACCAGAGTTTTAGAGAGCTGCATCATTACATTGCGACTCTTAAACTCTATCCCTCGACTTATGAAAGCTAACACCCCATAAGCTTTCTTAACTACCCTATCCACCTGTGAGGCAGCTTTCAGGGATCTGTGGACATGTACCCCGAGATCCCTCTGCTCCTCCACACTACCATGTATCCTGCCATTTACTTTGTATTCTGCCTTGGAGTTTGTCCTTCCAAAGTGTACCACCTCACACTTCTCCGGGTTGAACTCCATCTGCCACTTCTCAGCCCACTTCTGCATCCTATCAATGTCTCTCTGCAATCTTTGACAGTCCTGTACACTATCTACAACACCACCAACCTTTGTGCCATCTGCAAACTTGCCAACCCACCCTTCTACCCCCACATACAGGTCATTAATAAAAATCATGAAAAGTAGAGGTCCCAGAACAGATCCCTGTGGGACACCACTAGTCACAATCCTCCAATCTGGATGTACTTCCTCCACCATGACCCTCTGCCTTCTGCAGGCAAGCCAATTCTGAATCCATCTGGCCAAACTTCCCTGGATCCCATGCCTTCTGACTTTCTGAATAAGCCTACCATGTGGAACCTTGTCAAGTGCCTTACTAAAATCCATATAGATCACATTCACTGCACTACCCTCATCTATATGCCTGTTTACCTCCTCAAAGAACTCTATCGGGCTTGTTAGACATGATCTGCCCTTCACAAAGCCATGCTGACTGTCCCTGATCAGACCATAATTCTCTAAATGCCCAGAGATCTTATCTCTAAGAATCTTTTCCAACAGCTTTCCTGCCACAGACGTAAGGATCACTGGTCTATAATTACTGGGACTATCCCTACTACCTGTTTTGAACAAGGGGACAACATTCGCCTCCCTCCAATCCTTCGGTACCATTCCTGTTGACAACGAGGACGTAAAGATCCTAGCCAGAGGCTCAGCAATCTCTTCCCTCGCCTCGTGGAGCAGCTTGGGGAATATTCCGTCAGGCCCTGGGGCCTTATCAGTCCTAATGTATTTTAACAACTCCAGCAGCTCCTCTCCCTTAATATCATCATGCTCCAGAACATCAACCTCATTCATATTGTCCTCACCATCATCAAGTTTCCTCTCATTGGTGGATACCAAAGAGAAGTATTCATTGAGGACCTCGCTCACTTCCACAGCCTCCAGGCACATCTTCCTACCTTTATCTATAATTGGTCCTACCTCCACTCCTGACATCCTTCTTTTCTTCACATAATTGAAGAATGCTTTGGGGTTTTCCTTTACTCTACTCACCAAGGCCTTCTCATGCCCCCTTCTTGCTCTTCTCAGCCCCTTCTTAAACTCCTTTCTTGCTTCCTTTTATTCCTCAATGGACCCATCTGATCCCTGCTTTCTAAACCTCGTGTATGCTGCCTTCTTTCACCTGACTAGATTTTCCACCTCACTTGTCACTCATGGTTCCTTCACCCTACCATTCTTTATCTTCCTCACCGGGACAAATTTATCCCTAGCATCCTGCAAGAGATCGCTAAACATCGACCACATGTCCATAGTACACTTCCCTGCAAAAACATCATCCCAATTCACACCCGGAAGTTCTAGCCTTATAGCCTCATAATCTGCCCTTCCACAATTAAAAATTTTCCTGCCCTCTCTGATTCTATCCTTTTTCATGATAATGCTAAAGGCCAGGGTGTGGTGGCCACTGTCCCCGAGATGCTCACCCCCACTGAGAGATCTGTGACCTGACCTGGTTCATCACCTAGTACTAGATCTAGTATAGCATTCCCCCTAATCAGCCTGTCCACATACTGTGACAGGAATCCGTCCTGGACACACTTAACAAACTCTGCCCATCTAAACCCTTGGAACTAATCAGGTGCCAATCAATATTAGGGAAGTTAAAGTCACCCATGATAACAACCCTGTTATTTTTGCACCTTTCCAAAATCTGCCTCCCAATCTGCTCCTCTGTATCTCTGCTGCTACCAGGGGGCCTATAGAATACCCCCAATAGAGTAACTGCTCCCTTCTTGTTCCTGACTTCCACCCATACTGACTCAAAAGAGGATCCTGCTACATTACCCACCCTTTCTGTAGCTGTAAGAGTATCCCTGACATGTAATGCCACCCCTCCTCCCCTTTTTCCACCCTCTCTATCCCTTTTAACGCACTGGAGTCCAGGAATACTGAGAATCCATTCCTGCCCTGGTGCCAGCCAAGTCTCTGTAATGGCCACTACATCATAATTCCATGTATGTATCCAAGCTCTCAGTTCATCACCTTTGTTCCTGATGCTTCTTGTATTGAGGTACACACATTCCAGCCCTTCTACCTTACTGTCCTTACACCGTTTATTCTGCTTCTCTTTCCTCAAAGCCTCTCTATATGTTAGATCTGGCTTTACTCCATGCACTTCTTTCAATTCTTTCAATTCACTCCAATTTCAATTTCACTCCAATTCTTATCATCACTCTCACGTAGCACTGGCAGCAATCCTGTGGACGCCACCCTTGAGGTCCTGTTCTTCAGCCTTCTGCCTAGTTCCTGAAACTCACACTTCAGGACCTCATCCCTCTTCCTGCCTACGTCGTTGGTGCCAACATGTATCATGACTTCTGGTTGCTTTCCCTCTCGTACCAGGATGTCGTGCACCCGGTCAGAGACGTCCTGGACCCTGGCACCCGGGAAGCAACAAACCATGCGGGTGTCCTTCTCACGTCCACAAAATCTCCTCTCTGCTCCCCTGACTATAGAGTCTCCAATGACAACAGCTCTCCTCTTCTCCGCCCCACGCTTCTGCACCACTGGTCAGACTCAGTGCCGGAGACCCTGCCACAGTGGCTCACACCTGGTCGGACGTCCCTGCCAACAGTATCCATGATGGTAAACTTATTATTCAGGGGAATGGCTACAGGGGTGCTCTGCACTACCTGTCTGCTCACCTTCACTTTCCCCCCTCTGACTGTCACCCAATGACCTGCTTCCGACAGCCTAGTGGGCAAATGTTCTCTCCACTTTGCCAGCACACAAGAGTCCTAGTATAGAGTTAAATGGTACGTGCCTAAAATGTGCTTGGACATTGCAAAATAACAAAAGTTTTGAAATTTTATGTCATATTTCATATCCCATTCAGGGCATTCTAAATGGCTTTTCAGCCAATTCTGCATAGTAAGACACATGTAATTGGGCATGCTCAAGAGCTTGGTGGTGCTAGACTAACAGATTTTTCAGACCATTAATCCTATTAATACTCTAAGGTACTTAAAATACTCTTGTTAGATATTGTACTATTACATTGTATGAAACGCTTTCCAGTGAAAAGCTTTCTTGCTGTGTACAAAGGGAGAGTGGGAAATGGGAAGCTGGTGTGGATGAGGGAGAGTGCGAAACGGGAGGCTGGTGTGTATAAAGGGAGAATGGGAAACGGGAGGCTGGTGTGTATAAAGGGAGAGTGGGAAACGGGAGGCTGGTGTGTATGAGGGAGAGTGGGAAACGGGAAGCTGGTGTGTATGAGGGAGAGTGGGAAACGGGAGGCTGGTGTGTATGAGGGAGAGTGGGAAACGGGAAGCTGGTGTGTATGAGGGAGAGTGGGAAACGGGAACCTGCTGTGTATAAAGGGAGAGTGGGAAACGGGAGGCTGGTGTGGATGAGGGAGAGTGGGAAACGGGAGGCTGGTGTGTATGAGGGAGAGTGGGAAACGGGAGGCTGGTGTGGATGAGGGAGAGTGGGAAACGGGAGGCTGGTGTGTATGAGGGAGAGTGGGAAACGGGAGGCTGGTGTGTATGAGGGAGAGTGGGAAACGGGAAGCTGGTGTGGATGAGGGAGAGTGGGAAATGGGAGGCTGGTGTGTATAAAGGGAGAATGGGAAACGGGAGGCTGGTGTGTATAAAGGGAGAGTGGGAAACGGGAGGCTGGTGTGTATGAGGGAGAGTGGGAAACGGGAAGCTGGTGTGTATGAGGGAGAGTGGGAAACGGGAACCTGCTGTGTATAAAGGGAGAGTGGGAAACGGGAGGCTGGTGTGGATGAGGGAGAGTGGGAAACGGGAGGCTGGTGTGTATGAGGGAGAGTGGGAAACGGGAGGCTGGTGTGGATGAGGGAGAGTGGGAAACGGGAGGCTGGTGTGTATGAGGGAGAGTGGGAAACGGGAGGCTGGTGTGTATGAGGGAGAGTGGGAAACGGGAGGCTGGTGTGGATGAGAGAGAGTGGGAAACGGGAGGCTGGTGTGTATAAAGGGAGAGTGGGAAACGGGAGGCTGGTGTGTATGAGGGAGAGTGGGAAACGGGAAGCTGGTGTGTATGAGGGAGAGTGGGAAACGGGAAGCTGGTGTGGATGAGGGAGAGTGGGAAACGGGAGGCTGGTGTTTATGAAGGGAGAGTGGGAAACGGGAGGCTGGTGTGTATGAGGGAGAGTGGGAAACGGGAGGCTGGTGTGTATGAGGGAGAGTGGGAAACGGGAGGCTGGTGTGTATGAGGGAGAGTGGGAAACGGGAGGCTGGTGTGTATGAGGGAGAGTGGGAAACGGGAGGCTGGTGTGTATGAGGGAGAGTGGGAAACGGGAAGCTGGTGTGGATGAGGGAGAGTGGGAAACGGGAGGCTGGTGTGTATGAGGGAGAGTGGGAAACGGGAGGCTGGTGTATATAAAGGGAGAGTGGGAAACGGGAGGCTGGTGTGGATGAGGGAGAGTGGGAAACGGGAGGCTGGTGTGGATGAGGGAGAGTGGGAAACGGGAAGCTGGTGTGGATGAGGAAGAGTGGGAAACGGGAGGCTGGTGTGGATGAGGGAGAGTGGGAAACGGGAAGCTGGTGTGTATGAGGGAGAGTGGGAAACGGGAAGCTGGTGTGGATGAGGGAGAGTGGGAAACGGGAGGCTGGTGTGTATGAAGGGAGAGTGGGAAACGGGAACGTGGTGTGTATGAGGGAGAGTGGGAAACGGGAGGTTGTTGTGTATGAGGGAGAGTGGGAAACGGGAGGCTGGTGTGTATGAGGGAGACGGGGAAACGGGAGGCTGGTGTGTATGAGGGAGAGTGGGAAACGGGAAGCTGGTGTGGATGAGGGAGAGTGGGAAACGGGAGGCTGGTGTGTATGAGGGAGAGTGGGAAACGGGAGGCTGGTGTGTATAAAGGGAGAGTGGGAAACGGGAGGCTGGTGTGTATAAAGGGAGAGTGGGAAACGGGAGGCTGGTGTGTATGAGGGAGAGTGGGAAACGGGAGGCTGGTGTGTATGAAGGGAGAGTGGGAAACGGGAGGCTGGTGTGTATAAAGGGAGAGTGGGAAACGGGAGGCTGGTGTGTATGAGGGAGAGTGGGAAACGGGAAGCTGGTGTGGATGAGGGAGAGTGGGAAACGGGAGGCTGGTGTGGATGAGGGAGAGTGGGAAACGGGAGGCTGGTGTGGATGAGGGAGAGTGGGAAACGGGAGGCTGGTGTGTATGAGGGAGAGTGGGAAACGGGAGGCTGGTGTGGATGAGGGAGAGTGGGAAACGGGAGGCTGGTGTGGATGAGGGAGAGTGGGAAACGGGAAGCTGGTGTGTATGAAGGAAGAGTGGGAAACGGGAGGCTGGTGTGGATGAGGGAGAGTGGGAAACGGGAGGCTGGTGTGGATGAGGGAGAGTGGGAAACGGGAGGCTGGTGTGGATGAGGGAGAGTGGGAAACGGGAGGCTGGTGTGTATGAGGGAGAGTGGGAAACGGGAGGCTGGTGTGTATGAGGGAGAGTGGGAAACGGGAGGCTGGTGTGTATGAGGGAGAGTGGGAAACGGGAGGCTGGTGTGGATGAGGGAGAGTGGGAAACGGGAGGCTGGTGTGGATGAGGGAGAGTGGGAAACGGGAGGCTGGTGTGTATGAGGGAGAGTGGGAAACGGGAGGCTGGTGTGTATGAGGGAGAGTGGGAAACGGGAGGCTGCTGTGTATAAAGGGAGAGTGGGAAACGGGAGGCTGGTGTGGATGAGGGAGAGTGGGAAACGGGAGGCTGGTGTGTATGAGGGAGAGTGGGAAACGGGAGGCTGGTGTGTATGAGGGAGAGTGGGAAACGGGAGGCTGGTGTGTATGAGGGAGAGTGGGAAACGGGAGGCTGGTGTGTATGAGGGAGAGTGGGAAACGGGAAGCTGGTGTGGATGAGGGAGAGTGGGAAACGGGAGGCTGGTGTGGATGAGGGAGAGTGGGAAACGGGAGGCTGGTGTGGATGAGGGAGAGTGGGAAACAGGAGGCTGGTGTGGATGAGGGAGAGTGGGAAACGGGAGGCTGGTGTGTATGAAGGGAGAGTGGGAAACGGGAGGCTGGTGTGTATGAGGGAGAGTGGGAAACGGGAGGCTGGTGTGTATGAGGGAGAGTGGGAAACGGGAGGCTGGTGTGTATAAAGGGAGAGTGGGAAACGGGAAGCTGGTGTGTATGAGGGAGAGTGGGAAACGGGAGGCTGGTGTGTATGAGGGAGAGTGGGAAACGGGAGGCTGGTGTGTATGAGGGAGAGTGGGAAACGGGAAGCTGGTGTGGATGAGGGAGAGTGGGAAACGGGAGGCTGGTGTGGATGAGGGAGAGTGGGAAACGGGAGGCTGGTGTGGATGAGGGAGAATGGGAAACGAGAGGCTGGTGTGGATGAGGGAGAGTGGGAAACGGGAGGCTGGTGTGTATGAGGGAGAGTGGGAAACGGGAGGCTGGTGTGGATGAGGGAGAGTGGGAAACGGGAGGCTGGTGTGTATAAAGGGAGAGTGGGAAACGGGAGGCTGGTGTGTATAAAGGGAGAGTGGGAAACGGGAAGCTGGTGTGTATGAAGGGAGAGTGGGAAACGGGAGGCTGGTGTGTATGAGGGAGAGTGGGAAACGGGAGGCTGGTGTGTATGAAGGGAGAGTGGGAAACGGGAGGCTGGTGTGGATGAGGGAGAGTGGGAAACGGGAAGCTGGTGTGTATGAGGGAGAGTGGGAAACGGGAAGCTGGTGTGGATGAGGGAGAGTGGGAAACGGGAGGCTGGTGTTTATGAAGGGAGAGTGGGAAACGGGAACGTGGTGTGTATGAAGGGAGAGTGGGGAAACGGGAGGCTGGTGTGTATGAGGGAGAGTGGGAAACGGGAAGCTGGTGTGTATGAGGGAGAGTGGGAAACGGGAAGCTGGTGTGGATGAGGGAGAGTGGGAAACGGGAGGCTGGTGTTTATGAAGGGAGAGTGGGAAACGGGAAGGTGGTGTGTATGAGGGAGAGTGGGAAACGGGAGGCTGGTGTGTATGAGGGAGAGTGGGAAACGGGAGACTGGTGTGTATGAGGGAGAGTGGGAAACGGGAAGCTGGTGTGTATGAGGGAGAGTGGGAAACGGGAGGCTGGTGTGTATGAGGGAGAGTGGGAAACGGGAAGCTGGTGTGTATGAGGGAGAGTGGGAAACGGGAGGCTGGTGTGTATGAGGGAGAGTGGGAAACGGGAGGCTGTGTATGAGGGAGAGTGGGAAAGGTGGGAGGGGCTGGTGTGGATGAGGGAGAGTGGGAAACGGGAGGCTGGTGTGGATGAGGGAGAGTGGGAAACGGGAGGCTGGTGTGTATAAAGGGAGAGTGGGAAACGGGAGGCTGGTGTGTATGAGGGAGAGTGGGAAACGGGAGGCTGGTGTGTATGAGGGAGAGTGGGAAACGGGAGGCTGGTGTGATGAGGGAGAGTGGGAGGCTGGTGTGTATGAGGGAGAGTGGGAAACGGGAGGCTGGTGTGTATGAGGGAGAGTGGGAAAGGCTGGTGTGTATAGGGAGAGGGAGGCTGGTGTGATAGGGAGAGTAATGAGGGAGAGTGGGAAACGGGAGGCTGGTGTGATGAGGAGAGTGGGAAACGGGAGGCTGGTGTGATAGGAGAGTGGGAAACGGGAGGCTGGTGTGGATGAGGGAGAGTGGGAAACGGGAGCTGGTGTGGATGAGGGAGAGTGGGAAACGGGAGGCTGGTGTGTATGAAGGGAGAGTGGGAAACGGGAGGCTGGTGTGTATGAGGGAGAGTGGGAAACGGGAGGCTGGTGTGTATGAGGGAGAGTGGGAAACGGGAGGCTGGTGTGTATGAGGGAGAGTGGGAAACGGGAGGCTGGTGTGTATGAGGGAGAGTGGGAAACGGGAGGCTGGTGTGTATGAGGGAGAGTGGGAAACGGGAGGCTGGTGTGGATGAGGGAGAGTGGGAAACGGGAGGCTGGTGTGTATGAGGGAGAGTGGGAAACGGGAGGCTGGTGTGTATAAAGGGAGAGTGGGAAACGGGAGGCTGGTGTGTATGAGGGAGAGTGGGAAACGGGAGGCTGGTGTGATGAGGGAAAGAGTGGGATAAAGGGAAGTGGGAAAAGTGGGAGGCTGGGTGTGGATGAGGGAGAGTGGGAAACGGGAGGCTGGTGTGTATGAGGGAGAGTGGGAAACGGGAGGCTGGTGTGGATGAGGGAGAGTGGGAAACGGGAAGCTGGTGTGGATGAGGGAGAGTGGGAAACGGGAGGCTGGTGTGGATGAGGGAGAGTGGGAAACGGAGGCTGGTGTGTATGAGGGAGAGTGGGAAACGGGAGGCTGGTGTGTATGAGGGAGAGTGGGAAACGGGAGGCTGGTGTGTATGAGGGAGAGTGGGAAAAACTGGTGTGTATGAGGGAGAGTGGGAAAGGCTGGTGTGTATGAGGGAGAGTGGGAAACGGGAGGCTGGGTGTGTATGAAGGGAGAGTGGGAAACGGGAGGCTGGTGTGTATGAGGGAGAGTGGGAAACGGGAGGCTGGTGTGTATGAGGGAGAGTGGGAAACGGGAGGCTGGTGTGATGAGGGAGAGTGGGAAACGGGAGGCTGGTGTGATGAGGGAGAGTGGGAAACGGGAGGCTGGTGTGTATGAGGGAGAGTGGGAAACGGGAGGCTGGTGTGTGGATGAGGGAGAGTGGGAAAAGGCGAACGGAGGCTGGTGTGGATGAGGGAGAGTGGGAAACGGGAGGCTGGTGTGATGAGGGAGAGTGGGAAACGGGAGGCTGGTGTGTATGAGGGAGAGTGGGAAACGGGAGGCTGGTGTGTATAAGGGAGAGTGGGAAACGGGAGGCTGGTGTGGATGAGGGAGAGTGGGAAACGGGAGGCTGGTGTGTATGAAGGGAGAGTGGGAAACGGGAGGCTGGTGTGTATGAGGGAGAGTGGGAAACGGGAGGCTGGTGTGTGAGGGAGAGTGGGAAACGGGAGCTGGTGTGATGAGGGAGAGTGGGAAACGGGAGGCTGGTGTGTATGAGGGAGAGATGAGGGAGAGTGGGAAACGGGAGGCTGGTGTGTATAGGGAGAGTGGGAAACGGGAGGCTGGTGTGATGAGGGAGAGTGGGAAAGGGAGGCTGGTGTGGATGAGGGAGAGTGGGAAACGGGAGGCTGGTGTGGATGAGGGAGAGTGGGACGGAGAGCGCTGGTGTGGATGAGGGAGAGTGGGAAACGGGAGGCTGGTGTGTATGAGGGAGAGTGGGGAAAGTGGGAACGGGAGGCTGGTGTGTATGAGGAGGGAGAGTGGGAAACGGGAGGCTGGTGTGTATGAGGGAGAGTGGGAAACGGGAGGCTGGTGTGTATGATGAGGGAGAGTGGGAAACGGGAGGCTGGTGTGTATGAGGGAGAGTGGGAAACGGGAGGCTGGTGTGATGAGGGAGAGTGGGAAACGGGAGGCTGGTGTGGATGAGGGAGAGTGGGAAACGGGAGGCTGGTGTGGATGAGGGAGAGTGGGAAACGGGAGGCTGGTGTGTATAAGGGAGAGTGGGAAACGGGAGGCTGGTGTGTATGAGGGAGAGTGGGAAACGGGAGGCTGGTGTGTATGAGGGAGAGTGGGAAACGGGAGGCTGGTGTGGTATGAGGGAGAGTGGGAAACGGGAGGCTGGTGTGTATGAAGGGAGAGTGGGAAACGGGAGGCTGGTGTGTATAAAGGGAGAGTGGGAAACGGGAGGCTGGTGTGTATGAGGGAGAGTGGGAAACGGGAGGCTGGTGTGTATGAAGGGAGAGTGGGAAACGGGAGGCTGGTGTGTATAAGGGAGAGTGGGAAACGGGAAGTGGTGAAACGGGAGGCTGGTGTGTATGAGGGAGAGTGGGAAACGGGAGGCTGGTGTGGATGAGGGAGAGTGGGAAACGGGAGGCTGGTGTGGATGAGGGAGAGTGGGAAACGGGAGGCTGGTGTGTATGAGGGAGAGTGGGAAACGGGAGGCTGGTGTGTATGAGGGAGAGTGGGAAACGGGAGGCTGGTGTGTATGAGGGAGAGTGGGAAACGGGAGGCTGGTGTGTATGAGGGAGAGTGGGAAACGGGAGGCTGGTGTGTATGAGGGAGAGTGGGAAACGGGAGGCTGGTGTGTATGAGGGAGAGTGGGAAACGGGAGGCTGGTGTGTATGAGGGAGAGTGGGAAACGGGAGGCTGGTGTGTATAAAGGGAGAGTGGGAAACGGGAGGCTGGTGTGTATGAGGGAGAGTGGGAAACGGGAGGCTGGTGTGGATGAGGGAGAGTGGGAAACGGGAGGCTGGTGTGGATGAGGGAGAGTGGGAAACGGGAGGCTGGTGTGGATGAGGGAGAGTGGGAAACGGGAGGCTGGTGTGGATGAGGGAGAGTGGGAAACGGGAGGCTGGTGTGTATGAGGGAGAGTGGGAAACGGGAAGCTGGTGTGGATGAGGGAGAGTGGGAAACGGGAGGCTGGTGTGTATGAAGGGAGAGTGGGAAACGGGAAGGTGGTGTGTATGAGGGAGAGTGGGAAACGGGAGGCTGGTGTGTATGAGGGAGAGTGGGAAACGGGAGGCTGGTGTGTATGAGGGAGAGTGGGAAACGGGAGGCTGGTGTGTATAAAGGGAGAGTGGGAAACGGGAGGCTGGTGTGTATAAAGGGAGAGTGGGAAACGGGAGGCTGGTGTGTATAAAGGGAGAGTGGGAAACGGAAGCTGGTGTGTATGAGGGAGAGTGGGAAACGGGAGGCTGGTGTGTATGAGGGAGAGTGGGAAACGGGAGGCTGGTGTGTATGAGGGAGAGTGGGAAACGGGAGGCTGGTGTGTATGAGGGAGAGTGGGAAACGGGAGGCTGGTGTGGATGAGGGAGAGTGGGAAACGGGAGGCTGGTGTGGATGAGGGAGAGTGGGAAACGGGAGGCTGGTGTGTATGAGGGAGAGTGGGAAACGGGAGGCTGGTGTGTATGAGGGAGAGTGGGAAACGGGAGGCTGGTGTGGATGAGGGAGAGTGGGAAACGGGAGGCTGGTGTGTATGAAGGGAGAGTGGGAAACGGGAGGCTGGTGTGTATAAAGGGAGAGTGGGAAACGGGAGGCTGGTGTGTATGAAGGGAGAGTGGGAAACGGGAGGCTGGTGTGTATGAGGGAGAGTGGGAAACGGGAGGCTGGTGTGTATGAGGGAGAGTGGGAAACGGGAGGCTGGTGTGGATGAGGGAGAGTGGGAAACGGGAAGCTGGTGTGTATGAGGGAGAGTGGGAAACGGGAGGCTGGTGTGGATGAGGGAGAGTGGGAAACGGGAGGCTGGTGTGTATGAGGGAGAGTGGGAAACGGGAGGCTGGTGTGTATGAGGGAGAGTGGGAAACGGGAGGCTGGTGTGTATGAGGGAGAGTGGGAAACGGGAAGCTGGTGTGTATGAGGGAGAGTGGGAAACGGGAAGCTGGTGTGGATGAGGGAGAGTGGGAAACGGGAGGCTGGTGTTTATGTATGAGGGAGAGTGGGAAACGGGAGGCTGGTGTGTATGAGGGAGAGTGGGAAACGGGAGGCTGGTGTGTATGAGGGAGAGGGAGAGTGAGGGAGAGTGGGAAACGGGAGGCTGGTGTGTATGAGGGAGAGTGGGAAACGGGAGGCTGGTGTGTATGAGGGAGAGTGGGAAACGGGAAGCTGGTGTGTATGAGGGAGAGTGGGAAACGGGAGGCTGGTGTGTATGAGGGAGAGTGGGAAACGGGATGCTGGTGTGTATGAGGGAGAGTGGGAAACGGGAAGCTGGTGTGGATGAGGGAGAGTGGGAAACGGGAGGCTGGTGTGGATGAGGGAGAGTGGGAAACGGGAGGCTGGTGTGGATGAGGGAGAGTGGGAAACGGGAGGCTGGTGTGGATGAGGGAGAGTGGGAAACGGGAGGCTGGTGTGTATGAGGGAGAGTGGGAAACGGGAGCTGGTGTGTATGAGGGAGAGTGGGAAACGGGAGGCTGGTGTGATGAGATGGGAAACGGAGCTGGTGTGTATGAAGGGAGAGTGGGAAACGGGAGGCTGGTGTGTATAAAGGGAGAGTGGGAAACGGGAAGCTGGTGTGTATGAAGGGAGAGTGGGAAACGGGAGGCTGGTGTGTATGAGGGAGAGTGGGAAACGGGAGGCTGGTGTGTATGAAGGGAGAGTGGGAAACGGGAGGCTGGTGTGGATGAGGGAGAGTGGGAAACGGGAAGCTGGTGTGTATGAGGGAGAGTGGGAAACGGGAAGCTGGTGTGGATGAGGGAGAGTGGGAAACGGGAGGCTGGTGTTTATGAAGTGAGAGTGGGAAACGGGAACGTGGTGTGTATGAGGGAGAGTGGGAAACGGGAGGCTGGTGTGTATGAAGGGAGTGTGGGAAACGGGAGGCTGGTGTGGATGAGGGAGAGTGGGAAACGGGAAGCTGGTGTGTATGAGGGAGAGTGGGAAACGGGAAGCTGGTGTGGATGAGGGAGAGTGGGAAACGGGAGGCTGGTGTTTATGAAGGGAGAGTGGGAAACGGGAACGTGGTGTGTATGAGGGAGAGTGGGAAACGGGAGGCTGGTGTGTATGAGGGAGAGTGGGAAACGGGAGGCTGGTGTGTATGAGGGAGAGTGGGAAACGGGAGGCTGGTGTGTATGAGGGAGAGTGGGAAACGGGAGGCTGGTGTGTATGAGGGAGAGTGGGAAACGGGAGGCTGGTGTGTATGAGGGAGAGTGGGAAACGGGAGGCTGGTGTGTATGAGGGAGAGTGGGAAACGGGAGGCTGGTGTGTATGAGGGAGAGTGGGAAACGGGAGGCTGGTGTGATGAGGGAGAGTGGGAAACGGGAGGCTGGTGTGATGAGGGAGAGTGGGAAACGGGAGGCTGGTGTGGATGAGGGAGAGTGGGAAACGGGAGGCTGGTGTGGATGAGGGAGAGTGGGAAACGGGAGGCTGGTGTGTATGAGGGAGAGTGGGAAACGGGAGGCTGGTGTGGATGAGGGAGAGTGGGAAACGGGAGGCTGGTGTGTATGAGGGAGAGTGGGAAACGGGAGGCTGGTGTGTATGAAGGGAGAGTGGGAAACGGGAGGCTGGTGTGTATGAAGGGAGAGTGGGAAACGGGAGGCTGGTGTGTATGAAGGGAGAGTGGGAAACGGGAGGCTGGTGTGTATGAGGGAGAGTGGGAAACGGGAGGCTGGTGTGTATGAGGGAGAGTGGGAAACGGGAAGCTGGTGTGGATGAGGGAGAGTGGGAAACGGGAGGCTGGTGTGTATGAGGGAGAGTGGGAAACGGGAGGCTGGTGTATATAAAGGGAGAGTGGGAAACGGGAGGCTGGTGTGTATGAGGGAGAGTGGGAAACGGGAGGCTGGTGTGGATGAGGGAGAGTGGGAAACGGGAGGCTGGTGTGGATGAGGGAGAGTGGGAAACGGGAAGCTGGTGTGGATGAGGGAGAGTGGGAAACGGGAGGCTGGTGTGGATGAGGGAGAGTGGGAAACGGGAAGCTGGTGTGTATGAGGGAGAGTGGGAAACGGGAAGCTGGTGTGGATGAGGGAGAGTGGGAAACGGGAGGCTGGTGTGTATGAAGGGAGAGTGGGAAACGGGAACGTGGTGTGTATGAGGGAGAGTGGGAAACGGGAGGCTGGTGTGTATGAGGGAGAGTGGGAAACGGGAGGCTGCTGTGTATGAGGGAGACGGGGAAACGGGAGGCTGGTGTGTATGAGGGAGAGTGGGAAACGGGAAGCTGGTGTGTATGAGGGAGAGTGGGAAACGGGAGGCTGGTGTGTATGAGGGAGAGTGGGAAACGGGAGGCTGGTGTGTATAAAGGGAGAGTGGGAAACGGGAGGCTGGTGTGTATGAGGGAGAGTGGGAAACGGGAAGCTGGTGTGTATGAGGGAGAGTGGGAAACGGGAGGCTGGTGTGTATGAGGGAGAGTGGGAAACGGGAGGCTGTGGTGTGTATGAAGGGAGAGTGGGAAACGGGAGGCTGGTGTGTATAAAGGGAGAGTGGGAAACGGGAGGCTGGTGTGTATGAGGGAGAGTGGGAAACGGGAAGCTGGTGTGGGAGGGAGAGTGGGAAACGGGAGGGTGGTGTGGATGAGGGAGAGTGGGAAACGGGAAGCTGGTGTGGATGAGGGAGAGTGGGAAACGGGAGGCTGGTGCGTATAAAGGGAGAGTGGGAAACGGGAGGCTGGTGTGGATGAGGGAGAGTGGGAAACGGGAGGCTGGTGTGGTATGAAGGGAGAGTGGGAAACGGGAGGCTGGTGTGGATGAGGGAGAGTGGGAAACGGGAAGCTGGTGTGTATGAAGGGAGAGTGGGAAACGGGAGGCTGGTGTGGATGAGGGAGAGTGGGAAACGGGAGGCTGGTGTGTATGAGGGAGAGTGGGAAACGGGAAGCTGGTGTGTATGAAGGGAGAGTGGGAAACGGGAAGCTGGTGTGTATGAGGGAGAGTGGGAAACGGGAGGCTGGTGTGTATGAGGGAGAGTGGGAAACGGGAGGCTGGTGTGTATGAGGGAGAGTGGGAAACGGGAGGCTGGTGTGGATGAGGGAGAGTGGGAAACGGGAGGCTGGTGTGTATAAAGGGAGAGTGGGAAACGGGAGGCTGGTGTGTATGAGGGAGAGTGGGAAACGGGAGGCTGGTGTGTATGAGGGAGAGTGGGAAACGGGAAGCTGGTGTGGATGAGGGAGAGTGGGAAACGGGAGGCTGGTGTGGATGAGGGAGAGTGGGAAACGGGAGGCTGGTGTGGATGAGGGAGAATGGGAAACGAGAGGCTGGTGTGGATGAGGGAGAGTGGGAAACGGGAGGCTGGTGTGTATGAGGGAGAGTGGGAAACGGGAAGCTGGTGTGGATGAGGGAGAGTGGGAAACGGGAGGCTGGTGTGTATAAAGGGAGAGTGGGAAACGGGAGGCTGGTGTGTATAAAGGGAGAGTGGGAAACGGGAAGCTGGTGTGTATGAAGGGAGAGTGGGAAACGGGAGGCTGGTGTGTATGAGGGAGAGTGGGAAACGGGAGGCTGGTGTGTATGAAGGGAGAGTGGGAAACGGGAGGCTGGTGTGGATGAGGGAGAGTGGGAAACGGGAAGCTGGTGTGTATGAGGGAGAGTGGGAAACGGGAAGCTGGTGTGGATGAGGGAGAGTGGGAAACGGGAGGCTGGTGTTTATGAAGGGAGAGTGGGAAACGGGAACGTGGTGTGTATGAAGGGAGAGTGGGAAACGGGAGGCTGGTGTGTATGAGGGAGAGTGGGAAACGGGAAGCTGGTGTGTATGAGGGAGAGTGGGAAACGGGAAGCTGGTGTGGATGAGGGAGAGTGGGAAACGGGAGGCTGGTGTTTATGAAGGGAGAGTGGGAAACGGGAAGGTGGTGTGTATGAGGGAGAGTGGGAAACGGGAGGCTGGTGTGTATGAGGGAGAGTGGGAAACGGGAGACTGGTGTGTATGAGGGAGAGTGGGAAACGGGAAGCTGGTGTGTATGAGGGAGAGTGGGAAACGGGAGGCTGGTGTGTATGAGGGAGAGTGGGAAACGGGAAGCTGGTGTGTATGAGGGAGAGTGGGAAACGGGAGGCTGGTGTGTATGAGGGAGAGTGGGAAACGGGAGGCTGGTGTGGATGAGGGAGAGTGGGAAACGGGAGGCTGGTGTGGATGAGGGAGAGTGGGAAACGGGAGGCTGGTGTGGATGAGGGAGAGTGGGAAACGGGAGGCTGGTGTGTATAAAGGGAGAGTGGGAAACGGGAGGCTTGTGTGGATGAGGGAGAGTGGGAAACGGGAGGCTGGTGTGTATGAGGGAGAGTGGGAAACGGGAGGCTGGTGTGTATGAGGGAGAGTGGGAAACGGGAGGCTGGTGTGTATGAAGGGAGAGTGGGAAACGGGAGGCTGGTGTGTATGAAGGGAGAGTGGGAAACGGGAGGCTGGTGTGTATGAGGGAGAGTGGGAAACGGGAGGCTGGTGTGGATGAGGGAGAGTGGGAAACGGGAGGCTGGTGTGGATGAGGGAGAGTGGGAAACGGGAGGCTGGTGTGGATGAGGGAGAGTGGGAAACGGGAGGCTGGTGTGTATAAAAGGAGAGTTGGAAACGGGAGGCTGGTGTGTATGAGGGAGAGTGGGAAACGGGAGGCTGGTGTGGATGAGGGAGAGTGGGAAACGGGAGGCTGGTGTGGATGAGGGAGAGTGGGAAACGGGAGGCTGGTGTGTATGAAGAGAGAGTGGGAAACGGGAGGCTGGTGTGTATGAAGAGAGAGTGGAAAACAGGAGGCTGGTGTGGATGAGGGAGAGTGGGAAACGGGAACGTGGTGTGTGTAAAGGGAGAGTGGGAAACGGGAACGTGGTGTGTGTAAAGGGAGAGTGGGAAACAGAAAACTGGTGTTTATAACTGGAAAGTGGGAAACAGGAAACTGGTGTTTATAAATGGAGAGTGGGAAACAGGAAACTGAGGTTTATAACTGGAGAGTGGGAAACAGGAAACTGGGGTTTATAAATGGAGAGTGGGAAACAGGAAACTGGTGTTTATAACTGGAGAGTGGGAAACAGGAAACTGGTGTTTATAAATGGAGTGTGGGAAACAGAAAGCTGGTGTGTGTAAAGGGAGAGTGGGAAATGGGAACCTGGTGTGTATGAGGGAGAGTGGGAAACGGGAGGCTGGTGTGTATGAGGGAGAGTGGGAAACGGGAAGCTGGTGTGGATGAGGGAGAGTGGGAAACGGGAGGCTGGTGTGTATGAGGGAGAGTGGGAAACGGGAGGCTGGTGTATATAAAGGGAGAGTGGGAAACGGGAGGCTGGTGTGTATGACGGAGAGTGGGAAACGGGAAGCTGGTGTGGATGAGGGAGAGTGGGAAACGGGAGGCTGGTGTGGATGAGGGAGAGTGGGAAACGGGAAGCTGGTGTGGATGAGGGAGAGTGGGAAACGGGAGGCTGGTGTGGATGAGGGAGAGTGGGAAACGGGAAGCTGGTGTGTATGAGGGAGAGTGGGAAACGGGAAGCTGGTGTGGATGAGGGAGAGTGGGAAACGGGAGGCTGGTGTGTATGAAGGGAGAGTGGGAAACGGGAACGTGGTGTGTATGAGGGAGAGTGGGAAACGGGAGGCTGGTGTGTATGAGGGAGAGTGGGAAACGGGAGGCTGGTGTGTATGAGGGAGAGTGGGAAACGGGAGGCTGGTGTGTATGAGGGAGAGTGGGAAACGGGAAGCTGGTGTGGATGAGGGAGAGTGGGAAACGGGAGGCTGGTGTGTATGAGGGAGAGTGGGAAACGGGAGGCTGGTGTGGATGAGGGAGAGTGGGAAACGGGAGGCTGGTGTGTATGAAGGGAGAGTGGGAAACGGGAGGCTGGTGTGTATAAAGGGAGAGTGGGAAACGGGAGGCTGGTGTGTATGAGGGAGAGTGGGAAACGGGAAGCTGGTGTGGATGAGGGAGAGTGGGAAACGGGAAGCTGGTGTGGATGAGGGAGAGTGGGAAACGGGAGGGTGGTGCGTATAAAGGGAGAGTGGGAAACGGGAGGCTGGTGTGGATGAGGGAGAGTGGGAAACGGGAGGCTGGTGTGGATGAGGGAGAGTGGGAAACGGGAAGCTTGTGTGTATGAAGGGAGAGTGGGAAACGGGAGGCTGGTGTGGATGAGGGAGAGTGGGAAACGGGAAGCTGGTGTGTATGAAGGGAGAGTGGGAAACGGGAGGCTGGTGTGTATAAAGGGAGAGTGGGAAACGGGAGGCTGGTGTGTATGAGGGAGAGTGGGAAACGGGAAGCTGGTGTGTATGAAGGGAGTGTGGGAAACGGGAGGCTGGTGTGTATGAGGGAGAGTGGGAAACGGGAGGCTGGTGTGTATGAGGGAGAGTGGGAAACGGGAGGCTGGTGTGGACGAGGGAGAGTGGGAAACGGGAGGCTGGTGTGGATGAGGGAGAGTGGGAAACGGGAGGCTGGTGTGTATAAAGGGAGAGTGGGAAACGGGAGGCTGGTGTGGATGAGGGAGAGTGGGAAACGGGAGGCTGGTGTGTATGAGGGAGAGTGGGAAACGGGAGGCTGGTGTGTATGAGGGAGAGTGGGAAACGGGAGTCTGGTGTGTATGAAGGGAGAGTGGGAAACGGGAGGCTGGTGTGTATGAAGGGAGAGTGGGAAACGGAAGGCTGGTGTGTATGAGGGAGAGTGGGAAACGGGAGGCTGGTGTGGATGAGGGAGAGTGGGAAACGGGAGGCTGGTGTGGATGAGGGAGAGTGGGAAACGGGAGGCTGTTGTGGATGAGGGAGAGTGGGAAACGGGAGGCTGGTGTGTATAAAAGGAGAGTTGGAAACGGGAGGCTGGTGTGTATGAGGGAGAGTGGGAAACGGGAGGCTGGTGTGGATGAGGGAGAGTGGGAAACGGGAGGCTGGTGTGGATGAGGGAGAGTGGGAAACGGGAGGCTGGTGTGTATGAAGAGAGAGTGGGAAACGGGAGGCTGGTGTGTATGAAGAGAGAGTGGGAAACGGGAGGCTGGTGTGGATGAGGGAGAGTGGGAAACGGGAACGTGGTGTGTGTAAAGGGAGAGTGGGAAACGGGAACGTGGTGTGTGTAAAGGGAGAGTGGGAAACAGAAAACTGGTGTTTATAAAGGGAGAGTGGGAAACGGGAAACTGGTGTTTATAAAGGAGAGTGGGAAACGGGAAACTGGGGTTTATAACTGGAGAGTGGGAAACAGGAAACTGGGGTTTATAAATGGAGAGTGGGAAACGGGAAGCTGGTGTGTATGAGGGAGAGTGGGAAACGGGAGCTGGTGTGGATGAGGGAGAGTGGGAAACGGGAGGCTGGTGTTTATGAAGGGAGAGTGGGAAACGGGAAGTGGTGTGTATGAGGGAGAGTGGGAAACGGGAGGCTGGTGTGTATGAGGGAGAGTGGGAAACGGGAGGCTGGTGTGTATGAGGGAGAGTGGGAAACGGGAGGCTGGTGTGTATGAGGGAGAGTGGGAAACGGGAGGCTGGTGTGTATGAGGGAGAGTGGGAAACGGGAAGCTGGTGTGGATGAGGGAGAGTGGGAAACGGGAGGCTGGTGTGTATGAGGGAGAGTGGGAAACGGGAGGCTGGTGTATATAAAGGGAGAGTGGGAAACGGGAGGCTGGTGTGTATGAGGGAGAGTGGGAAACGGGAGCTGGTGTGGATGAGGGAGAGTGGGAAACGGGAGGCTGGTGTGGATGAGGGAGAGTGGGAAACGGGAGCTGGTGTGGATGAGGGAGAGTGGGAAACGGGAGGCTGGTGTGGATGAGGGAGAGTGGGAAACGGGAGGCTGGTGTGTATGAGGGAGAGTGGGAAACGGGAGCTGGTGTGGATGAGGGAGAGTGGGAAACGGGAGGCTGGTGTGTATGAAGGGAGAGTGGGAAACGGGAACGTGGTGTGTATGAGGGAGAGTGGGAAACGGGAGCTGGTGTGTATGAGGGAGAGTGGGAAACGGGAGGCTGGTGTGTATGAGGGAGAGTGGGAAACGGAGGCTGGTGTGTATGAGGGAGAGTGGGAAACGGGAGGCTGGTGTGTATAAAGGGAGAGTGGGAAACGGGAGGCTGGTGTGTATAGGGAGAGTGGGAAACGGGAAGCTGGTGTGTAAGGGAGAGTGGGAAACGGGAGGCTGGTGTGTATAAGGGAGAGTGGGAAACGGGAGGCTGGTGTGTAAGGGAGAGTGGGAAACGGGAGGCTGGTGTTTATGAGGGAGAGTGGGAAACGGGAGGCTGGTGTTTATGAGGGAGAGTGGGAAACGGGAGGCTGGTGTAGGATGAAAGGGAGAGAGTGGGAAACGGGAGGCTGGTGTGGATGAGGGAGAGTGGGGGAAACGGGACGGGGCTGGTGTGTATGAGGGAGAGTGGGAAAAGCTGGTGTGAAGGGAGAGTGGGAAACGGAGGCTGGTGTGTTAAGGGAGAGTGGGAAACGGGAGGCTGGTGTGTATAAAGGGAGAGTGGGAAACGGGAGCTGGTGTGTAAAGGGAGAGTGGGAAACGGGAGGCTGGTGTGTATGAGGGAGAGTGGGAAACGGGGGCTGGTGTGTATAAAGGGAGAGTGGGAAACGGGAGGCTGGTGTGGATGAGGGAGAGTGGGAAACGGGAGCTGGTGTGTATAAAGGGAGAGTGGGAAACGGGGCTGGTGTGATGAGGGAGAGTGGGAAACGGGAGCTGGTGTTTAAAGGGAGAGTGGGAAACGGGGCTGGTGTGTATGAGGGAGAGTGGGAAACGGGGGCTGGTGTGTAAAGGGAGAGTGGGAAACGGGAGGCTGGTGTGGATGAGGGAGAGTGGGAAACGGGGCTGGTGTGTATGAGGGAGAGTGGGAAACGGGAAGCTGGTGTGGATGAGGGAGAGTGGGAAACGGGAGGCTGGTGTTTATGAAGGGAGAGTGGGAAACGGGAACGTGGTGTGTATGAGGGAGAGTGGGAAACGGGAGGCTGGTGTGTATGAGGGAGAGTGGGAAACGGGAGGCTGGTGTGTATGAGGGAGAGTGGGAAACGGGAGGCTGGTGTGTATAAAGGGAGAGTGGGAAACGGGAGGCTGGTGTGTATAAAGGGAGAGTGGGAAACGGGAAGCTGGTGTGTATGAGGGAGAGTGGGAAACGGGAGGCTGGGGTGTATGAGGGAGAGTGGGAAACGGGAGGCTGGTGTGTATGAGGGAGAGTGGGAAACGGGGGCTGGTGTGGATGAGGGAGAGTGGGAAACGGGAGGCTGGTGTGGATGAGGGAGAGTGGGAAACGGGAGGCTGGTGTGGATAAAGGGAGAGTGGGAAACGGGAGGCTGGTGTGGATGAGGGAGAGTGGGAAACGGGAGGCTGGTGTGTATGAGGGAGAGTGGGAAACGGGAGCTGGTGTGGATGAGGGAGAGTGGGAAACGGGAGGCTCGGGTGTTTATGAAGGGAGAGTGGGAAACGGGAGGCTGGTGTGTATAAAGGGAGAGTGGGAAACGGGAAGTGGTGTGTTTAAAGGGAGAGTGGGAAACGGGAGGCTGAGTGTTAAATGAGGGAGAGTGGGAAACGGGAGGCTGGTGTGTATGAAGGGAGAGTGGGAAACGGGAGGCTGGTGTGGATGAGGGAGAGTGGGAAACGGGAAGCTGGTGTGTATGAGGGAGAGTGGGAAACGGGAAGCTGGTGTGGATGAGGGAGAGTGGGAAACGGGAGGCTGGTGGTATAAAGGGAGAGTGGGAAACGGGAACGTGGTGTGTATGAGGGAGAGTGGGAAACGGGAGGCTGGTGTGTATAAAGGGAGTGTGGGAAACGGGAGGCTGGTGTGGATGAGGGAGAGTGGGAAACGGGAAGCTGGTG